>NW_022900927.1:1301348-1323461 GCF_012274545.1 Fukomys damarensis | reverse complement strand
TTTTTTTTTTTTTTTTTTTTTTTGCTCTGGGCTATTAAGTGGGGACTTAATTTTTCCCCACAAAATAATTTTCTTTTGTCTCTCCAAGTGTTTAAAAGTAGTTGGCTACTTGTTTGTAATTTTGTAAAATGGTAGTAAAGAGAGTAATGACATAAGAACCATGCAAGGCCATTCTACATCCACCACTACCTCCTACATATCTCAGATGAGTGGTGGCCAGAGAGAACTCAGAAACAAATGTGGACTAAATCATCTCTTCTTTCCTAAATACACCATGAGGAGGAGGCTCTTACGGGGGAGAAAAATCTAACCATTGGTTATTTATGGAAAAGGCATGAGCACCTAAATTATACAATGATCTATTTCCTTTGTATATAATAGAAAGAACATTCCTATTACATGTGCATATTTGTTATAAACAAACACATGTATTGCCTGTCAGCCAAGTAGGGATATGCAGTGGCTGTTTATGCACAATATATGGTAAGACTGCCTTCTTTTCATAATTTATTTCTGTGAATAATCTGTGGAGTTATACAACATGCAGACGACACATGGAAATCAGAGTTCCAACTTTTATGTAGACCACAGTGGTTTTTGCCTATAAAGTCCCTCCAAATGGCTTGGAAAGGAACATTCCTTTATAATGTTTTCAACCGAAGAGCTACCTGAAGCATTTACACTGATATTCAGCACAGTCTATCTCTGTGATTCTCTATCAGGCCACTCAGGTGGGCTGTGTCAGCATTTCTTCCTGAGGAACATCCCACTGGGATAAAATTTCATGGTTTTGGTGCGGAAAAGAAAGAGGAAGAAAACACAAAATAAATCTGGAGCATCCTGAAAGTCACTGTAATTAAAATGCAGCAGTTTGTAATCATTCCAAAGGAAAACAACATGGTAAAGGAGGCAAAGTATCACTCATATGCCTACCCAATGTCCTGCTACATTAATTCAAATAGACTTCAGCAGAAATGAAATCTTCAGATGGATTGAAAACTGGTTGGAAATCTTAAAAAGTAAGAAAAAGCAATATAATTAGGTGGAAAAAAACCTCACTGGATGTGGAATCACAAAGCTATGGCTGGTTCTGCCATTGACTAACTGATTGACCTTTGGCAATTCATGGAAATTCTCTGTGAGTCAAATTTTTAAACTGCAAAACAGGATACTATTGCTTAAGAATGTGTGCAAAGGTTATTTTCTATGTTCAGATGCTCGTCTCCTCCACACCTCTGTACTGGCCTCTGTTTATTTTCATTCTATACAGAGATCAGCCACCCCCTACCTAACTCCTCCACCAGGCACCTGCCTCATTTTCCTTCTTATAATCAAATTCTTCCTTAGCACAATAAATTTTCCTTTTTGTATTTCCTAAATCTAGCAATGAATACAATATTTTATTTAATTTCTGTACTGTTAAAGATGCTTTCTGTGATTTACTCATCTTTTAAAATTTTATTATATTAAATTGACAAAAATTGTATATGTTATATTTTTAAGGGACATGGTATGATGTTTTGATACTTGTTTGCATTGTGTGGTGATTAAATCAAGCAAATTAACAAACTCATCACCACTTAACTTTAGTATTATTTTTGCATGTGATGAAAACACTTAAAATCTACTCTTAGTTATTTGGAAATATACGATGCATTATTATTTGTTATAGTCACCATTCTGTGCAACAGATCATGAAAACGTATTCCTCTTAACTGAAAATTTGGTAACTTTTGTCAACAGGGCACCTTTCCCTTTTCACCCCTTTATACCTCCCAGCCTTTGGTAACGATCACTTAACATCATATTTTAAAATGAAACTATTAGTTTATGTCCACTATTTCTTCAAATTATAGGAGGCTAATATAGAAAATTGGTACCAGAAAGGCAGTTGCTTCTGTGACTTTACCTGGCCATCTGTTTAGAGCTGGTTTGCCAAGAAATTTGAGGAGTACCCTAGAGAAGCCCTAGGATGATGTGAACAGTGCTTGATGTGTGATACTGATTATGCGACTGTAAAGACCAAGCTTAGGAGTTTTCATTTGGAAACAAGGACTCTTCTGGCAGGTAGACTAGAGACCATGTGTGTTATCTGGCTGGACATTTGTCTACATTTTACCCATGTCCTGAGAGGTTTGGGGAGGCTGAGATTAAGTAGTAGAAGAAATTTTAAGACAGCCCAGTGTTTAGGCTGCAGCATGAATCTTGCTGGCTGCTTTTAGTCAGATCTACAGTGAAAATCAGGGCAAAATGGCAGAGCTCGAAGATTTGAAGTTTCCCCAGAAAGGAAGCACCTACAAAACTATGGCAAAGAACAGCATGGATACTGAAAAGATTAGCATTGAGAAGAAGCTAAGTACTCTGAACAGGAACAAAAAGATGCCTTAAGGTCATCTCAGGATTAGCAAGACCCCATCACAGGCTTAAGGGTATAAAACTGTAACTCTTTTAGAAGATAGGGAAATGTATCCCTGAGTGCAGCCCTGTGTACAGCTTGGTTCTTGAGGTGGCAGGCCTTGTGTCATCCACATGGCACTTGTTTTTCAAGATGCAGAATGCTTGAGTTATGGCATTACAGAGGCTTCCACCCAGATTTCAGATGAAGGTGGTGGCGGGGGGTGGGGGTATAAACCTGTGTCAGGGTCGTAGTCCCTGCTGGGTGCTCCTGGGAGGCAACATGTGACTGTAAGAGTGAAGGCAACGGTGCAGTGCACCTGAGAAAGCTGAAGATGCCAAGAACATG
The DNA here is from genome assembly GCF_012274545.1 of Fukomys damarensis. Lineage (NCBI taxonomy): Eukaryota > Metazoa > Chordata > Mammalia > Rodentia > Bathyergidae > Fukomys > Fukomys damarensis. The sequence goes on along the minus strand of NW_022900927.1, from coordinate 1,320,718 downwards.
GATCATCCTCTGAGGAAAGCTGCACACAGTCAGTGAAGCCAGCCCAAGAGAGAGGCCATGTGGGCTGCAGTGAGTAATGCCAAGGGGCAGTCTGCCGAAGCCCTTTGGAGTTCATGTCTCATTTCAAACTGCCTTGTGTGCTGAACTCTGAGCTTTTGGATTGAATGTTTGCCTGGCTGGGTTTTGTCTTGCTTTGATTTAATTTCTTTCTATACCCCTGTTCTTCCCTTTTGCAATGGGAACGTTTTAGCCTGTGCCACTGTATGCTGGACATATTTAACTTTCTTTTTGATTTTAGCAGGGGCTCATAGCTAACAATTTACTAAGTCTCAGAGGAAACTTTAGACTTAAACTTTTTAGCAATGTTGCAACTATTTAGACTTTGGTGACTCTTTTGAGATGGACTAAATGCCTTTCGCATAATGAGATGGATTCAAGCCTTTTGGGGGTCTTGGGTGGGATGTTATGGTTTGGATCTGAAGTGTCCCCCAAAAGTCTCATATTCGGACGCAGGTGGCTCACTGGGGGTGTGTATTCTTATCACTGGCCCCTCCCTTCTCCGTCCCTGGATGCCATCGCATGAACAGCACTACTTCACTAGGTTCTTTCACTGTGCTGTTTTTGCCACGACCAACTGATCATGAGCTGAACCCAGTGAAACTGTGAGCCGAAATATACCTCTCTTCCTTTAAGTTGCCGGTGTGAGGTACTATGTCTCAGCAATGAGAAATTAATACAGTGTTTCTTGATGTTACACTTTAAATCAAGAAAAATATTTTCCTCTTATTACCCCTTTTATCTTCTGTTACTATTATTTATTCTTTGCTTCTACTATTAGCTAAGCTTAATTTGTTGTTCAGATTCTTTTTTTCACGTATTAATTTTATTGGTACATTTAAGGTGTGCAATGTAGTGTCATTCATCATTGGAAATTTGCACCTTTACATAATTCATCTTAGTTCTTATTTTTTCCCCATTCCCCTGTCCTTCCTTCAACTCCTCCCCTCCTCCCTATCTACAAAGACTTTGTTTCCATTTTTTTCTTTTCATTCGGATTCTTGATATAGAAGTGGTCAAATTTAAAGGGGCTCATTGAAAGTATTTTCTTGGATAAAGTCAGAATTACCTCTGTGAGGCTTAGAGACATCCCCCCAATTATCCAGGAATAATGCTTAGATGTATGTTCCAGAAGAACTTTTCAAAATTCCCTATGTATGAAAATCATTTGGAAGATTAAGAATATACATTTCTGAAGGCTTCACCAGAGAATTCTGATTTGGAAGTCAAGGTTGGAGGCCATTTGCAATAAGCACCCAGGTGACCCTGATGCAGGAGACTTGCACTCCACTCTGCCAAAGATGACTAGAAGCAATTCCAACAGAGATCTGGACACTGAGTCAATGTGATTGTATCAGTCAGAGAAATACTAGAGAACAGAGATAACACAATACGTACAAATATTTATAAGAATTTACAAGATTGGCTTACAACGGCCATCCTCAGTGTCACATGTGGACATGTGCAGAGGGTCTCTCTGCACACCAGAGATCCAGAGGATCCAATCAAAGTCTGGAGCTCACTGCAGTGGCCTCTCCCTGCAAGTCCGCATCAGGAGGCCAGCAGGTCTGTGATGGAGGCTGAGGGTCTGTACCAGAAGCCGAGACGACACCCAAGGTGACATGAAGACTGGAGCTCCTCCCCAGACACAGAAGCAGATCCATCCTCCTTCATTCCCCCTTTATCCTATCGGGGCCACAAGCTGTCCTAGGTTGAGTTTCTCTTACCAGAGGGTGTGGAACTGCTGAGCCAATTTAGCTGGGCTTCTCTTAATCAATTAACCCACAGTGATTTGAAAATGAGTATTCCACAAAGAGGAATATTAGCACAAGGTCTTAATATCAAAAACTGTACTGCTAAATGGTGCACACAGACACGAGTTTGGATGGTACTTTGTTCATCTGATACTTTATATGTGAGGGAAGGTAATTTGTCTTTCATAAAATTTAACAATATCAGCCTCTTCAGGGAGGTGCTGCAAGGATGAATGAGATTATCCCTCTTAAAAATAACCAACCAACCAACCAGAAGGTATTCATGAAAAGTAGAATAGAGACACTAAAAAGTATCTCTGCATGACTGTAATTTCCATAGCTGGGTTATTCAACCTTATGGATAAAAGTTAAGTCCAGATCCCATAAACTCCACTTTTGTAAACAAATGTTTGCGCCCACATGGAGTATGAGGGCCCCTGTCAACACACAGTGACACATGCAGGCCAGGGTAGCGACATGCAGCCATGAAAGTGCATATGTAGTTGAAAAGCAGTGCTATGAAATAAATGTAATTCAGTAAAAGGTGCATTTGATTTAGTATGAAGGACTGCAGCTGCAGGTAAATACAAGGCAATAGCAAAAGTTTTTATTGAATTATTTCATTTTAGACAACTCCACTCTCCTCTGGAAAAAAAAAATCACAGTAATACCGTGGTTCATGAATACTGCTGTTTATGAGCCAGTTGGTTCACAAACAGAAACATTCAGCAGAAATTCACTTCTGTTCACAAACTGCATCAGGTGAAAGACATGACTGTGGCCATCTTCCCTGCTCTGACATGTGGTCATGGCCTCTTCTAGCCAAGGTTGTGGTTGCAGACAGACTTGTGCACAGACCTGTGAAGTATTTTTGTTTGCTTTTTAGCACACATAGTACTGCACAGCATTATTCAATGCAGCATGGCTCCAAAGAAAGTGCAGAGCAGTAATGAAGATGACAGCAATGTGCCAAACAAGAATGGTAAGTTTTGAAGAAAATAACCATTGAACTGAAGAAGAAAATGGTTGTCATGTGACTGATCTGGCCTCGGTCTTAAGGCCTCATAAATTTAAGTATAAAATGGTGAAGTTGACAACCTCGACTATTTTGAAGAACAAAGATGCCATCAGAGGAGCTGATGTAGCAAAGGAGTAACACTGCTAACCAAGCAGAGGACGCAAGTGCTGGAAGAACTGGAGAAACCTGTGTTAGTGTGGCTGAATGAGAAACAGCTGGCAGGTGATAGCATTAATGAAGCTATGATCTATGAAACAGCCAGGAAAATGCACAGTGATTTACGGCAAGAAAACCCTTCTCTAAGTGTAACAACTGATGAATATAAAACCAGTAGGGGGTTGTTTGATGAACTCTGCAAGAGAAGTGGCAGCCACGGTGGGACAGGACATGGTGAGGCTTCCAGTTCTGACAAGGCCGCGGCAGAAGCCTACAGGAAAGAATTTCTGGAATTTCTGAAGGCAGAAGGGTGCGTCGCTAAGCAAGTGCTCAGCTGTAGTGAATCAGGGCTCTTCTGAAAGAAGGTTTTTCAACAAAATGGCACAGCAGCTAAGAGACAAAGAAGACAGCAAACCCCTGAAGGAGATCTTCCCAATGGCCTTATGGAGGAGGCTCTCGCTCCAAATAATAACCTCCTCCCCACCCACCTTCCTGTCCTCCAAGCCAGATCATGCTTCAAGCAAGGTTAGCATTCTCTTGCTTCATGTTTTGCTGTGCAGTACTGTACTTGGATTCATATTTTTGTCTTGTTTTTTAAAAGAATACATATGGTTCAGAACAGGTTAACCTTATTTACATTGAACTTTATGGGAAAATTTGATTTGGTTCATGACCAGAATTGTTGGGAGACCATGTTTGTAGAGGTCAGAAGGGATTAACCTTATTTACATTGAACCTTATAGGGAAATTTGATTCCTTTCATGAGCAGAATCATGGAGCGAATTAAACTGCTGAACTAAGGCACCACTGTACTTGCTATGAACTGGCTGCAAAGGAACTGTGTTATTTTTTCTATTATCTGAGAACCATTTTTTATTTTGTGTGTGACAATGTCAGGTAGACTACAGTGTTACACTGATGTCAAATTTCTTGCCTGGATTTTAGTGAGAGCCAAGGAAAAATGCTTCTTTCCCTCCCTACCCTCACCTCACTGTCGAAATTCACCTTATCTTCTTTGGAACAACAAAATTTAGGTAGACTTCAGGGAGATTCTGAAGGAAATGATGATGTAGAGGCCAGCTCTTTCTCCTAAGTTTTGCATTATCTTTAGATAGATCAGGTTATAATGACAGAAGATAAAGTTATCACAGAAAAGTTTTCTTTCTTATTCAGTTAAAATCATTTTGGACATAAGAGAGCCTCCAAGCAATTTGTCTTACCTAGGGCAACTCAGTGATGCTGCCTGGTCTTGAGTCTCTACACTCTCAACACAAAACTTCTTCCACTGTCACCAAAAAGGGTAACAGAGCTCTGGGGGCAAGGTCTGGAAACATGGGCCCAACGTTCTGGAACCAATATGGCGGCATCTGTGCTGCTCCTACCCTATTGTTCTAGCAGCACAAACTGCATAACAGGGAAGTGGGACCATCCTGCGTCCCGGAAGCAGAGAACTGGGAGGAGTCAGGACAGGAAATCTCTACTACACTGCTTTAGTTTTCCAGTAATTCGTAAGAGGGAGATATCATAAAAAACAAATAAATTGATGGAGAAACTACTTAATAATAAATTTCATGAAGTGATCATAGGTGTTGACCACAAATGGAGATTTTTGTAGTTTGAGCACAATTTTTTAACCTAAGATCAACTTTAAATATTGATTTGTATTTATTTTAAAGTAATTTTAAGTGCCATGCATCTAGTATTTTAATGTAAATTGTCTTCTCTCAATTATAACTGAGAAAATAATTCCTAATCATAGAAAATGTAATGATGAGAAGCACAGTGGAAGGTCAAGTATTGTTCTGAGGTTAATCTTCACTCTGTCACTCATTACAGTATTTAATCACTGCAATTTGATTTATTCCTTCCTTTTTCTATAAGCATTTTTCCCCTTATGGAATTCTTGAAGAAAACTATTCTAAAGTAATATAATGAAAATTTCAATTCACTCTAAGCTAAAAAGTTTGGCAAACCATCCAGTGTAATTTCTGGTCATCCTGAAACATATATCAAAGTTACTAGAATTGAGTTCTCTGAAGGTTCTGCAAAATACCTTTTCTCTTGGACTTTTCCAGTCTAGTGGACCTCTGGCTTACGGCTGGCCTAACACATGGACAACCTGGGTTACAACCAGAATGTTAATTTAAACTTAGGACCCAAATGCCGGACACTGTGCTTCCAGATGGTCTCAGACACAGCTCTAACCCTTAAAGACTCCTGGAAGGAGCATGACAACACCCTCTCCTGTGCGGAGTTGAGAAGTTCTGGGCTGGTGTCTAAGGACACTGAGATCTGCCTGAAAGAAAGCGTGGCCTAAAATTATACAGGAGAGAGACTTTGAAGGCTGTGTAGAGGATCCTAAGCCTTCAATTAATCAGCTTGAGTTATAACCAGCCATTGTGAACAAATTGAGTTTGTAAGTCAAAGGTTCACTGGGTCTCAGATGGATCAAAAAATTGGTTGATGAAAGCCATACCTGACATACAAACCTCATACAATAATTCAGAACTCAATCGGTAATGAAATTTACCATATCTAGTTTCCTCTTCTGTCAGAGAGGTGTGATCTACTGGTCCAGCCATTGGAATTAGTTAGGGATCCTTGAAAAAGAAGAAAAATTATCTGAATTCATAAGAAATAGAAGCCAGGCATAATTTTAACCTTTGTGTAGACAGTCTTAAACATATAATTAATCTTGTTTGGCTGTCATTTAGGGTAGTTTGAAATACCATCTGCTGGGGCAAGCTCAAATATAGTACTCTTGAGATGTGCTGGACTAGGTAGTTTACAGTTTCCCGCCAGACCTAGGATTTGATGTGTAGACAGAATGTACAATTTTGCAATCTGCTGAGCCAGAAAAGGATTTAATAGTAAATCAGATCTGTACTCAAATTGTCAAAAAAATGTTCAATAAAATAACATTGCAAATCATACTCAGTTAAACTAGCTGGCAAAGGGAGCATGACAAAATTGAGAAATAGAGCATATGGGACACAGTGCTATTTACATGTTTTCAGGCTCACACCCTGGGAGGTTTGTCTATTTACAAGACAGTCAGTATCCACCCTTCTCCTCTGCTTTAGGTTTGGTACAAGGCCAAGTCCTCAACCTGACTTCATTTGACTGTGGTCTACTGCAGATTAGTTTTTGTTGCCACTCTTCACAGCAGACAAGAATTCAGTAGACTTGAGAAGGAGGAAATGGAAAAGAAGGAAGAGATTAAGGGACCGACTCTGTTGGAGGTAAACATACCGGTGACCACTGCCTGCCTCATCACAGCAGTGAAATGGCACAGCGGCATGAGCGCAGCACACCTGGATAGTCACCAACACAAAGCTGTGGGAGAATTCTCACAATGTTTACTGCCACCAGAGGGGATAAATTAAAGGTCATGCAATAGACCAGTATTACTATGCACTCTCTGAAAATATTTAACAGAATTCTGAGATTAGTTAGAAGTTAATGGGACATCTGGACAAAAGGTGACAGATCACAAATGCTCTTCAAATGAAGAGCAAGTCATCAGAAGAGAAAATTAGTGATCAGAAAAATGAACCCATGTGAAAAAGCCAAAAACAACATTCCATCAATACTAGAAACATTAATAAAAATGATGACAGATTTAAAAGTAAAGGTGATGTAAACAGTAGTCTTTTTTTATGAATATAGAAAAAGGATTCTTAATTATGGTCTCACACTGCTTTAATTGCTTTACATGTATGAAAAATGAAGCATCCTTATGAGGTAAATTCTAGTATTTTCTTTCTAAACTCAAAGAAACTAAGGCATTTAGCACTTGGCAGACTTGAAACCAGACAGACTGGCACCATCCTTCAGAAACCATGATGTCTCATGAAAGATGCGAATATGTATCTGTATTTTTGCAATGGGAACAGTACTTATTCATATATTCTCAAGTGAATATGTGATTTCTGGTGGTCTCATTAATGGGCTGCAACCAATTCCAGTAGAATTTGCACAACACAATTCATAATTTTTAACATTGTGTTAATTGCCTATGATTTATAGTAGAATGAAATTAGTTTATCCCACTCCTCCTGTATTCTCTGAAAATGTAAGGTTATAATGCTCATCAAGTTACTCATTTTGATGGATGAATAGACTGACTAGGATTGGAGCATGGAGATTAATCTTCTGGAAGAATCTTTATTGTTATATTCTACTAGCTAATACTATAGTAGATGATTTTTTTTTTTTACTTCATATTCTAGCCAGGCCTTTTCTCCACTTAGATAATGTAACGTGAGGTCAAATGGCTATACTGAAATAGTATTGCTTTGCTTGAGCTGTGAAATATTAATCTTTTGCCATCAGATAAACAATAGTAATTATATGCAATTTGGCTTATAAGGGAAATTATTTTTGTAACAACTCTGCCCATAAGCATACACCCGACACTCCACAAACCACAGGACTTATGGTGGACTTTGGTGATACACCACTTAGACGAATCTAGTTGCAAAGAAACTGGGTCTGAAGCTTCTACTGAGAGACTGTTTGCATCCTTTGTTGGGAGATAATATTACAAAAGTGAAACCAAACTGAATGGGTGCCTAAGTTGAAGAAAATAGGTGAATGCAGCTGGCAAAAGGCAACATCTGCCATTCTGAAAAACAAGTTTTGTCCTAAGGCAAACTTGGGTTGGACCCTAGCTTCATATCTTACTAGCAGGGATCACTTTTGAGTAACATAACCAATAAGCCTTAGCTTGCTCTTCTTTAAATGAAGATTCTTCATAGAGCTGTTAAGAGCATTAACTAGTTGTGGTGTCTAGCATAATACATAATAGATGTTCTGTGTGTGTGTTGTACACATGCTACTTCTCAACAAATTCTTAGAGGATATAAATAAGTTTGAAGGGTACCTAATTAGACATTATTTTCTACTCACCCAAAATCTTTTGTGGAAGTCCAAATATTCATATGGAGTTATTCAATTTCTGCTGAATTTTTATTGTTGTTATACTGATGCTCTGGGCCAATCTCAAAATTACTATGGATTCAAGTCTGAATCCATAGTAATTCTTCAAATTTAAAAAATATAAGTTCATAATAATCAGAATAATCCCTTCTTGCTGGTGTAAACTAGCAATGCTCCTAGCTCAAAGAGTCATATATAAGAAGAATCTTTCAAAAAGGACTCATGAGAAAGACTCACTTAATTTTACTCATGATAAAATTAAATGATATATCAAGAGCAAAAAACCAAAGGCTGGTTTCCTAGCCTTCTGCTGGTAAGAGGTGTGTCTCCTTGAATCGCCTGCCTGCTCCCACACTCAAGACAGATGGGAACAAACAAATTTGAATTTTTTTCCAAATTGGGGGTTTCCTTCTCAGTAAGGCGATTTGTATGTTTCCTAGAAGTCATATGTGGCTTTGTATATTTTAATTTAATTAAAATAGAAATAGTGCCTTAACATTAGTCACACTCCAAGTGTAGAATGGCCATGTGTACCTGGGGCTACCAAACTGGGCAACGCATGTACCATCTCAGCAAGTTCTATCAGGCAACACTAACCAATGAGCGACGTGAAGATAACCACTTTTCTTTCTCATTGCGCAGGCTTGTTCCTGTTGGTATTCCTACTCCAGTAGCATAAACCACAACTCCAATCCATTTCTACCATATTGTCAATGTTCCTAGAACCCAAAATAAAATGCACGCATGCATCTGTCAAACATTAGTTGATTCAGTAACTTTCATTTTTAGGAGATCATAGGCTATAATGTGGAGAATCATTTGAGGGCACACACAGAAGCAAGTGCTCACTTCAGTAGCTATTTCATAAGTGTAGGCAAAAAATCTAGAGAGATTTTGATTAGGAAGGAAGTCGTGAGAATGAATGAAAACTGTAGGTGGATTCAGGATACATTTTGGATTAAGCTGACTGCACCACAGTGGAAGAAGGAAGTGGGGGTAGGGAGAACAGAATGGTGATTCTGCTGTTCACTGAGGTGGGCGATATCAGAAAACACGCATAAGAAAAGAGGTGGGGTGGGATTGAAGAGTACTGATTGTTAGGTGTCACATCTCAGTGGAAATATTAAGTAGGCGGCTAAATATAGGATTCTGGGCTTAGGAAGAGAAAGCGGACTGGACATACAAATTTGGTGGTCTCTAGCACATGGAGACTATTCAAAGTTGTATAACCAGTTATGATCACATACAGGGGGGAATAAAAAATTAATCAGCTCTGTTACATTTGAGGTAAGGGTCAATATAACACGGCAGTATGAGTTATATAGGTTTTAGGATTCTCTGTGGTCTGCATATGCATAACTGAGAATATAGAGTTACAGTTCTAAGGAAGCATAAAACACATTTCTGAAATAACCTTGATGTGGCAAATTGCCAGCATAACAAAGGGTTTATATTAGGCAGGATTACTGTGACACAAAGAATCTTATTCTTGTAAAATGAGCAGATCTGACACTTCAGTGACTGTGGCTGTTTACGAATCTGGATTGCTTAGAATTCACAACCTGAATTTTCTAAAAATTCAGCCTTAATATATCTACATTTTCTGTAACTGCTAGCAATATGCCAATGAAATTTGATAGAATATAAAAGTATATTCCTTACTTTATGAGAAAAAAGAAAATTGTAAGAAAAATAAAATGTTGCTTATTTTTAGCTTTCTCAAAGTGTGTGAGCATGTCATTGGTTTGCCTATAAAAGTATAACATATACTGATTTTTAAAAACCAACTCAAGACAGTAACTATAAAATTTCTAATTGAATCACCAAGTGCTTAAAATTTTTAGAGTTTAAACATTTACATTTTTGGTAGTCATGGGAAATAGGCAAAAGACTAAAAATGTTACAGAAACAAGTTTCATAAAACGTAGTGCTGTCCAGTGGTTGTTAACATTTTTAATACAGCGCCTCAATAAAAGGGATAAAACTCAAAATTTATCACATACGTATGTTGCCACATGGATCTTCTATAATCAGCTTCTGTGTCTGAGCTGTGTGGAAGTCAGCAATTTTTACATTCTGTGGCTTTTCTTCCGTTTAAGTCACTTCCCAGACTTCTGAGAACAGAATGTTTGCCAGGACTGAGTCAAATTTTCCTACCTTTAGGATGAGCTTATTTCTTGATATCTACATCAGGATTTCTCAAAAAAAGGCCAGTCTGTATCACAATTCAGAATGGAGGTAGATTTTCCAAGACTGATGCTTCTGTATCCATTATTACCAAGTCTCTCATGCATGTGGACATACCATGTGCTACCTTTCTTTCATGCTGGCAAAATACCCGAGATAAAAGTTAAAGGAGAAAAGCTTTATTTTGGCTTATAGTCTCAGAGGTTTCCATCCATGGCCAGCATCTCTGTTACCTTTGGGCTGGTACTGATGCAGAAAACTGGGTAGCAGGGTACAGCAAAGCTGCTCATATCATGGAAGCCAGGAAGAGGAAGGGGCAGGGGTTCCGATATTCCAACATCCCTGTCAAGAACATGCTGGCAACCAGCTGATACCCTTCCACTAGAGTCCTCCTGCTAATGTTCCCACCACCTCCCAACAGCATGTACGAACCAAACCATCAACATGAGCCTCTGAGGACACTTAAGGTCCAAAGTGTTCTCTGCTCTGATGTGCATCTTTGTTCGCAACCACAATTCCTGCTACTGGAATGTATGAATCTTTTCTTGATGACAAAATCCTACCGTTGAACTTCTCCTCCAAACTTTTTACTACTTCCTTGTAACTGAACCTAATGAACTAGTGTCTCTACTACTGCTCTGTGGCCTTCCCAAAGAAAGGCTATTTCCTAGTCTTATAACCAAGCACCTCTCAGAACCATAGATGATTTCACATATAATTTCTCATATGGCTTTTCTGACTTACATTCTTAGATGATCTTACAAATTTGAGTACCATAATTCCATTAGTGAGATTTAATTCTTCTACCACTATCTGCAAATACAAAGTTAATTTTAGATTTTTTTTCAGGAATTTTGGTGACTTATAGAAGGTTCGGTATTGTTTTATGAGTTAAATTTCTGATAGGATCTACTTTAGAACTATAGCAATTTTAGCCAAATCCTTTAAATTCAGTCTGCCATCTGAATATTAGTTGATTAGCTGTAATTATTTTATTGATTGCTTCACTCATTTATTAACTCAATTCTTAAGAGCTTACTGCACTGTGAAATACCTTCAAGAAACAATAGAGAAGTAGGCTCTTCCTCCAGAAGAAGACATAAACAAGTAAAACCACACATTATAATAACATCACAAAGTATGATTTAATTATTTAAGTAATCAACAGGAAAAGTTCAGTATATAACGACAGCAGTGGGAGAAATTTAAGGTGGGTCACCTTACTGAGAATGGAAGGTTTGAGCCAAAGAAATTAGAAAACCAGGTCAAAGAAAACTTCATTGGGCTTTTTACATGTAACCATACTTGACAACCAAGTAGGTCCTGTATTCTAGCAGAAAGAGTATGTGAAAACATGTTTAATTTTCAATTAATAGTTCTAGTTTGGTCTGGCTTAGAAAAACCTGGCCATCCCAACTATTAGCCCTCATGTATTATTTCTTCTGCTCACTTGTGATGCTGGTGCTGATGCCTCTGATCAGCAGCCTGTGGATTCAAAGCACACTGGAATTCTGTTTCTTGTTAGGAGTCTTTGTAGACACAGAGGAGCTGTTTACTGGTCTGTAAACAGAACATTAGAGGGTAAGAGCTTTGATCCAAGTCGCCTTCTTCTCGTGTAGTTTTATAAATACTTTCCAGGTTTTCACATGTTTTTTCTTATTAAGAATTTATTGTGAAAAGCCTATTTTCCAGTGAATAATAGTTTTGTTTTCATTGCTGTTTTAAAAATACATGGCATTTTCTAATTCTTCAGTTTTATTTTCAAATTGCCAAAAGACTTTATAATCAGAAAAAATGCCGAAAAAATGCCAAAAAATTTTATAATTAGATACCTGAATCACTGCATGAGTTACCAATCACAGGGATATTGTTCTGCTTTTGATTTCAAAGTAATCACTTCAGTAAGCCTCCTTTCATCTGTAACATGAGTCAGCATTTAGCAAAGCTAAGTTTAAACCACTACTGTAGATGCTTAAGTGACAGAAAATTTCTAAATAGGGCACTGTTTGTTCATAGTTTTGGGTATCTTTGATTTACTTGGCTTTGTTAGACAATAGAGGCTTCAGTTTAGTTATATTTTTAACATTCCTTAAAATAAATCAAGGAACACTCCTGCTCTGGATGTGGGGTAGTAAGAAATGAAGCACTAGCAAGTGCCAAGTGTCTGGGGATGAGGCAAGGGGCTCCACGCAGGACAGCACTCATTAATGCTAGCTTAGCTGCTCATCGTAGAAAACACTTCTGGCTGGCTTAGTGGTGAAAGAGCAGTTGGAGCATACTGGAAAACACATTTGAGTATCTCTTAGAATGCAAGTCAAGGGTAGTTAAAGTGACTTACTTTTCATAGGAAGGCCCAGCAAGGGTTAGGTCCTCACCTGTGAACCATTCAAGGTTAGAATAGAACAACAGAATTTAGATATTTGCTTGTGAGCAACTACTCTGACAAAATGGAAATTCATGAGAATTTACTCAAAGAAGCCTTAAAAATGATAGAACAAAAATAAAATTCATCTAACAGCTACCAGATGATAACTAATCTAAAGCTTATTGGAGTTAGAAATTAGAAGAAAGCACACATGAAATAAAAAAAAAATCTGTTTACAGAAATCATGGTAGAAAACTTTCCAAGTATGAGGAAAGAAAACAACATATAGGTAAGTGAGGCTTACAGAATACCAATGAATGCCCCCAAAAAACTCCAGAAAGAAGCTCCCCATGGCACATCATAGTAAAAATTCCAAGTTCAACACAAGGTCAGAATCTTAAAAGCTTAGAAAAAAGCAAAAACTCACATATACATGAAAACCCATTAGGATTACAGCAGATTTTCAACACAAACTTTAAAAACCAGGGGCAGAGCTTGGAGGGAAGTATTTCAAGACCTAAAAGAAAAGAACTTCCAACCTAGATTAATATACCCAGCAAAACTGTATTCCAAATTGATGGAGAAACTGGGACATTACAAGACAAAGAACATCTTAACATACATTTGAACAAAATATCAACACTTCAAAAAAGATTCAGAATATCCTATAGTGAAACAATGTAGCCAACAAAGCAAAAACTCAGATGGAATGAATATATCAAGCTAGGTGAATAGTTAGAGAAAAATAAAGGTGTCTACAACAGAAAATGAACATAATCACAGGAATAAATCAGGACCTTTCATTAGTAGCTCAATATAAATGGCCTCAATTTCCCAATTAAAAGATACAGATTGGCAGACTGGATCAAAAAACAGAATCCAAGCCTGAAACGTAGCTCGGGGGTGGGTGCCCTGCTTGCCTGGCAAGTGCAAGGTCCTGAGTTAGTTCCTGGTATGGGGAGTGGGGGGTGGGGGGGATCGTAAGGCTGTTGCACTCAAGAAACTCATCTGATCCAAAAAGAAATACATAGACTAAAAATCAAAGGATGGAAAAGAATACTGCATAAAAGTACCCCAAAAGCAAGCAGTAATTTTATTCTCAAAGTAAACTTTAAGTTAAAACTGATCAAATGAGGCACAGTCACTACATACTAGGAGGAAAATTCAGTAGGAAGAGATAACAATTGTAAGCATATTCACCAAATACCAGGTCACATTACTTCATAAAACACTCACTGCTGGACATAAAAGATCAAATATCACCAGCACAATTGGGTAGTTTTTTGTGGAGAGACTCCTATGTACCTGTACCTAGAGTACTAGAAAGAGTAGAACTACAAGTTCAAAGATCTGGGGTTGAATCCTAACTCATCTCTGGTATCATGAGCAAGAAGTTACCTAATCTCCATTAGTGAAGGTGAATATACCATCTCTTTTACAGGGTCACTGTAACTTAACAGGATACTGAAGTAATACGTGAAAATAACTGGCACACAACACATACTCATGATGGGAGGAGAGAAACCTAAATATAGAAGTACAGCCCTTCTACTACTCAAACATGGTGACTACAATATAGTCACTGAGAGCAGATTCATAACTCAAAAATTCCTAACTGCTTTGCTACTTTTAGTTTTTCAAAAAAGTACCTCATTCACCTGTATAAGAAGGTAGAAAATTCTATGGAAAAGGTGGTACAGAAAATAGAACATGAGGCAAATAAAATTTCAGATGCAAAGCATTTGGCTATTTAACTTTGTGACACATTAAATGTGTGTGTGTTCACATTTCAGGGACAAACTCTTACCTTTGCAGCAGTGCAGTACTTGGTGACCTAATTCTCCTAGTGCATTACCTGAGGTGGTGATATCTTTTCAATTACCACATCAAAAATGGAATATGATTCTCAATATGGAAATCTACAACTTAAACATCATTGGAACTGATTATTAACTAATTCAGTTTAGAAGATTTAATGTACACAAATACTTAAGAATTCTATGCTCTGATAGGAAGAAAGGGGTTAAATGTGTAGGGAAAGTGGGAAGGGTAGGGGAAAGCTAATTAGGGGAAAAATACAAGAAAATGAAAAAATGGAAATGAAGTGTTTGTTAAAGGGGGAGGGAAGGGGGGATGAAGGGAGGGCAGGGACAAGGGGAAAAAAATGAGAACCAAGACCTGTCATGTAAAGGTACAAGATCCCAATAATGAATGTAACTGTACTGTTATACCTAAAATGTACCAATAAACTCAATGAGAAAAAAAAAAAGAATTCTATGCTCTGAAAACTTTTCAGTTTTCCTTAAGACAACCCTTAATAAAGCACTCCAACAACCAAAGTAATAATTACTGTGCCTCATTGGGTGCTCTACAAATATTTGTAGAATGCTAGGCACTAATTTATCCCAAATAACTTGATAACAATTAGTTTATGGCAAAAGCATAGTTGGGTCCAAAAATGGAAAAAGAAAACAAAATCTTTGGGTTGTTAGAGATAAAGGAAAGGTAAAAACTCTTACACTCTCTTGTCATTCCCAGTGTCTCTAGATCGCCATTTCTCTGATCGTAACTTCAGGAACCTTCTATGCTTCACACTCACTGTAGACCTACCTAAGTGACTTGTAAAGCACTCTTTAATTTTATGGCAAAGAATGTCAAGTGGTAATTAAATAATGGACTTCACCATTGTGTTATGCCTTTTCTGGAACTAAAAATTCTATTTTTACTATACTGTAATTAAAGCCAATGGTCTGCTTCCTTTGTTTTTTAAAAATTTAAATCAATTTGATTTTAAGAGAAAACTGAGTAGCTATTAATATTGAAAGATTTTCAGTATATACTGCAAATACTTAAAGGAAGGTGTTTGTAAAGCATCACCATACAAGAATATAGAAGTTTGAGAAAATTTAAAAATGAATTAAGAAAGAACCAGGGGAAAAATATTTTAAAAAAGAAAACAAATTAGCCAAATAATTTTTTTGCAGCTCCTTTAATTACACCGAGAAGAAAAGTACAGAGGTCCTGAAAGTAGAAGCATTTCAGAAAATAAAGCAAAACCTTTGCATATACATTTTATTGACATTTTAGTTTTGATACTAAAAATACTCAAAATTTTGCACTGAATCACACTGTTATGAATTAAGAACATTCTGAAGTACTGGGAGATTTCATATATCCTACTTTATAACCTCACTCATATAAATGGTTGAGTTATATTTTCTTTCTAGAGATTAAGTTTATAGTTCAATTCATAAGAAAAATGACCTCATTGATTCACAGTGCCTTTGAAAAGCAGAAATAGAAAATAAGCATGTACTGTATCACATATACAGCTGTAGTGCTATATCAGGTCAAAGCTTAATTAGTATTATAAAAGTGTTTTTATTTGTATTGTTTTTAGTAGACTAATTAAAACACATAGCTCCAAATGCAGAAAAAGACTTCATAATGGCAGAATAATTCACCATCACATTAGCATTTTATATCATAAATAAGTGATGCAGTCCACTCTGTTTCTATCCTTAAAATCAAATAATGCATGGTTACATTCTAGAATTGTATCAAGAATCATCATGAAACAATCATAAGGATCTTTATTCTTTTTGCCAACAGAATAAAGATCACCATATATAACAGATCACCAGAGACAATAAAATTTACATAATTGACTTTTGATAGTGTGCATTTTTTATGGCTTTTAGGTCCTATTATATTCTATTGATGCTATGATATTATTAAAATAAAAGTAAATGCAAAGTAGAAAATAAAATAAATCCACTGACAGTGCTACACACTGTTTTGGCTTATCCTTGAACTGGAAATAAATTATCTAAAGTGTGGGGGCGTCTTCATGGTTCGCACAGTGTATCTTAGAGGTCTAATGATTGATGGAACACCAGCTCTGGGTCAGCCTGTCATGTTCTCCTTATTTTACAGCTCTGGGTCAGCCTGTCATGTTCTCTTTATTCAGGGTCAATTGGTTCCGTAGCTATCAAAGCACTTAGCTGTTTCTGTGCACAGGAAAGGAACAGCTCCAAACTGAACAGGCTTCTCTGTCTGATGACTTGATCAAGCTGTTGATTTGGGGAGGTGGGGAGGTTGAGGGAGAGAGAGAAAAAGTAACTCAGTTAAAAGATAAAGAATATTAAGTCACTGAAAACACCCAGAAAAACATTTTCAGATGAGATGATTTAATGTTTTCAACTGACACTGGAGGCCCTATTTCTTCTGGCCTAACAGATAAGATGATAAGAATTACAATTCTACATTTGATGTTGGTATTTAGTTACTGGAGAAATATTGTATATTTGAGTAGAGTGCTCACAGAAAATATTAAATTCTGGTTCTTAATGAACATTTGGACCAAATATCCATAAAGATCATATAAATTTCACAGAAGCATATAACAAAATTTATAGTACAGAAAAACTGCATAATTACATCACATGTTTTAGGAGCACAAATGAAAAGTGAGCAAATAATTTCCTGAAATTAAGTTTTGGGAAAGATATATTTTAGAAAGAAAAAATAGAATGTTTAAAAAGTCATTTTAATATATGTCAAAACATATTTGACCTTATTTGTATCTCCTGTTATAATAGGTATCTTTTATTTGGATAATTTCAATGTATTGGTAGCAAGTACATACAGTAAAGAAAAAAGATCGAGTAAGTAGTTTTTTGGATTATATATAATAAAGAACCTTCAGAGATAAAGCTTAGTGAATACATGAAGAAATTTGGAATTCTAATTCTAAAAATTTGATCATCAACTAAGAATAACTAAAGTGACAACATCCTGCCTACAAGTTATGAAATGGAAGAAATCCAAAGAAATCAAATAAATTGTTTCAAAATATATGCCTGTCATATTTATAGTAAAAGCTCACATATTCTTCCCGCAAAACTTCCAACAAAAATGGGGGAAAAGGTAAATTCAAACAATAGTTCTTTCTTAAATTATATCTACTCTGATAATGGGCTGATACTCGAAATGGCTAAAGAACAGGAAGATTACAATTCTAAAGCACCCTAAGAGGTAAAGGAATACATAATGAGCAAAAATGCTCAGGTAAGAAGATGGACTCTTTTCAGTTCTGGCATTCTGAGCTTTGAACGTATGTATAGAAATAGGATTTCTGCTTATTCTTTTTTTCCTCCTTTTCTCCTTTTCTTTCTTCCTCTGTTGGATGACACCTTCAATATTTCTTCTTTTTTACAGACTTTATTAAACAAGAAAATTCTTAAAATTTCTGTGATCTTATCTGTCTCGCTAACTACAGTACAACTATCATCTTTAAGATGATCTGGGTCATGTTAGACAATAAATATTTTCAGGGAATGAATGAATCTGTACATGCATGACCCTAACAGAGTAAGACAGATGACTGGGAAATGACTGATTTACTTGTGGTGCTAAGTGTGGGAGTGTGCTCCACCTGAAGCAAGAAATCAGAAAGAGGGGATTTGTAAAAGTCATTTCAAATATGTAAAAAAGATTGAAAGTTCAATATATACAACTTTTAAATTATTCTAAACTTGGTCAAAATTTAAACAGAATAGAAGAGTGTCCAATTCTCAGTTTCAGTCCATTCCTCTCTTATTTCCGTCTACTGTGCATGCTTTAAGCATTTAAAAGATCAGCTTTAAAGAATGGTTTGTCCCAATCTCATAATTGTTATTGGATAGGAGGGCTCACATATTCACTTCATTCCATGGCCATTTCTGGAATTTATCTCATTTACGATAACTGCTTGACTAATTCAATAATTTATTTAACCACTCTCTCATTAATATATATGCAGATTTATCCAAACTTTTTGCTTTTGAAGCAATAAAGAAATTTAAAATAATCATTGCATATCCTTCAGAAGATGTTGGAGGGTTTTTCTTGTACAGATTCTGGTATGATGAATTTCTATGGGACAAGATCTGTACACTGAACACTGTAACAGACATTACCAAACTGCTTTCTGAGTGAGCACACCAAGTATCAGTCCTAACTGCCATGTAGGAAAAGGTCAGCTTTCTCTTTTCAGTGGTAAACAGTTTTCCATCATATATTTACAATTTAATATATGCAATCAATACAGTATCTTAATATTTATTTTAAAAGCAGTTTATAGACATTTAGACTATTCCTCATACTTTGCTATTATAATCAATGCTATAATGAACATCCTCAGCACATTCTTCTGTATTTAGTGCTAGTTTATCTTGTAGGAATTATTGGAGCTAAAGAATGTGCTACCATAAAGCAGGTACTAGATATTTTACATTCATAGAGGTATGATACAGTACCGTCCTACATCAATAATACTAGATTCAGTTTTGGTTTGAAATTTACTTTGTCTGCAAATGAGATTGCTACCCCTATTTTTTTCTGGGCTCCTGTCACATGGAGAATTGTTTTCTATCTTTTCACTTTCAGTCTATGGGCTTCTTTTTGCACTAGGTGTGTTTCTTGTATACAACGTATTGTTGGATTTTGCTTCTTATTCCATTTTGCCAGTCTATTTCTCTTGATTGGTGAGTTGAGGCCATTGACATTGCTGGTTATAACTGATATGTACTGATTTATTATTGACATGTTATTGGCCTTTTGTTGACTCTTTTTACTATTTCACCTTCTCCTTTTAATTTCTTGCCTTGCTTATTTGATTTGCTCTGTTGGGCCTCATGGTGTTGTTGCCTTCATTGTCTTTTTCTAGGATCTTGTTTAGAATTGCTTGTAGTGCTGGTTTGGTATTCATGTAGTTTCTCAGGTGTTCTTTGTCGTGGAAGTGTCTTATTTCCCCCTCCATTTTGAAAGAGAGTTTTGCTGGATACATCAGTCTAGGTTGGAGGTTGTTCTCTTTTAGTACTTGAAATATCTCATTCCAGGCTCTCCTTGC
>NW_022900927.1:1226101-1301328 GCF_012274545.1 Fukomys damarensis | reverse complement strand
ATTTCCCCATCCATTTTGAAAGAGAGTTTTGCAGGATGCATCCTTCTAGGTTGGAGGTTGTTCTCTTTTAGTACTTGAAATATCTCATTCCAGGCTCTCCTTGCCCTAAAGGTTTGTGTTGAAAAGTCTGCTATGATTCTGATGGGCTTTCCTTTGCATGTGATTTGTTTCTTTTCTCTTACTGCTTGTAGTATTTTGTTCTTCTGTTGGATTTCTGGGATCTTGATTATTCTATGCCTAGGTGTAGATTTTTTTTGATTGTGGCTAGTTGGGGTCCTATATGCCTCAGTTATCTGAATGTCAAATTCTTCCCCTCTGGGAAGTTTTCGGTCATTAATTCTGCGAACAGCTTTTTTAAGTCATTTATATTTTCTCCTGCTACTTCATGGATTTCTATCAGTCTTATGTTATTCTTCTTTGCATCATCTAGGAGTTGTTGGATCGATTTCTCATGATCTCTTACTGTTTTTAAGAGACCTCTCTTTTCATGGTCACTGACTGCAATCTTATCTTCTATATCTGAGAGCCTATCTTCGCATTCTTTTATTCTGTTGCGTACACTTTCAATAGAGTGTTTAATCTCCTGGATATCTGTTTGAATCTGTTTTATGGATTCCATTTCTTTCCTATGTTGGGCGTTTATTTTTTCCATTTCTTTCTTATGCTGGGCCTTCATGGCTTCTATCATGGTCCTGAGCTCATCTATTTTTTTGTCAGTTTCTGCTCTAGAGTCTCGAATCACGACTTCCATTTTGCTCACTATCTCTATGGTTATCTGGGAAATTATTTCTGTTTTGAATTTTTCTAGTGCCTGATTGATCTGTTTGGTTACTTCCTGTGCTTTGAGTTCAGGGTGTCCTGGTGGTTCACTATTGGCCTTTTCATCCTCATTTGCCCTACTGTTTGCCATTGGTGAACTGGAAGTCTGTCCTTGTGTCTTGCTTAAGTGTTTTCTCATTTTAATTTTTGTTGTTGGACTATCCTTGGTTTAGTCTCTGGATTATCACCCAAATCTTCCTAATATAGTTGCACCCTAGCTTCAGCTACATTTAATGATATTACTCTAGAATGTTCTCTTTGCAGATGATGATTAAGAGGCTAATAGAAAAATGGTGCCAGGTACCACAACAGCAACAGAACTTTGCTGTTGTCTGGATATTATTCTTTTCTTTGCTTTTTTTTTTTTAATGGAATGTGCTGAATGTCTATAATTTTGTTCAGATGACTGCAGAACCTGGAAAAGCTGTTGCTGCTATCAATGCATAATATACTATTATTAGTCTTTTTATATAAATATATATATATGTATATATGAATTTTGGGAAACTTTAACGGTGCTGCCAACTTTGGAAAAAGTCATCCCAATTTACTGTGTTGAGTAGGCATTGTACAGAAATGGACAACCATATTGGTCTAGAAATGTTAATTTATTTTTATTTTTATTTTTTTTTCCATGTATACAGGGGTAACACATCGTACTAAATATGTAAGGTTATATCTACATGGGTTTGATTACAGAAACTAATAAAGTATTCTCTAAATAATGAAAAAAGAATAAGATAAGACTATAAGAGCAAGAAGCAATTTAAATATGTTCAGGGACCATTTTCATCTCCAGAATTAAGGATTATTTTAATGTTACATCATTGCCTTTTCTCTTTTACTTTCCTTTTTAGTTTTATTTTAGGATTCCCTATTTTTAATGTTCATACAGAGATTTCTTTAACTGAAATACCGAATAGTTTCTTTGGTGTGAAAAACTATAATAGTACACAGGATCCTAATGAGATAATTAATAATGTGAAATAGGAAGTAAAGGGCTAAAGGCGTAGGGCAAGTGGGAAGGGTCGGGGAAAGGTAATAAGGGAGAGGAAAAAAATACGAGAAACTGAAAAAATGGAAATAAAGTGTTTGTAAACGGGGAAGGGAGGAGGGGGTGAAGGGAGGGCAGGGACAAGGGGAAAAATGAGAATCAAGACCTATTATGTAAAGGTACAGAATCCCAATGATGAATGCAATTGTATTGTATACCTAGATTGTACCAATAAACTCAATAAAAAGGAAAAAAAAAAAAAAGAATGTGCTACCAGCCATGCTACTTCTAAGCAGGATTCCAAATATGCAGAAGTCTGTCTTTGGGTTCCCTTTTCATATGGATAACTCAACCAATCTCTACACTAATATAATGCTAATTTAATTACTAGAGTGTATGATAAATCTTAATGTCACACACTCCCAATGTACAGCATGTCAGAACAATATTGCTTGTAACAAAATTAATTTTTAGAAGGAAATGAGCAGACTAGAGACAGTGTCATACTATTTTTGTCATAACACACACAAAAAAAAACAAGCAAGGCTCTAAAGCATGTTATTTGAGTTACATACACGGCAAGAGTACAGTTATATTCGGAGGGTGGAATCAGGCAGGATTGAGATGCACACATTCAGTGTGCACTGGAGGCAGTTTCATGGATGTTCTTATCACACTTCCTACTTTAAGTACATACAGCTTATGTGCTAGCTTTAACAATCCAAAATCTTCCAGAAATCTCTCAGAGCAATCAGGAGTGCTATTAAAAATACATTTTACTTCCTATCTTAGAAATGACGGGCACTAGGAGAAAGAAAAACTTTTCTGAGGCTGTGCAGCTCATGTATGACTAGCGTTCAATCTGTGGCTGCTGCATATATCATCTGGGTTCGTGCACAGAATCGGAATTCTACAACTTAAAAACAAGAGTAGGCGTAAGGACAGAAACTGCAATGGATTTCCATTTAATTAACAGTGCTTCTCTTGCTAATGCTAAAAGTCACCCTGGAATCATTTCCTATGCTCTACTACACCTCCCAGAACTCCCTGAAGGTGAGAATCCATCCAATAAACAAGAGTGCAACAAGATCACGCAGTATGGAAGAAGAAAATCAGTGCAGTGCATCACAGAGCTGAACTTACAACTCAGCAGATCCTCTGTGGTGTGAGTAAGGCATCGTTCTTGTGAAAGGAATACTGCATGGCCCTTCTCTTATAGGGACCCCGAATTTCTCTTTCTGAAACAAGCACGTCAAATTGATGTTCTTGGCTAATTCCTGAATTTCAACAGTTTGTGTTTTATTAGGCATGATCTCATTATCCTTTATTAAGGAAAGAATTCTGGTAAATATTCAACTTTTTTTCTCCTTGAAAGTGGGGCTTAATTCTGTATTTGTGGCTTTTATCTCAGAGTGGATCAAATATTTGTCCTCTGTGACACGATGCTAACAAATATGTCCAGAGCAGTGGGGGCGGCATTTGAGGATCTGGAATTTAGTATTTCTTCATAATGGTATAGTTTAACTGAATTGCTTGCTCTCCTACTTTTGTTGCTTCAACTTACAGATACTAAAAAAACAAAACAAAAAAAACCCCTGGAAATTCTGAAGTTGTTGGAATAGATATTCAGACTTTATAAATCTCTTTTCCCTCTTTATCATCTCTTCAGCTTGTTGCCATACTGCTGAAAACTATTTCACAGCACACTACTTATTCAAAGCTGTTAATTTTAACAAGCTTAGCAGGGAAAGAGAGTATCAGACTTTCCAATAATTTCATGCATTTGATTTACCTAACCATCAGTATCATACCCAAAGAAAAAGGGAAAACAAGGTATCTCTTGATTTTAGCTTTTATTTCCCAGACATCAAAATTCAACATGAAGAATGGTCAATTATAGACACTCTCATTGATTTTAGTGGGGCTTTTCACTAAAACCAATGTTCACCATCCCCAAATCTCGACCCATTATTTTTGCAACACATACCGCATGGGCATGTATGCAGGCCCACACATGTACCTCATACACACACACACACACACACACACACACACACACAACATACTGTGTACTGATCATGTTTTCATCAGTATCTTTTAAGCTTAACCAAGAAATGTGAAAGTAGTGGGTTTATCTAAATCTGTACTTAAACATTATTTCAGTTTTCAAAAAAGCCAGAATAGATATCCAGCAAAGCCAGTGATGGAAAGTGATTCATTTGCAAATGTTATCAGTGTAGTAATAACATGTTTTATGGACTCAGCTTTCACACTGACTAAGAAGTTCTTTCACGGGCATTAAAGAAAGGTCAAATGTGATGATCGAGAACTGAAAACACACAGGCAGATTTTCCAGCTAACGTCATCATCCTGATTAAGGATTATTTACCCTCCAATGAGATATGAAATATTTCTTCAGTTTTTTATTATCATCCTGCACTCTTAATCCTATCTGGATAGGAATGTCTCTTTTTCTGTCTTTATATTACATTACTCTTGCTAATCACAAATACATATATTTAAGCTGATATTTTATTTACATGTTTTGAAGTTGAGAATAATCAATCAGTTGGTCAATCAGTTCATCAGTAAAAAAGCCAAGACTGCCCACAATTTGCATATTACTACTCTGAGGCCTTGGCAACAATGTCTACAACACTGTACCTGTCTTGAAGAGGTTTGTGGTCTTAGAGAGACACATATGCAACAAGTGAAGGACAGTTAGTGTCTAACATACATAATAAAGACTGAATCTGAAGAACATCAGAGAGGGAGAGGTTACAGTGGGAGAGTGCAACAGAGGAAATCAGCACTGGGACTTGAACAGGCTCTCAGGTTTGAGAGACTTTCCTTAGAGAAAAGCAAGATGTGGAAGATGTTTCAGAGAAAGATTAGCAAAAACAAAAAGACTAAAGAGTCTTGAGTCTGGTGCCAAAGCCTGATTACATAACTCCTTCATTTAACCACCTATATATCACTATATATCTGTCTTCACAGAATTTTCTGCTTTTATAGCATTTATATTTTAATTTGAGAAGATAAATTAATCCTTCAAGTGAAGACCAATACTGTTAAACAATAAAGAGTTACAAATGAAGGGGAGATCTTTTGCTGTAGGTGACCAGGGAAGACCACTTGGAGAAGACAGAGCCTTAAAAGCAGTTAAGAAAGGAGGCATACAAAAACATCAGGAAAGAATTTCAAGGCAGATCAACTGCATGGGAAAAGTCCAAAAGTAGTTCAGTCATAGTCCAAGGAACAACAAGAAGAAAGACACACTGGATGGAGCAAAATGAGCAAGGGGGAAAAGACTGGTAGGACAGCCGATCAAAGAAACAGATTAAGGCCAGTTACTCTGTGCTTCCACCAGAGCAAGCTGGAGCATTTTGGACGGGGTGTGGCCATACTCATGCTTGAAAAATACCACACTTGTTATTCTGTGGACAACAGACAGTAAGGGCAAAGAGCATCAGCAGAAAACCCTGTTAGCAGACTTTTAGTTCTGGAACTGTGTAGCTTTGACCAGAACCTGCAGATGGAGGAGTCAATGGAGGTCAGGTTCAGAAAATATTCTGAGATAGGTCTAACTTGAATTGCTGATAGATAGTAAGTGTAGATGAAAGGAAAAGTGAAATAAAAGGCAATTTTTTAGAACGATGGTGCCATTTCCCGACATGTGATGGAATGGAGCAGGAGTGAGTTAGCCAGAGGAGATGCTTTTGGAGATGATAAATGTGTTTAATCTTATTGGACATGTTGGAGTTATCAGATCTAAGAGTCTGCAATTCAAGGGAGATGGGACAAGGCTAATAAATTTATAAATCATCTGCACACAGAAACACAGTGACGAAAATTCACAGAAATTAATGTAGACAAAAGAGAAAAGGTCAGCGAAGCAAGTCCCCAGGCATTCTACACACGACTAGAAGGAGAGCAGTGAGACAAGGGGTTCAAAACACAGTTACTGTAATGAGTTGAGCTGGGCCCTCACAAAAGATATTTAGGTCCAGATCTCCACAGACAAGAATTTTAGTTCAACCTTAAATTGAACTAAAGGTGGCTGTGAGAACTTATTTCAAAATGGGGTCTTTGAAGATGTAAGATGCAAGTTAAAATGAGTTTATACTGGATTTGGGTGGGCCTTATCACTGGTATCTTTGTAAGAAAAGGCAAGAGAGACAGACATAGGAGAGGAGACTATGTAGGAAGGTGAGGACTGAAGTGCTGTAGCTGTCATCCAAAGAATGACCAAGACTGTCAGCTGTCACCAGAAACTAAGACAGAGACAGAGGACAGCCTGCCCCTGGAGACTTGAGAGAGAGAAGAAACCTTTTGCTGTCATGATTTCAGTTTTTGTGCCCCCCCCCAAATCAGGAGGGAATAAATCTCTCTTGCTTTAAACTACACAACTTGTGTTAAGCTGGAACAGCAGCCTCAGGAAACACCCAGAATGACGTTCCCACACTGTCAAGGTCTTACATGTGTGTTCCACAAGGTGCCAACTCTGTGCATTTTGTGCCCTGTGCTCATTGGTCTTCTGTTTTGCCTTTTTTAAAGGGCTTTTTAGGTCCTTTAAAATAAATGTGAGAAATTCAGGATTAAAACGATTCCGTTTTTCATAGGACTTCTTAGGCTTTTGTGCTAATGGGCATTGTGAATTGTTAAAATGGCTATTGTACTGGTTATGTTTACCAAACTTTTTAAACTTTAGAATGGTGTGTTTATATGTACATAAAGCATATTTGGAAAATAAATTACAAATGTGTTTCTTTTAAGAGATCTTCTAGACCCCCAAATTGAAAAATATATGTTAAAAAAACCAATTTCATTTTTCCTATAATAATAAGCAATCATGCAATTTTCATGATAAGAGATTTTGATATTGTTTAGTCTGATATTTATGTTTTATAGATCTGGAAAACAGATTCTCTGAGCAGTGAAGAGACTGATTTTACATTCCTTATATGTTCTCCTATACTGAAAAAAAAAATCTATTGCTTTATAATACATTTAGATGCATTAGTTTGAGTTTATCTCTGCTCAAGTATACAAGCTAGGTGTGGTAGCTCACACCTACAATCCCAGCACTAAGGAGGCTGAGGCAGGAAGATCACCTCAGGTTAGAAGGCCAGCCTGGGCTATACAGTGAGACCTTGTCCACCCACGCCACCCTCCCACCCCTACTCCCCACACCAAAAAGAATCCTCCTAATGCATCAAGAAGGAATATGGCCTCCAAGTTTTGTACATGCCCAGAAAAGACATCCCCAGAGCACAGGATGTGGCAAGAGTGTCACAACTGCTCCAGATGAGATGGCAGGGCTGCCCCTCCCACTCCAGCCATGAAGGAAGGAGAACAGGGACAGATTTTAAAACTTAATATGCACACACATAAGTGTAAACACCAGCCCTGTTTCAAGAAATCATCACAGAAGAGCTGATAAACCCGAAAATTGAGTTATTATTAAGTAGTGTTTATTTTTATTGTGATATTTCAACATGTTGTGCTAAATACTCCATCCCACCTGCTCTCTCATAGCCTTAAATTCTGTTCCTCATCACTGCATCTTAAGAAAATTGCAGTATGGAAGTTCTCTAGTACCTATTTTATCACGTGTATACTCACTATAGAGTTTCTCTTAAAAACAGTTTTTGCTTTGTATGCTCAGGTAAGTAACTTTGACCCGAGAGGGTTACAGTGTATGTAAAGATGAAAGTTTGACAAAAAATCCCCTCTCTGGGGATACAACTTTGCCATTACTGTAAATCATGCCGAAAGACAATCTGACTCAACTCCAGGATAACAGGGCTACACAAATACATGTTTAGGGTAATGTTGCCTCTAACGGATTCAATTCGGTTTGGGCAGTGGTTTGCACTACAGCAGTACCAGTTGCCTCAACGCTGAACTTAAAAACATTTAGGCCTGTCCTCCCACCAAATTTTACTGGCCGCCATCCGTGTCCCATCAGAGCTGTGAATCCAGAGTTCACATCTCTTACCCTCTTTCAGAATACTTTTAGACTCTGAAGTACATTTAACATCTATTTAACTTAAAAATGTCAACATAGAAAGAAGTGGTACAACTTTCCAGTGTGCACAAGATGAATTACAGATGCTTTTTTAGAGTAAATGAAAAACGGGTATAAAGGGTCTTAAACCTCATTGGCCACAACTAAAGAAATAATTTTGCCTTTGGGTAAGTAAATTCTCAGTTTTTGAATCATCTGAAGCAAGTTCTACATATTTGGGCAAGTCTGACTTTTTATTCCAAAGTTGCATAGAATCCACTGGGAAAGGGGAATAATCACTTTTATTCTTCACTAAATCATCTGGGCAGAATCAATGACTCCGTGTTCCAGATTCTCACATGCAGGCGTACCACCTCAGATCTATCTTATCCAATGCTCTAAGTTACAGGCAGCAGTTGGCCAAGTAAAGAAGCTGTCTAAGCTATCATCAAATTCGCACATGACTCATATTTTGACTTACATGTTTCATTCCACAGAAACAAGCAAAGGCCTGTCTACCAGTCTTGTTCTTGAGCTCTTTGCACATATGTAGTGGGAATGATTTGCAGCACATGATGAATAATAATCTTGTAATGCTTTGCTAAGTCTGACCTCTTATTTTTTTGAATAGTGTTAGTGCACAAATGGAACCTCTTCATGTGTTGTATCAGTTATTTAATGCTGTGTAACAACTCACCCTACAACCTAGTGGTTGCAACCCAAAGTATCATCTCAAAGTTTCTGTAGGTCAGGAAACTGGACAGTGCTTACTGGAGAGCCTCTGGCTAAGCATTCTCTAAGGAGACTGCAATCAAGTTGTAGGCTGGTGTTCTGTTTTAATCCACTGCAAATTTCAACTGGGAAAGGGTCTGTCTGCTCCCAAGCTCACTTAACTGCTGTTACCAGGCCTCAAAGCACTTACTTTCAGTAAAGCCTGTGCAAGCCTCCACACAAGGCCACCTGATGATACAGCAGTGGGCTTCTCCCAAAGCAAGTAATCCAAGAGAAAATGAGAAGGCAAGAGTGTAATGAGAAGTTGAGAGACACAAGACAGAAGCCACAGCCTTGCTCTGTCTGGCCCACCATCAGGGGCTGGAGCTAATACAGGACAGGGTATTACTGGGAAACAGCTACTATGTATCACCACACTTTTATTCCCTTGATAGAAGAAATGGTATGAATAAGGCTGCTGAAGCTTAGTGAGATTATGACTTGCCCATGTGGCAGGTCTAGGACTTAAATCCAGGTGTGCATGACACCTAAACCTAGTCTCTAACCACAATACTATACCGCCTTCTTACAGAGGAACTTCAGCAATGTCTGGGGGCTCTGCCGTAACATCTATGTTGCTATAAATATGCAGCAGTTTCTTGTACTGCATTATACCAGTGCAAAGAGTGGCACTTTTAAAGGTGCCAATAGCCCTGTAAAGCAGTCATTAAAACATGTAATTATCTTCTCTTCATAAACAGTAGACTCCGTGGAAGTCTACTGATTTACATTAACAGAAATGACTTTCCTGAAAATACGACAAAAGAATTTAAAGGAAAACCAGCACATTTAATACATCATGTAACAAACTTGCTTCAACAAACCGGCAGACTTCAGAGGCCATATATAAAAACAGCCTGAAACTTTCCTCCGGGCTCATAATGAAAGACAGAAACAGGCAATATAGGTGTGGCACTGATCTCGCCTGGGATATGGTGCTTCCAGGGTTTACACAATCCCACCACCTACAAAAATGTCAAGAACAGAAGTGCAAGCTGTGCTATAGCTGGGATGCATACAAGAATCCCAGGAGGAACTCAAACTCCTGAGCGTCCAAAACTGCACCAATGGAAGAAAGCACTTCTAAATCAAATGGAACTTAGTATGAAGAGAGTTTTTTATCTTTTTAAACACATTGGACCCTCGAGTTACGACCAGGCTCACATATGAACAACTTGGGTTACAATCAGAATTTTACTTTTAATTTACAACTGAAGTCTGGAGTTCCAACCTGAATGCTGGCCACATGTGTGCTGGTAAACAGACTCGATCCTAGAAAAGCACATGTAAGTACACATAAGTGTCACTCTGTGCCCAGATGCATGTGTTTTGGTCGGTGCTTTATATAATCAATGTGATTACTGCTATCAGAACAGCCCCCCAAAAGCTAAAATAAAAGCTGAGGAAGGAAAGGAAGGTAAAGAAAGCAGTCACAATTGAAAAGAAGGAAATTATAGAGAAATATTAGAGTGGCATTTGTGTGACCAATTTCACTAATATGTTCATGTGAAAATTCACCATTCGACAATCTTACAGAGAAGATGAGTACAAGAAAGTGTTGCTAAAGGTGATACTCAAATTAGTAAGTCATGATCAACAATGTTAGACAAGGTGGAAAGACTATTATTAGTGTGGATATCGAAAGGCAGATGGCAGGTTATACCCTATCTGAGTCTATAATTTGAGAAACAGGGCTATAAATGCAGATGTCATAAAGGATAATCCGTCAATGATAATGGTGACACATTTTGTTTCAGTAAGGGTTTGCTTCATAATTCTAAAGTGAGAACTGTGGTTCACAGCATAACTAGGCATAGTGAAGCAGCCAGTAATGATAAAAGAGCTACTGAAAACTGCAAACACCACTTCAAAACAATGACACAGAGATATAGCTTTTTCTCTCATCAAGTTTTCAACTGTGATGAAACTGGCCTTTTCTGGAAGACAATTCCCAGGAAAATATACATTATGCATGAAGAGAAGAAAATGCCAGGCCACAAGCCTATGAAGGATAGGCTAATCTTATTCCTATGTGCCAATGAGAGTGGTGACTTCAAGATAAAGCCTCTCTTGGTTTATCACTCTGAGACCCCTGCAGTGTTCAGAAAACAAAGTCATGAAGAATAGCCTAGGGGTCATGTGGAGATCTAACGTAAAAGCCTGGATAACATGAACACTTTTTCTTGAGTGGATCAGGGAAGCTTTCCGTCCTACTGTTAAGAAATTTCTAGGGGCTGGGGATTTAGCTCAGCGGTTTGGTGGCCTGCCTTGCAAGCGCAAGGACCCGAGTTCAATCCCCGGTACCAAAAAAAAAAAAAAAAAAAAAAAAACCAGGAGCCCTTTAACACCCCGATAAAAAAAAAAAAAAAAAAAAAAAAGAAATTTCTAGAGGATTAAAGTTTACCACTCAAGGCTCTCATCATGGGCAATGCTCCTGCTCATCCACAAAATTTGGAAGAACTGGCAGAAGAATTCCCATGGCTCAGTCAAGTTCCTCCCACCTAATACAGCTCCTCTACTGCAGCTTATGGACCAGCAGGTTATGGCTAAGTTTAAGAAGCTAAACACCAAGGAACTGTTCCTGAAGTGCTTCCAGATGGTCTCAGATACAGATTTAACCCTTACAGTGTTCTGGAAAGAACATTACAACACCCATTCCTGTGTGGGGTTGAGAAATTGTGAGGCAATGTCTCTCTAAGGACGCTGAGATTTGTCTGGAAAAAAGTGTGGTCTAAAATTACACAGGAGAGAGACTTTGAAGGCTGTGTAGAGGAGCCTGAGCCTTTAAATTGACCCTTTGGTTGATGACACTGACACATAGGCTTGCAGAAAGACAGTGGTGAGGAACTGTCTTCAGAGGAACTTCAGCAACTTCCAGCTGAGCAACCGAGAATGCCAGCTGAGGAGCCTCTGAAGAGGAGGGGAAGCATCGACAGGTCCTTCTTCTAAAAAGGAAATCCCGAAACACAGACAGAGCTACAAACTCTGTAGTGAAGACCCAGGCAGACAGAGGAAAAGCCAATCTTTGCATTCACTTGCTAATGACAATGTCATGTCATACAGTGTTAAACACAAGCGTTAAAGACAAGGCAGAAACTGCCAACCTTAGACCAGTTTTTAGTTCTGAAAAGGCTGAGACTTGTGAGCCAGAGCAGGTCTTAGCAGGTTACAAATTCTCCAGCAGACAGCCAGAGTCCTGATGTTCTCATGGAAGGGGACTCTTCTTCCAAACAATAACCACCTTCCATTTCATTCTCCCTTCCTGCAAGCCAAAGATGTCAATTTGAATGGCAAGTATGGTATGAAATCATTGTTTCTGGTAAACTAGGCACACTTTATAACTTTTTGATGAAAATGCTAAGAAAATTATTGGTGTTTCTGGTAAATTACACATATTATACAACCCTTTTTTACTATGAAAAAGTTTGTTAAGTGATGCTTTTGGAGATTTGGGATGCATTATGGGTATTTCTGTTATTTCTTATCAGAAAAAGTCTTGATTTACAACCAATCTGAGTTACAACCAGCCCTTGCAAACAAACTGAGTTCATAAGTTAATGGTCTACTGTAAGTCAGGCTGCTCTTTCTTATCATTCAAGACTTTATGTGTTCCACCCCAGAAAATCAGAATATAGATTCTTTTCAGCTGCCTATGGGTCATTCTCCCAGATAGACCACATACTAGCTCATAGAACAAGTTTGAATAAATGCAAAGAAATCGAAGTTATCCCCTGTACATTATCAGATCATACTGCAATCAAGCTGGAGATCAATAGCATAAGAAACCACAGGAACGTCACAAACACATGGAAATTGAACAACTCTCTCCTGAACAATCAATAGGTCACAAAGGAAATTAAAGAAGAAATTAGACAGTTTTACAAATAAAGGATAATACCAATACAACATACAGGAATCTACGGGACACATACGAGCGGTTCTACATGGAAAATTTGTAGCACTGAATGCCCACACTAGGAAAACAGAGCTAGCTCAAATAACCTAATGATGAATCTTAGACTCTTAGAAAAAGAAGAGCAAGAAAAACCCAAAGCTCGTAGAAGAGAGGAAAGTATAATGATTAAGGAGAAAACAATGCAATGGAAACTAAGAAAACAATACAAAAAAAATAAATGAATCGAAGAGTTGGTTTTTTGAAAGAATAAATAAAATCGATAAACTTTTAGCTAACCATATAAAAAAAAAGGAAAGAAAAGGCACAGATCCATGCAATTAAGAATGAAAAAGGTGAAGTCACAACAGATCCAACAGAAATCCAGAGGATCTTCAATACCTACCTTTGAGAACCTGTACTCTAATAAAATGGAAAACAAAGAAGAAATGGACAGATTTCTAGATACTTATGAATTACCAAAGTTGAACTAAGAAGATAAAAACATTTTAAACACCCCAATTACAATCAGTGAAATTGAAAATGTAATTAAAAGTTTACCAATAAAGAAAAGTCCACGTCCTGATGGCTTCACTGATGAATTATACAAGACATTTAGAGAAGAACTACTGCCATTACATTCAAACTTTTCAATGAAATTGAAAGGGAAGCGATATTTGCAAATTTATTCCTGGAAACAAGTGTTACTTTGATTCCAAAATCAGGGAAAGATGTAACTAAAAAAGAGAACTACAGCCAATCTCCTTAATGAATATAGATGCAAAAATCCTCAATGAGATACTAGCAAACAGAATGCAGAGGA
The DNA here is from genome assembly GCF_012274545.1 of Fukomys damarensis. Taxonomy (NCBI): domain Eukaryota; kingdom Metazoa; phylum Chordata; class Mammalia; order Rodentia; family Bathyergidae; genus Fukomys; species Fukomys damarensis. Next base: position 1,288,019 of record NW_022900927.1, on the reverse strand, counting down.
TCATCATGAAGATCATATATCCTGACCAAGTCAGATTTATTCCAGGGGTGCAAGGATGGTTCAACATATGTAAGTCAATAAATGTAATACACTATACTAACAGGGTCAAGGACAAAAGCCACATGATCCTCTCGATAGATGCAGAAAAAACATTTGACAAAATTCAACACTCATTCATGATAAAAACCCTGCAAAAAATCTCAACTTAATAAAGGCTATCTATGAAAAAACAACAGCCAACATCATATTAAATGTCCAAAAACTGAAAACCTTCACATTAAAATCAGGAACAAGACAAGGATGCCCACTATCATCACTCCTCTTGGATATAGTTCTGGAAACTAACCACAGAAATTAGACAAGAGAAAGAAATTAAAGCAATAAAGATAGGAAAGAAGAAGTTAAACTGTCATCATTTGCTGACAATAGGATACTCTACATTGAAAACCCAAAATATTCCACCAAAAGACTTCTAGACTTAATAGACACTTTCAGCAGAGTAGCTGGATACAAGGTTAGCATTCAAAAATCAATAGCCTTCTTGTACACAAATAACAGACTCACTGAGAGGGAAATTAGGGAAACAATTCCTTTCACAATAGCATCCAAAAAATAAAGTATCTAGGAATCAATCTAACAAAAGAAGCAAAAGACCTCTACACTGAAAACTACAGCACTCTGAAAAAAGAGATCGAAGAGGATATAAGAAAATGGAAAGATATCCCCTGCTCCTGGGTAGGAAGAATCAACATAGTGAAAATGGCCATGCTACCCAAACTGCTATATACATTCAATGCAATGCCAATTGAAACTCCAACACTATATTTCACAGAACTAGAAAAAGAAAATCCAAAAATTCATTTGGAACCATAAGAGACCTAGAATAGCAAAAGCCATCCTAGGCAACAGAGACATAGTAGCAGGTGTAACAATTCCCAATTTGAAGCTATACTACAAAGCCACTGTGATAAAAACAGCATGGTACTGGCAAAGAAACAGACCCGAGGATCAGTGGAACAGTTTGGAACATACAAAAACAACTCCAGATGTACTTAGCTGCCTCATCTTTGACAAAGGAGCTAACCATCCTCAGTGGAAGAAAGATAGCCTCTTTAATAAATAGTGTTGGAAAAACTGGATTTCAACCTGTCAAAGATTAAAACTAGACCCTTATCTTTCACCATGCACTAAACTAAAATTCAAGTGGATTAAAGATCTAAATATAAAAAAAGAAACACTAAACTTGCTGGAAAATAAACTACGAAGAACTCTGGAAGACACTGGTATAGGAAAAGACTTCACAAACAAATCCTCAGTAGCATGGGAACTAGCACAAAGAATCAACAACTGGAATCTCATCTTATTAAAAGTCTTCTGCACTGCAAAAGAAACCATCAACAGAACTAAGACACAGCCTACAATGTGGGAAAAAAATTTTACCAGCTGCTCCTCAGACAAAGTACTATTATCTAGAATATATAAAGAACTCCAAAAAATCAGTCCCCCAAATATAAAGACCTAATGCAAAAATGGGCATCTGAAATGAACAGACGTTTCTCAAAGAAGTAAAAGCTGCAAGAAAGTATATGAAAAAATGTTCCATGTCACTGGAATATTCAAGAGATGCAGATGAAAACAACACTGAGATTCCACCTCACCCCACAAAGAACAGCTGCTATCAAGAAATCAACCAATAACAAATGCTGGCAGGGTTGTGGGGAGAAAGGAACCCTTCTTCACTCTTGGTGGAGTGCAGACTGGTGCAACCACTATGGAAATCAATATGGAGATACCTCAAAGAGCTGGGACTAGAGGTTCCATTTGACCCAGCCATCCTCTACTGGATATCTTCCCAAAAGAATTAAAAGAATATATCACAGTGATATATGAGCATCTATGTTTATAGCAGAACAGTCTGTAATAGCTACAACTTGCAAACAGCCCATTTGCCCATCAGTTGGAGATTGGATAAAAAAGATGTGGTTTTTCTATAAAATGGAATACTACTCAGCCAAAAAGAACAAGAAATTAGAGTCATTCATAGAAAAATGGATACATATTGAGGATATACTACTAAGTGAAATAAGTAAGTCACATGTGTAAATACCAAATAGTTTCTCTGGTATGAATAAACTATAACAGTATGTAAGATCCTAATGATATAAATGACTGTGTGAAATAGGAAGAAAAGGGATAAAGGTGTAGGGGAAGTGGGAAGGGTAGGGGAAAGGTAGTAAGGGAAAAGAAAAAAAATGAGAAAATGAAAAAATGGAAATAAAGTGTTTGTAAATAGGGAAGGAGGAGGAGGTGAGGGGAGGGGAGGGATAAGGGGATAAAATGAGAACCAAGACCTGTCATGAAAAGGTACAAGATCCCAATGATGAATGTAACTGTGCTGTATACCTAAAATGTACCAATAAAGTCAGTGAGAAAAAAAAAAAACTTTATGGTGTGTACTTGATCACTGGAACCTTAAAAATAGTATCCATGTGACACAGTTTAAACAGATTTGTTCCACTGAGGGAACCAAGTAGGGAAACATCCTCCCTATCAGTCCTCCTCAAATCTGTACAGCCTCTCAGCTAGATCTAGGAATATGAGAACATCTTAATGTCCTTCCTTTGGTACACAAGTGAAAAAGAGGAATGTTTTCATTTAAGAAAGCTGAAGTTTAATGTTATTGCCAAAAAAAGGGCAACAACACCTGCTCAAAAATGCTGAAAAGATAACAAACACTAAATACCTCCCAAAAGCTTAGTGGCCTCTCCAATACACATTCTTCTTTCCTTCCACACTAAGACTTCCAGTTTAACTCTAGAAACAATGCACATATCCTGAAGTTGCCATTCCAAGTACTCCCTTCCAGTGTAAGGAGCCAAGGGAGTCTGAGGAGGAATTAGTGGGTGATCTCCAGCACAGTGCTTGGTCTTGTTCCTTACATTTTTCCCCTCCTCCATCACACATGTGACTGGCAGAGCTGCAGCAGCCCCTTGTTAGCCCAAGTCAGTGCTAAAGAGTCGCAAGACGGATTCTGAATCCTTTATGACTTTGCTTAGCTTCTCTACTAGCTCTCAACTGCTTACTTTGGTTTTGCTTATACCCTTCTAACTTTTAATTTTTGTTACAAGGTTGCAAATATAAATTCCATGTATTAAAAGTATCAAATTTACACTGTGCTTATCTACTATCACAACAGAAATAAAAATGTAGTTTTTAAGACTGTAAGCTTGAGAATTTAAAAACAAGTTCAAAATACTAAATAAGTAAGACTGAAATTTCTGGAGATTTGGAAATTTTAACTGGACACTGTAAAACAGCTGACAGAATACAATCTCCTACAATTGCTTTAAGAGTCTATGAATAGTGAGAAGTAAAAATAATTACAATGGTCAAGTTTTCTGATAACCTGAATATGGAAGTGTACATTTCTTTTGCATTAGCAAGTACCTCTTTTTTTCCCTTTTCTCTGCTACATAGAATATTTGGAACTAAAACCTAGAAAGAGCGAAGTAGGCACAAAATAAAAATAAAAATGTTTAAAATATGTACCAGACATGAATTTAAAAGTATAGCAATGAAATTTTGCCTCAACAAACACATTTAACTTCTGATGCCAGAAAATAAATTTAAGGCGCCTTTACGAACAAGACAAGGATGTCCACTCTCACCACTTTTATTCAATATAGTTCTGGAAACATTAGCCAGAAAATGAGACAAGAGACAGAAATAAAAGAAATAAGGATAGGAAAGAAAGAAGTGAAATTATCATTATTTGCAGATGGAAGGATCCTCTATATATAGAAGACCTCATGAACTCCACCTGAAGACTTGTAGATTTAGTAACCAAATTCAATAGCATAGCTGGACACAAAGTCAATACTTAAAAATCAATAGCCTTCCTGTACACGAATAATAAAGTCACTGAGAGAGCAATTAGGGAAACAATACCTTTCATAAAACAATACCATCCAAAAAAGTGAAATACCTAGGAATCAATCTAATACAGGAAGTAAAAGAACTCTACATTGAAAACTTCATGGGCCGGGGATTTAGCTCAGCGGTTTGGTGGCCTGTCTTGCAAGCACAATGACCCGAGTTCAATTCCCGGTACCAAAAAAGAAAAAGAAAAGAAAACTACAGTACTCTATAAAAAGGAGATTGAAGAGGATATCAGAAAATAGGACGATATCCCCGGTTCTTGAGTAGGAAGAACCAACACAGTGAAAATGGCCATACTTCCAAACTTGTTATAGAGATTTAATGCAATCCCAATCAAAATTTCAACAGCATATTTCATAGAAGTAGAGAAAACAATGCTAAAATTCATTGGCAACCAGAAGAGACCTAGACTAGCAAAAGCAATTCTGGGCAAAAAAAGGCAAAGCAGGGCTACTGTGATAAAAACAGCACAGTATTGGCAAAGAAACAGATCCAAAGATCAACAGAGTAGACTAGAAGATTCAGAAACAACCCCAAATATACTCAGCTACCTTATCTTTGACAACAGGGCCAAACATGTTCACTGGAAGAAAGATAGCCTCTTTATTCAATGGTGGTAGAAAAACTGGCTTTCCACTTGCTAAAGACTAAAACAAGACCTATCTCTTAACATGCACTGAACTAAAAGTGAAATGGATCAAAGATTTAAATATTAAAACAGAAACACTAAATCTGCTGGAAGAAAGACGAGGTAGAATGCTTGAGGACACAGATGTAGGCAAAGACTTCATGAACAAAATCTCAACTGCAGGGAAAGTACAACAAACAATCAACAACTAGTGTCTCATTTTATTATAAAGCTTTTGCAAAGCAAAAGAAATCACCAAGAGAGTGAAGAGACAGCCCACAGAAGAGACTTCCCACAGAGAGGGAAAAAAATTATTTTTTTCTGTCCCTCAAAGGACTAATATCTAGAATACACAAAGAATTGAAAAAAATCAGACCCCAAATTTAAAAAGCCCACTCTAAAAATGGGGATCTGAAATGAATACATACTTGTCTGATGAAGAAGTATAAATGGCAAATAATTATATAAAAAATGTTCAATATCACTAGTCATTCAAGAGATGCAAATTAAAACAACACTGAGATTCCATTTTCCTCCCAAAAGAATGTCTGCTATCAACAAATCCAACAATAGCAAATGCTAGCGGGGATGCCACACTGTTGGTAGGAGTGCAGACTGGTACAACCACTGTGCAAGTCAGTATGGAGATTCTTCAGAAAACTAGGTCCCATTTGACCTGGCTATTCCTCTTCTGGGTATCTTCTCAAAAGGATTAAAAGCATCATACCACAGTGACATATGTGCACCCATGTTTACAATGACACAATTTTAATAGCTAAATCTTGGAAACAGCCCAAATGTCCATTGACCAATAAAGATGTAGCTTTTCTATACAATGGAGTACTACTTAGCCATAAAGAAAGATAAACTTGAGACATTTATAGCTAAATGAACTCATCTGGAAGCTATATTCTTAAATGAAATAAATTGGACACATTTGTGTAAATATCACATTGTTTCTCTGCTGTAAGAAACTGAAATTGTAAGCAGGGACAAAAATGTATAATAGACAATGTGAAATAAAAATTGTTCAAAAGGCAGGGGAACTAGAGAAGAGGAAGGGGGATAGGAACGAAGAAGAAAAAACTGAAAAATAAAGGAAAAAATACAAGCAGCGCTTTTGTAAATAGAGAGGGGAAGAAGGGTTGAAGAGAGGGGAAGGGAATGGGAAAAAAAGAGAAACCACGATACGTCACATATAGGTACAAATTCCCTATGATGAATGTGATCATTGTGAATATCTACATTGTACCAATACAATTAAAATAAGAGAAAGACATTTAAAGTTCCTAAAATTATAATTATTATGGATAAAATATGAGATGGGAGAACTTCAACTCAGCAGGACAACTTTTATAGGCAGACAGGATATTAAGGTATGTACATATCTGGACTGAATCTCCATCAGCTTTACCCTCATTATTTGATGAAATGACTTGCCTAAGTTTACACTTGTAATAAATAACAAGCCGAGTTTTAATCTAGGGAATTCAAAAACTCATACTCCTAATTATATAGTTTATTCCTATCTCTGAGATGAAAAATTTTCCTATGCCATAATACAGGATAGGTAATGCTAAAAGGCATTTCCAAAAATAGGACAGTTCAAAATTGCTAATAAATCAAAACTGAGGAACACCAATGACCTTTCTGTGTCTTTAAAGTCTGTGGAGCAATACAATGCAAATCTGGTAGCATTTTGGATGGAAATTTCATAGAATTATATGATTTCCCACTTTCTTTTTTCCTATTTCTGTTATTCATTTTCACTGTCAACACTGACTTATCACATCTGATTTTCATCATTCCCAATAAGCAGCAAATAATTGTAAACAGAGAGATATGGCCCCATTCACATTATCTGTGTTCCAAGATATCCCAATTGATGATATTTCCCATTTTCACCTACATTTTATAAGCCAAAAAGATTCAGAAGAAAATTGAGCAAAAGTTACTTAAATTTTTCACATAACCAATTTTATTGAGCATAATTTTTAATGTATTGGAGGTAGGAAATAAGATTAGGGGAGAGAGTGAGCACAATTTTGCTTTTAAAAGTTATCATAAGTGCAATTAAGATAGCACTAAAACACAACTTAAATTAGCCACACAGACCCGAGAGATGTGCTCTTTCTCTGCTGCAGTCTGCTCTGCACAGGGCACTCTCTGATGACCCAACTTACCAAGGCAATGCAATGAATGCATTGAAATATTTTTCCTCATTCTATGTTTTAATGTAAACAAACGATCTTACACAAGAGAATGGAAATGTTGTGTGATGTCAAATGCAACTATTACATAAAATTCCATAAGTATGACTCACCTAATGATGTATATAAGTACCACTATACTTGGATGAAAAATAAAGATAGTTTTGCTGAAGTAACTCCATACTTCTCTAAATAAAAGACACCATGGGATGTAAAGTTCAGGAAATACCAGAACAGCTGCATTGAACAGTAGTGGATGTATTAAACATCTTCTAAATATAAGCATGACATACTGATAGGTTAACTATATTTTCTGAACAATTGGCAGTCCTATCTACTTTCTTATAAAAATCTAGCAGTCAAAAGCTACGTCAAGATCTCATTTTCCCCATTTTAAAAATTTGTTTAAACAAAACGCTCAAGTATATTTATGGTGAGCATATATAAGAACACAAACTTTTGTTTGAACACAAATAGTCTTTTAGTGATTGAAAAACTTTGGATAAAAATGACTTAAATATCCAGTCTTGGTAGGATTGGTTAGGTGAAAAAGAAGTAGGGGAAACTGGGGATAACATCTGGAGAAGAAGAATGCATTAATGCTAAACTCAGAGACCTCTGCAACAATCTTCCTCAAGTGCAGCATTACAATTACGATCATCAAAAGTTTACCAGTTTATGTGAAAGTCTAAAAAATATCAATCTCATATTCATTTTTAAAGGAATTTTCAACCATAGTAAAGAGAGGTCATGTTTGACTCTTGCTTAGTTAATTTCAGCAAGAGAAGAATAAGTTATCTGTGGAGTGTCAAGAACAGTTTCTACATGTACATAGAAACAGTCATTACTGCTCAGTTTGATGGAGGAACTGAACCTTTTGGAGCAATCATCAGATAGTGAAATGAAGCCCAAGAAAGCAAAGAAAGCTAACCGGCACTTCCTTCATCTCACCATTTCATGAATACTCCAACAAGGCTACCTGTATTGGAAAAGACAATGTCCTGTAATGATCATTGGTATATAACTCTTGATGAAAAGTCATAAAGTACTGGTTAATTAGTACTTAGTGTTTCTTTCTTCATTTTATCAGGTTCATTTACTATTTTCAAAAGAGTCTCAAAAGTAGAATGGAAAGCACTAAATAAACTATAATTATTCTTTTTATTTTAAAGATATGGAAATTAAAATATCAAAAATGTCTATGTCTGAGAATCAGTAGTAGTAAAACTATGCTTAGAACATGTAAACCCTAACTCCAAAGTTTAAACCCATATTGCCACTCTGCATTAATGTACACAACTTCTGATAGAAAATGAAGAGGGCTTCATTAAAGTATGATTTATGGAGAGGTTATCTTCCTAAATAAGCATCATGTTGCATAATAAGAAAAACAATATAGTAAAATAATACTCAGATCCTAATATACATAAAACCACAGGAAAGCATGCATGAACAAAAAATTTGATTAGAAAATTGTCCAAACATATTCATATGTAATAAAGACTACACAGTGCTTCTATTGCCTAAGTCATATAATAAAGCTACTGGAAAGGATAAATACCTTTCAAATGAAACTTGAAAAAAATCACAATAAAGACACATTTTGAAATATGGTCCTCTTAACAAAGGGAGGAGGTGCAGGAGAACACAATAAATAACTAATAAGGATCATTTTAGTGGCTGTATTTTCTGTACAGTATTCTTGAGTTCTTACAAGGGGAACAAAATACTTTTAAATTACACCCATCAATACAATCTTATAATCCTTGTTAATGCAAGGAAGGGAATGAACAGTTTAGAAATTTATCAGATGATCAAAATATTAAAACTATAGTTACCAATAACAAATACTTTAAATGTGGCTGATTGGTGAAATTATTTGACAGGTAAACCAAGTGAGCAAAAAATCAGTTGGGAAGCAAATATATGAAAGATAGTATGTATTTTACAGGCCATCAATTACTCATGGAAAATGAATTAATTTAATGTAAAAATAAAGGCTATCTGCTTTGGAAACTTGCTCTTGATTCAGATTGCAGGTACTAATTGAGTATAAACAAGCTAGGTGCAATTCTACAAATCTCAAAAAGTGGAAGAGATTTAATAAAAATATTTTAAAATAAAATTGTTATAACTAAAAAGAGTTAATTTCATTAAAGTTTCATGAAGACAAATATTTTGCTTATAAATTAAGCATAACTTAATGGATATTTAAGACATGCAGTGATATAACTTAAATCAAATATGGCAGTGGAGCCACCATAACTCATTGATAGTGTACAACCAGGGGTTAATACAAGAAAATAGTAATTGTGTCTTCCTGGTAGGTATTTAATAAAGATTTACTAAATGAATGAATGCTATCAATCCATGTCCTTTGAGAAGTTCTAGAAATAGAACTTATACTGATCCCGCCTGACACTGTTTTCCTAAATCAAAATATGGCCAACAATGCTCATTTTCTTCGTGGATGACTTAACTTTATCCTAGTAATTGTTCTTTTATGATACATTTCTTAAAATTTCAGAAGTCAAAGGGTATCTTAGCTTGTCAAAAATATTGTGTACAAAAATGTGTGCAAAAATATTTTATAAGTACTCTATACTCTTTAATTTGACATCATTAACTGATAAGGTATTGTATCACATGAAGAGATTTGCATCACTAAATAATGGATAGACATTTATATGTGTACGCATATGTTTTAATCTTAACAGACACAAGAAAATTAGTTAACAGTTTATAAAATCTTTGAAAATTATACACATTTTGAAATTTATAGAAAATTAAAATTTTTATCAAAGTTAAATTTTAATAAATTTTATTTAGTTTAATAAATTTTAATAAAAATTTTAATCACCACCATCTAAAATTCTTATTTATTGAGGTTCATTCACTGTCCAAATTTAGTGATATCTATTTACTACACTGAGCACTCCAGTTTAAAGCCTTGCACTTTGTCCTAGTGAAGTTTGCACAATTAGTGTCATCCTAACCCTCTCTGGATTGTGCATACGACAGTGTTCTGGAGGATCCCTTGGTCTGGATAACAGTTTAAACCCTGAAACATCAAGACTGCTCACTTGGGCTTGGGTCAAAGGAAACTACTTTCCCAGGTCTCTTGGTCTATGAGCTCTCTACTTTCTGCAGCATTTTCTGTTGTTGATTGGTTTGGTATTTTTAATGGATTTTAAAATAACCACTACTCCTCTGTTCACTCTTTTCTGTTAATTCTAACAAAAGTATTAACTACAAATACTCTTTAAAAACTAATGTTTGAATCCAAGTCCTACCAAGGATATATAAAATTATCTCTGAAGTAGCCTTGGCCTTCTCTGCACCTGCTTCCTCATCCAGCTATGAGTGAAAGAGCTATAGGCCTTACCTGTCATTATGGCTGCAAAACAACTTGGACCAATACTCAAGTTTTGTGAAATAAACATTTTTTTTTGGCTTATATATTTCTTTTTTTTCAGCTTTAATTGAGTTTATTGGTACATTTTAGGGATACAATACAGTTACATTCATTGTTGGGAATTTGTACCTCTACATGACATGTCTTGGTTCTCATTTTTTCCCCTTGTCCCTGCCCTCCCTTCACCCCCTCCTCCCCTCCCCATCTACAAACACTTTATTTCCATCTTTTCATTATCTCACATTTTTTTCTTTTCCCTTATTACCCTTCCCCTACCCATCCCACCTTCCCTATACCTTTAGCTAATTTCTTCCTATTTCTAAATGTCAGTAATCTTATTAGGATCTTCTGTATTATTGCAGATTATTCACACCAGAGAGACTATTCGGTATTTACACATGTGTGCCTTATTTATTTCACTTAGGAATAACCATGTTTTTTTTATGCCCACAAATCCTGTGGGTTAGAAACTTGAACACAGCATAGTTAGGACAGCTTTTGTCTCTGCCTCATATTTAGGACCAGGACAGGAGCTGGAATTACAGAAAGCTCATTCACTTTCCTACTGCGGCTGAGAATGCTAGCTGGAGGCTGGATGCCTCTGTTCCTTCACACATGAGACCCCTACAAATGCTGGTGTGAGTTTCCTCACAGCATAGTGGCCAGCTCCAAAGAGTGTTTCAAGAAAGAAAAGGAGGTAGGTGGAAACCTCATCGCCTTTTCTAATCTAATCCAGCCCCGAAGTCATGAGTGTCAAATCCATGACATTATTTGTTGAAAAAAGCAAAAGTTCAACCTCAGATTCATGTGGAGGGGAAATATTTACGGGGCCCCTTCTGAAAACACAACCTGGCACAGTTCTTTTTTTTTTTTTTAATTGTGTTTATTGCTACATTTTAGATATACAGTACAGTTACATTTATTATTGGGATCTTGTACCTTTACATGACAGATCTTGGTCCTCATTTGTCCCCTTGTCCCTGCCCTCCCTTCACCCCCTCCTCCCCTCCCCATTTACAAACACTTTATTTCCATCTTTTCATTTTCTCACATTTTTTTTTCTTTTCCCTTATTACCTTTCCCCTACCCTTCCCACTTTCCCTAAACCTTTGGCCCTTTTCTTCCCATTTCACAATGTCAGCTATCTCATTAGGAATGTGTGACTTATTTATTTCACTTAGGAGTATATCCTCAATATGTATCCATTTTCCTATGAATGAATCTAATTTCTCATTCTTTATGGCTGAGCAGTATTCCATTTTATAGAAAAACTACATCTTCTTTATCCACTCTCCAACTGATGGGCAAATGGGCTGTTTCCAAGTTTTAGCTATTACAAACTGTGCTGCTATAAACATAGGTGTACATATATCACTGTGATGTGCTTCTTTTAATTCTTTTGGAAAGATACCCAGCAGAGGGATGGCTGGGTCAAATGGAATCTCTAATCCTAGTTCTTTGAGGTATCTCCTTATTGATTTCCATAGTGGTTGCAACAGTCTGCACTTCCATCAACAATGGAGAGGGTTCCCTTTTCCCCACAACCCCGCCAACACTGGTTATTGTTTGATTTCTTGATAGCAGCCATTCTTTGTGGGGTGAGGTGGAATCTCAGTGTTGTTTTCATCCCATGCTTCTCGAATGACCAATGATGTGGAACATTTTTTCATATATTTACTCCTGCTTTTACTTCTTTGTCTGAGAAATGTCTGTTCATTTCAAATGCCCACTTTTAAATCTGGTCTTTATATTTGGGGGAGCTGTTTGTTTTGATTTCTTAATATATTCTAGATAATAGTCCTTTGCCTGAGGAGCAGCAGGCAAAATTTTTTTCCCACATTGTAGGCTGTCTCTTAGTTCTGTTGATGGTTTCTTTTTGCAGTGCAGAAGCCTTTTAATAAGATGAGATCCCAGTTGGTGATTCTTTCTGCTAGATCGCATGTTACTGCGGATTTGTTCATAAAATCTTTTCCTATGCCAGTGTCTTCAAGAGTTCTACCTAACTTATCTTCCAGCAAGTTTAGTGCTTCTTTTTTACATTTAGATCCTTAATCCGCTTGGATTTTAATTTAGTGCATGGTGAAAGATAAGGGTCCAGTTTTAATCTTCGGCAGGTTGAAATCCAGTTTTTCCAACACTATTTATTAAAGAGGCTATCTTTCCTCTACTGAGGATGGTCAGTTCCTTTGTCAAAGATGAGGTAGCTGAGTACATCTGAAGTTGTTTTTGTATCTTCAATCTATTCCACTGATCCTCAGGTCTGTTTCTTTGCCAGTACCATGCTGTTTTTATCACAGTGGCTTTGTAGTATAGTTTCAAATTGGGAATTGTTATACCTGCTACCATGTCTCTATTGCCTAGGATGGCTTTTGCTATTCTAGGTCTCTTATGGTTCCAAATGAATTTTTGGATTTTCTTTTTCTAGTTCTGTGAAATATAGTGTTGGAATTTCAATCAGCATTGCATTGAATCTGTATAGCAGTTTTGGTAGTATGGCCATTTTCACTATGTTAATTCTTCCTACACAGGAGCAGGGGATATCTTTCCATTTTCTTATATCCTCTTCAATTTCTTTTTTCAGACTGCTATAGTTTTCAGTGTAGAGGTCTTTTGCTTCTTTTGTTAGATTGATTCCTAGATACTTCATTTTTTGGATGCTATTGTGAAAGGAATTGTTTCCCTAATTTCTCTCTCAGTGTGTCTGTTATTTGTGTATGAGAAGGCTATTGATTTTTGGGTGTTCACCTTGTACCCAGCTACTCTACTGAATCTGTCAATTAAGTCTAGAAGTCTTTTGGTGGAGCTTTTTGGGTTTTCAATGTAGAGTATCATATTGTCAGCAAATAATAACAATTTAACTTCTTCCCTTCCTATCTTTATTGCTTTAATTTCTTTCTCTTGTCTAATTGCTATGGCTAATGTTTCCAGAACTATATTGATGAGGAGTGGTTACAGTGGGCATCCTTGTCTCGTTCCTGATTTTAACGTGAAGGTTTTTAGTTTTTGGCCATTTAATATGATGTTGGCTATTGTTTTTTCATAGATAGCCTTTATTAAGTTGAGATATAGACCATCTATCCCATTTTTTTTTTGCAGGATTTTTGCAACAGTTCTTAATTAAATACTATTTCTTTCCCAGTTTAGATGATTGTGGGATTAATCAATATTCACTTAAATTATAAAAGGTTATATCTATCTCTGATTTGTATCCAGAAAGAATAACTTCAGTCTCTATGCTACTCAAAACAAAAAAGCAAGGTTGAGGAAATAGCAAGGAAAAAGGAAGGTTGAGAAATAACACACAAAGGTTAAGTAAATAATGATGGAGATAATAAATGTGAAAGATGGGTCGTTTTCCATGCTAGTTTTACTTTCACCAAACCAATGACAACTACATTGGCTCTTCATGTACTCATTCTGCTCTCACATCATGGTCCCCTGAACAATGTGTCCCTGTCCACACAAACATTTCTTTCCCCATAGTCTCTCAGTGCCTTCCCAGCATGGAGAAAAAAAAAGAAAAAAAAAAAAAGAGAGAGAACCAGGTGCACACACTCATCTTACCCTGCCAAGCTTACATAATCCTTTCTTAATCCTGTGAATTGTTAATGCTGTGGATTGAGATGTGTGAAAATGACCCTCATTCTTTAGTGTAAATTTTTCTGTAATCCTATTAAAGCCGTAAAAAAGACCCAAGTGAATGAATAGGAAACTGAGCAAAAAATCTCTCCCTGACCTTGACACCAGTCAGTCTTGGCACAGACTTCACTGGTCAGCATTTCTCCCAAACCTCAGCAGGATTTGGGTGGAAAACCAAATGTCAACCTACATGCACCTTGTGTGCTTATATCAGCTATACAAGCTAAGAAAAAAATGTTGAAATTCTGGATATAATAAAATAATAAACAAAACAATCCATTAAATTTGCTTTCACTTTTTGAAGCAAAGATATAATCGATACATCTTATATTTAAATAAGGAATTACAAGCGGAAAGTATAATCTTGTCCAATCCCATTTCAACTTTTTCTTTTGCTTAAATGTACTTTTCAATACATACACCGCAGAGGTACACAGAGATACACAGCCAAATGTATTTGAAAAGTTTAATGGGATTCCAGTGATTCTACAATGACGATTCTACAATAATTGAAAGTATCATTCTTTGAAATAGATGCACAGTATCCACTGTAACCTAACTGTAACCAGTCTTCTATTGATTGGCATTTAAATAGTTTCTAATTTTGAAATCATTAAAAAATTAAAACTACTTTGTGTGAGTGCATGCCTTGTATGTTGAACAAAAACACAATCTCAAAATTCAGAGTTTTTGTTAGTTTAAAGGAAAGTTGAAAGGAAGAGAAAGTTCAGATGTACACATTTAAAATGGTAAACTGCTTAGAAATGGAAATATCACTTTGTTTAACTGTGTTGGTAGTGACATGTAGGCTTGGACTCTCATTTATAAGGCCCCTAGGAAAACATAACCACTCCTTCTGAATCCAAATTTCAAATCTGCCCACCACATTCTTGTTTTCCACTTGAGCTGCTGGCACTTCAGCTTGCAATCAAGGCCTTGCATCAAGATGCCAAAGTAAATACTTGGTACCAAGAATTTTTATGACATTCTTTTTCATTTGTTTGTTGTAAGTAATTTAAAAACATATAACATGAAGAGAAACAAGAAAAATTAGGATGTGAAAATAATAAAAAGGAAGCAATATCTCTCAAACTGTTTTCTTGGATATTAATACATTATTTAGAGGAAAATATAAGTAATTGTGGGACTAGGGATTTAGCTCAGTCATTGTGAATGAAGATCAGAACAGCCTTTCTGAATAGGTGGTTTCATATACAATAATTTCTGTTGACATTTAAAAGATACTAATAGATTATTGATAACCAGCATAGGAGTATTCTATATTGATTAAACAGCTAGCTGTAGATTATTATAAATCACTCTGTGTCCTAAACTAACATGTTTTAATACTTAATACAGAGAACTACACAAACTTTATTTTAAAACATGGCATAAGAAGCTGCCCCTGCAGACAGTGGTTGGAAGCCACACCCGCGGACAGAGCTGCATTCACCTCGGGCCAGCTCTATGCCTGGGGATTCTACACCCTGGTTGTGGCCACCCACCAATTCCAAACCTGCTGTTTTGCTTTCCCTTGGCAAAGGCAGCAGATGCATAGACCACGTGACTTGATCATGGATAAGGTCAATACCCCAACTAGGAGGGTAAGCCCCAGAGGCCGCAGCTCCAGGAAGAAATAACAGACCAAGCCAGCACAGATAGCTGTAAGGTAAGCCTGCGGCTACTAGAAACTACTATCAAAACAGTTTGGTCTTTTACTCTAAAAGCAACTCCTTCACAGAAGGATAGAAAAGAAATCAAGTGTAGCACCTGCCATTCTGGAGAAAGGTTAATCAGGAGCCATTTGGGGAAGGGATTAAATGTTTAAGATTCAATCACAGAACAACTACACAACAACTTTACTTCAAGGTCTGGGCCTGGCTTCTCCCTGTGGAGTGTGAGGCCCCATGTCCTTCCTGGCCTGAGGTCATATCTAGACTGCACCACCTCTGGATGTGGTCTAGAAAGCCATAAGAGACAGCCCCAGAGAGGACACAAGCTAGACATGGACTCCTGAGAAGTTCCACCTCATGCCAGGAAGGAGTTGGGGCCTCATGCTCCACAGAGAGAAGCCAGGCCCAGTCCATGTAGCTTTCAAAAATGGCTGGATCTGAAAGTGCTGGGTAAGTTCAGCAGTCTGCTCAAACCCTCACCCTACTGCTTACACCCAGCAGAAACCAGTACTCTGACTGCTTTCCTCATGTACCCAAGTGAGCAAGTGCACAACTTGGGCTATCTAGTTGCCAGAGTCTGGGGAGTACGGGCAGAAGGGCCTCTGGAGTAGGGTGTGGGCAACTGACAGACTCACAGACCATAACCTAGGCAGTAAAAACCATGACTTGCTAGATTATAAGACTGAACAGCCTGGAAAGAAACCACTTATTGAAAAATACACAGAAATTTTTTTCTGAATCAGTTTTTTCCTCTTTTTCTGTTACTATATTTTTGGAAGGGGATTTTTTTTTCTCTTTTTCTGCTTTTGCTTTCTATATTTTGCTCTCTTTTTAAATTTTCTTTTTTCATTGTTATCTTCTGTTATTTTAATTTTATTAATTTTCTTTTATTCTTTAATAAGATCTTTTATCTCACTTTTTTTTTTGTACCAGGGATTGAACTCAGGACCTTACACTTGTGAAGCAGGTAGCAGAAACACTGAGCTAAATCCCTGGCAACAAGATATTTTAGAATAGGGCCTGGGACTTAGCTCAGCGGTTCGGTGGCTTGCCTTGCAAGCACAAGGACCTGAGTTCAATCCCCGGTACCAAAAAAACAAAACAAAACAAAACAAACAAACAAAAGATATCTTGGAATAGAGGTGGACTTTTTGGGTGGGGGTACCAGGGATCAAACTCAGGACCTTGCATTTTTGAGGCAGGCAGCAGCACCACTTATCTCACTTTTTATCACTCATCTTCCATTGCTTAATTTTTGAAATCCCACTTTTTGAATTCTTCCATCCCCCCCTTCTTTACTAGTGTAACCACTAAGCTTTACTAATCTTCAGTTTAACTCTATGCTATACTGTTGAATAGTGTTCTATTCTTATTGGAGGTATAGGGATTATACTTAGTAGATATATATTGCATGTTAATGTTTGGTATTTCTTAGCATTTATACCATAATTATAGATCTCTTTCCCATGGTTACTGGTGATATATTACTGGTTCTTCAAGTGTAGTGGGGAACCTCAGTAGCCACTGTCACAAATATATCAGGTAGACAAAAAAACCCACAAAGAAATATCAAGGTTGAACTAAACCTTTGAACAAATAGATTTAATAAATATCTAAAAAAGAAAAAAAAAAGGGGCCAGGGATTTAGCTCAGTGGTGAGTGCCTGTCTCACAGGTACAAGGTCATGAGTTTGAGCCCTGGTATCACAAAAGAAAAAAGAAAAAAACATATATAGATAGTATTTCACCCACCAACAACAGAACACACATTCTTCTCAGCAGCACATGGAACCTTCTCCCACTTACTAGACAATCTAAAGCATGCTTAAGTAAACACAAAAAAACAAAATTATTACATGTATTTTATCAGGTCACAAGGCAATGAAACTAAAAATCAATGGCAAAAGAAACCACACAGATTATGCACACATGTAAATATTAACAATGCACACTTGAATAATCAATGGCTCATAGAAGAGATCGTGGAACAAATTAGATAGCTCTTACAATCAAAAGATAATGCCAGCAAATACCAAATAGTTTCTCTGGTGTGAAAAACTAAAAGTGTAAATAAGGTTCAAATTGTATAATTGATAATGTGAAATAGGAAGAAAAGGACTAAAGGAGTAGAGGAAGTGGGAAGGGTAGAGAAAAGGAAAGAAGGGAAAAGAAAAAAAATATGAGAAAAGAAAAAAAAAGGAAACAAAGTCTTTGTAAATAGGGAAGGGTGGAGGGGGTGAAGGGAGGCCAGGGGTATGGGAAAAAAATAAGAACCAAGATCTGTTATGCAAAGGTACAAAATCCCAATGATGAATGTAACTGTACTGCATAACTAAAAAGTACCAATAAACTTAATAAAAAAGATAATGCCAGTACAACATATCAAAACCTATGATACATAATGAAATCAGTCTTAAGTGGGAAGTTTATAGTAGCTCTGAGTACCCACATCAGAAAAACAGAGCTAGTCCAAGGAACCTAACCAAGCAGCTCAAAGTCCTAGAAAACATCAACAATCCAACCCAAAGCTAGTATTAGGAAAGAAATTATAAAGGCTACAGCAGAAATTATTGAAATCAAGACTAAAAAAATATGAAAGAATCAATGAAATGAAGAATTGGTTCTATGAAAGAATAAAACAGACAAAAAAATCTTAGCCAATCTTCCCTTCCAAAAAATAAAACACCCGTATCAAAACAACTAAAAATGAAAAAGGTAAAATCACAATGGACACTGCCATAATACAAAAGATTATTAGTAAGTACTGTGAAAACCTGTATTCCAATAAATTGGGGAATTCAAAAGAAATGGACACATGAATTACCAACATGGAAGCAAGAAGATATAAAAGCCCTGGACTCAATGGATTTAGTGCTAAATTTTACAAGAACTTCACAGAAGATCTAATGCCAATACTACAAACTGTAATGAAACTGAAGAGAAAGAGTGTTCCCAAAGCTAACATTTCTGAACGGTAGCATTACTTGCATTCCAAAACAGACAAGGATCCAATCAAAAATGATGACTACAAGCCAATCTCTTTAATGGACATAGATACAAAATTCCTCAACAAGATATTGGCAAACAGAATAAAACAAATCATCAAAAATATTACACACCATGACCAAGCCGAATGAGTTGAACAAGTGAGAATGGTTGAACATATGTATCAATAAATATATCGAGCTGGGCGTGGTGGCGCACACCTGTAATCCCAGCACTCGGGAGGCTGAGGCAGGAGGATTGCTGTGAGTTTGAGACCAGCCTGGGCTACACAGTGAGTTCCAGGTCAGTCTCAGCTACATAGTGAGACCCTATCTCAAAAAACAAAAAACAAAAAACAAACAAACAATATATATATATATATATATATCAAATAATTGGAAGCAAGAATAAAAGTCATCTCATGATCATCTGAACAGATTCAGAAAAAGCCTTTGACATAAGCCAAAATCCATTCATGATAAAAACCTGAAGAAAACAGGTATAGTAAGATCTTATAATAACCTGATAAAAGCCATTTATAATAAACCTGCCAACATCACATTACATAGCAAGAAGCTGAAAGCTTTACCTTTAAAATCAGGAATAAGACAAGGATATATAGTATCATGACTCTTGTTTAGGGGCTGGGGATTTAGCTCAGTGGTTCCACCGCCTACCTTGCAAGCCACAAGAACCCGAGTTTGATTGCCGGTGCCAAAAAAAAAAAAAAAAAAAAAAAAAACACAGTATAATACTTGAAACATTAACCAGAGCAATCAAGAGAGAAAAAAAGGGGGATATCTATAGGAAAGGAAGATACCAAATTACCACTGTTTCCATATAATTTGAACCTCTACATAAAGATCCAAAACACTCCAAAGGACTCCTGAGTAAAGTCAGCAGTGTAGCATGATTCAAATTCAACACACAAAAATCAACTGGATTCTTATACACCAAAAAAGAACTCATTGAGAAAGAAATCAGGAAAACAATACATTCAAAAGAGCACCTAGAAAAATAACAGCAATTAATCTAACCAATGAAGTGAAAGACCTTCACAATGAAAACTACAGTACTCTAAAAAAGGAGACTGAAGAGGACATCAGAAAATGGAATGCTATCTCTAGTTTTTTGTAAAGGTTCAAGATCCCAATGATAAATATAACTGTATTGTATACCTAAAATGTACCAATACACTTAGTAAAGATTAAAAAAAGAGAAAAGCATAACCAATACAGTCAAAATGGCCAAACTTCCAAAAGTGATATACATATTTAACCCAATCCCAATCAAAATACAAATAGCATTCCTCATAAAACTAGAGAAAACAATTCAAAAATAATATGGAACCATAAGAGATCTAGAATAGCAAGAGCAATCCTGGGTATCAAGAGCAAAGCAAGAGGCATCATAATCTCAGACTTCAAATTATTTTACAAAAGTTACAGAGAAAAAAACAGCATGGTATTGGCACAAAAACAGAAATGTGGGCCAAAGCAATGGAACAGGGGATTCAGAGTCTGATAGAGTTCTCTGCTAGATAAAATGGCCCTAACCCCACATGCTAAATGCTTCTTCCTGGCAGATAAATAACTCCAGGGAAACAATGAACCAACTTTTCTGCCACAAAGCTCTCTCACCTCTAGTCCTTCCCCACCAGGAAATCCAAACCTGCCAATGGATTTAAACCTCATCTCTGGCTGCAGCCAAAAATCTGCCTCCACTATGCCCCATTCCCTTATAACCCCCCTTTCCCATATAAAACCTCACCCAGCCAGCCCCTGCCCCACTGCCCTCGCCATTGTCTAAGACAGCCTGGTACCCCGTCCTCTATACCATGTCCCCCTAATAAAAGCCTAGTTTTGGGTGTTCATGTCTCTGGCTCAATTCCCATCCTCTCAGAAACAACCCCAGATACATTCAGCTATCTGATCTTTGACAAAGGGGTCAAAAATTAAGTTATGGGAAGACAGTCTCTTTAGCAAATGTTGCTGGGAAAACTGGCTATCCACATGTAGAAGATTGAAGCTAGACGCTTATCTCTCACCATATATTAAACAAAAATGAGAACAAATCAAAGATCTACATGGTAAAACAGAAAGTCTACTGGAAGATAAAACAGTAAAACTCTTAAAGACACAGATATAGGCAAGGACTTTCTGAACAGAGTCTGAAATAGCACTGAGAACCAACAAATGGCATCACATCAAATTAAAAAACAGAACAAAACTCCCACACAGCAAAGAATACAACCAGCAGAGTGAAGAGATAATCTAGAAGTACTGGAAAAAAATTTTGCCAGTTAATCAATGGACAGAGGTCTAGTGTCCAAATATATAAAGAACTCAAAATATACAAAGAATGCCAAAATAGACCTAATAAAGAAGTGGGCAGCTGAAGTGAATGGATAGTTTTCAGAAGAAAAAGTAAAGGTGGCCAATAAATGCATGAAAATATGCTTAACATCTCTGGCCATTAAAGAAATGCAAATTAAAAAACACTGAGAATTCCATCTTACTCCAGAAAGAATGGCTATCTTCAAGAAATCAAATAATAACAAATGCTGGTGAGGCTGCTTGGATAAAGGAACTCTTCTAAAGTAAACTACCACAACCATTATGGAAATCAATATGGAGACTCTTCAACAGCTAAAACTAGAAAATTCCATTCAATCTAGCTCTTCTCCAAATAGATAACTTCCTTAGAGAGCTAACAACATCATCTACAAGGATGCTTGCACATACGTGTTTACAGCAGCTCCAATCACAGGAGATATATCTTAGAAATGGCATAGGTGTCCATCATTAGAAGAATGGATAACGTGTGACATTTATGCACAGTGAAGTTCCATTCTGCCATTAAGAAGAATAAACTCAGCCGAGCGTGGTGGTGCACACCTGTAATCCCAGCACTTGGGAGGCTGAGGCAGGAGGATTGCTGTGAGTTCAAGACCAGCCTGGGCTACATAGTGAGTTCCAGGTCATTCTCAACTACATAGTGAGACCCTGCCTCAAAAACAAAAAACAAACAACCCCTCCCCACAAAAAAACAAAGAAGAATAAACTCGAGTCATCAGTAGGGAAATGATACACCTTGAGACCATAATGTTATGCAACATAAATCATACACAGAAGCTTAAACATCACATGGCTTTTCTAATATGAGGAACCCAAAATATTAGGTGCAAAATGAAAGACAACAGGAAATAGGAAGTAGATCTTTTTCTTCTTTTTTGGTACCGAGGATCGAACTCAGGACCTTGCACTTGTGAGGCAGGCAGCAAAACCACTGAGCTGAATACCCAGCCCCAGGAGTAGATCTTTTGTAAAAGGGAAGGATATTAACGGATGGAGGGGATGGGACTGGAAGGGGATGAGAAAAGATTAAGATGTGCTAGCTACATACACCAACTCCTCATTAGGAATGTAATCATTATGTACTGCAGACATTACTAATAAAAAATAAAAATTTAAAACATGTACAAGCCATTCCCCCGGTTATTCCATCTGAGAAGGCCCTCCTTCGGCATTGCTTATTGGTCTCCAAATGGAAATTATATTGTGGTGTAGCGGGGGTTGGGGACAAATGTGGTAGTGAACCTGAAAGAAAGCCGTCGTAGAAACCTGGGCCTCGGAAGATGGTGATTGGGCCTTCTTAAGTGGAGGGGGAGAGAAGGAGTTGGGTTCAGCATTTTGTAAAGACAGAGTTTAACTGGTACGTTTGCTGATAGGTTGGGTACAGAGTTTTGGGGAACGACAGAAGTTCAAGCATGACTACAAGATTTTCGTGAGAAAAAGATTTCTGTGAGAAACAGGAAGAATAGAATTAATAAAAATAATTCATGTTTAATGCAGAGTATCTGTAAGATATCTATAATACTATAAGAGGACAACTTTTGCCTACAATTCGTATAACCTAAAGATAATTGCTGGTCTGTTTTTTTTTGAGACAGAGTCTCACTATGTAGTTGAGACTGACTTGGAACTCACTATGTAATCTAGGCTGATCCTCCTGCCTCAGCCTCCCAAGTGCTGGGATTACAGGCATGCGCCATCACGCCCGGCCTTTGTTGGTCTGTTTTTGACTGGTCATTTTTGCTCCTTGTTATTTATTCTAGAAAAAAATTACATACACATACACTTTAGGAAAAGAAAAATAGTACGACATTTCTTCAACAGATGGTGTTACCCTCGTATGGGGGATCCTGGAGGATGTCATATGTCACTGAAAACCCACAGCACTGCTGGCCCTTAGAGAAGGAATTGGAAATGCATGTGCAGCATCTCAGTGACTAAAGTCACCCAAGCAGCAGTTTGCTGTAATAATAAATGCCTGGAAGCTAATGGCCACCACTCTGAGCACCTCTTGTAATTGTAGAGGCCAAAGATAACTTTTATTACTCTCATGATGTCTCAATAAGTTTAATATGAAAATATTTATATAAGTTTTTCTTTTCCTGAAGTGTATACACATTTTCTTGGCAGACTTTGTGTATATAATTACTCTGAGAGACAGTATATTTCAGACAGACTTTTTGTAGAATTATTTCCTGGTATCCTGAGTAGTTATCCATATCCATTAAATGGTTTTGAAAAAATAACTGCTAATAGGTACATAATGTATGACAGCATAGCTGTGATACAATGCCTTCCACTATTTATTGATGGACAGCTAGGTACTGTCTGCTTTTGTTCTAACAAAAATAATGCTGCAACCTTTAAAAAATGGCACAAACTGGATTTTGCCCCTTAGCTATATTTTGCTGACCCCTGCTTTAGTTCCTCTGCTTTTAACCCAGAAGACAGATAAGTCTCTCCAAAATAAGATTTTAAAATGAGCTACAGTGTAGATTCTTTGTATAATTTAGGGAGTCTTTTCTTTGAGGAAAAATAAAACAAGAAATAATATTGATGGAGAAATATACACTTTGGTACTCAATGTGGTACTTCCCTCTTACAAGAACAAAGCACATATTTGTACACAACTCCACTATAAAAAAAAACCTACCCATAAAGCAATTCACCACAGGCACATGAATATGGGTGGTCCAACTAGGGGCAAGTAGTTGACAGCAAGATTTAAGAAAACAAGATTTGTTACCCCTGTACACATGGAAAAAAAATAAAAAATAAAAATAAAAATAAATTAACATTTCTAGACCAATATGGTTGTCCATTTCTGTACAATGCCAAGTCAACACAGTAAATTGGGATGACTTTTTCCAAAGTTGGCAGCACCGTTAAAGTTTCCCAAAATTCAATTTATATATGTGTCTCTGTGTGTGTGTGTGTGTGTGTGTGTGTATGTGTGTGTGTGTATATATATATATATACATATATATATATATGTATATAAAGACTAATAATAGTATGTTATGCATCGATAGCAGCAACAGCTTTTTCAGGTTCTGCAGTCATCTGAACAAAATTATAGACATTCAGTACATTCCATTAAAAAAAAAAGAAAAAAGAAAAGAGTAATATCCAGACAACAGTAAAGTTCTGTTGCTGTTGTGGTACCTGGCACCATTTTTTCCTATTAGCCTCTTAATCATCATCTGGAAAGAGAACATCTAGAGTAATATCATTAAATGTAGCTCTGATAAAGCATGGTCCCTACTATGTATCATAAAGCAGGTACTAGATATTTTACATTCATAGAGGTATGATACAGTACTGTCCTACATCAATAATACTAGATTCAGTTTTGGTTTGAAATACTAAATATGTAAGGTCATATCTACGTGGGTTTGATTACAGAAACTAATAAAGTATTCTCTAAATAATGAAAAAAAGAATAAGATAAGACTATAAGAGCGAGAAGCAATTTAAATATGTTCAGGGACCATTTTCATCTCCAGAATTAAGGATTATTTTGATGTTACATCACTGCCTTTTCTCTTTTACTTTCCTTTTTAGTTTTATTTTAGGATTCCCTATTTTTAATGTTCATACAGAGATTTCTTTAACTGAAATACTGAATAGTTTCTTTGGTGTGAAAAACTATAATAGTACACAGGATCCTAATGAGATAATTAATAATGTGAAATAGGAAGTAAAGGGCTAAAGGTGTAGGGAAAGTGGGAAGGGTGGGGGAGAGGTAATAAGGGAGAGGAAAAAAATATGAGAAACTGAAAAAATGGAAATAAAGTGTTTGTAAATGGGGAGGGGAGTAGGGGTGAACGGAGGGCAGGGACAAGGGGGAAAAATGAGAACCAAGACCTATTATGTAAAGGTACAGAATCCCAATAATGAATGCAATTGTATTGTATACTTAAATTGTACCAATAACCTCAATAAAAAGAAAAAAAAAAACAAGATTAACACAGGATGTTAATACTGAAATATAGTCACATACCTGTGATTTATGACATTCAGAGCCATTTCCATAATATGAAAGAAGTTAATTTATTTCATTAAAAATGTTATGAGCAGTCCTAGAGTACCCTGGAACCGAGAACCTTTTATTATTTCTCAGGGCTACCAACTATATTCATCTGCCAGTGACAAACAACAGTTATGGCTATGATGGAATCAGAAGGCTGCCAGCAGCAGCAGATGACAGCTGCCACCAACACATCTGCTCTCCAACATAAAACTGACACTGGAGACACGATCCAGTGCAGAGGGTCCTCCACCAAACACAGAGACAAAGGAAGTACAGCTTTTCCTCAGACTACACTGAAAGAATATCTATTCCAATAAGAAGAATCACCCCAAGTTCAGACCTTGCTGGGCCTCCAGCCTAATTTACCTAAGTATTTGCCATGGACCTACAAATATCAGACACTGTTGTATGTATTAGGAACAGATGCCCCTTTCCCTTTAAGACACTTTGTACCTTGTGGTGTGTGGGAGGGTGGATAGAGGACCACCATTTGAAAAAGTAATTTCAGTTACTGCTAAGTGCTAGGGCAAAAATAAGGCCCTGGAATTAGAGAATAACAGGTTAGAGGATGGCACTGAGTCATTTTATTTAGCTAAGGCAGCTATAGATGGCATTTCTGAAGAGGTAACATTGGAAAACCTTAAGAAGATTTCCAGTGTAATAACCAATGATCTGATTTACACTTGACAATAAACTAGCTACTACATGGAAAAAGTACTTTTACGGGCATATGAGCAAGTGACAAGTGGAGGCAAGCCATTGGGGCAAAGATGATAGTGAAAGTTGGTCCTCTGAAAGGTAATAAAAGACATGACACTCCGGAGATACACTTAAGGTGAGGCAGGAGAACAGGGCATGGCACACTGCTGGGGCTTGAGGCATAACCTGTTAATCTCAAAGTCCCAGGGCACAGGTGCAGAACAGTACCCAAAGCCCTGAAGTTCTGGAGAACTGGGGCAGCTTTGCCACAGGATGGCTACCCCTGCTGCCAGCCTGGGGAGAGAAACAAACAAGACAGTGCCTTTCAGTTCTTGTCCTGTCATGTAGAGTGTACTTTTTGGCCTACTTTTACTTGGCCAAACTTGCTCTGCGGAGCCTGTATCTATTTCTACCTTTAATAAATGCAAAACCTTGCAACTGTTTGTTCCTATCTTGACACACTATTTGCTCAGGACAGAAAGGACCGAGAAACCACCTGTAGAAGGAGGGTCTAGCACCCCAAAACCTAATAACAAAGGTATATTTGACTTGGTGAAAGACTACAGTGGCTTGAACTAGACAGGCTGCGATGGAGTGAGTAATAAGTAGATGAACTCAGCATCATTTTTGGAAGTATTTGTCAAGTCTTGTCAGAAGCCTTAATGCACATCACACAAGATGACTTCTAGACTTGGTTTTGCATAACTGGTGCTACTTATAGGGGTGAAAGATTTATGAATGAACAAATCTGGCAAGAGATGCTTGACAGTAACCAAGAATTCTGTTTTGGACATACTTGTCCTTTGCCTCAGCCCAAGTTCTGATATACATTTAAGAGGGAAAGTCTGGATGTCATGTTCTTCAAAGGAAAAATAATCATATTATCCAAAGAATTAAACATATAAGAGAGATGATAAATGATTCTGATGAGTCTCTTCATACATGTGTGTACACACACACACACACACACACACACACACACAAACTTACAGACTCATTTTCTCTGGCAAACACTAATACACCAATTACTATTTTAGAGTCTTATTAAGCACTATGGAAGGCTTTTAGGAAAATCATTTCTGTCATATCCATTTCTTGTCCAAACATTAGCTTTCCCCTACTCTTTCTACTTTTGAGTCAGCCCTTGGTGGCCCCTCCCTTTTACACTGGTGTCACTACCTTGTAATGCACTCATACTTTGGAGAGAGAAGGGTGTACCAGTGGAGTCTGTACAACCATTATCAGTTCGGAAACAGGAGAAGAGTGCTTGGATAAAAACATATGGAAAGTGCATGTGAAAATAATATTTCTTCAATAAACATTTTGGACTAGAAGTAGTCTTAAGACATGAAACTACCATATTAACACCTATTTACAAAAACGCAAACTATACAATTCCTTCCCTTGTTCCCATAATTATTAACCTTAAAGAACAATCTAAATGTTTTCACTTGAATTGTACCTAGATAGCTAACACACATAGCTTTCTACAAACTATATATGGCTCTTTAAAATAGCAAATTTTAATTATGAAATGATTATAAAGAATTATAAAAAAGTGAAATAAAACATTTTAAGTCATTTGTATTATCTAGCAATAAGCTCTATTAAACTCTGATATATATCATATTCCAACCTACATTTTCATTTTCAATGTGTGATACATATGAAAATAAAAATGTGAACCACAGGGATGGAATAAATGCTGAGGAAAAAAGCAAAGTACTGAGTACATAATAGTCACACTACATCTTAAAATAAATAAGCACTCTAAACATATAAGGGAAAAACTAGGCAATGAGTTTATCTTAAATGCCAATGTCCTCACCGATGAATAAAAAGTAGACACTGAAACTCTTATTACCCAGCAAAGCAGCTAATCTATTCCTAGGATAAGGTACTAATAACATTGCATAAACATATATGCAAATGAATCAACTGATGAGAGAAATGAATGAACAATTACTAAGAAGAATATAGAATATCTCCGTAAATAGAGAAGGAAAAAACATTGGTAAATCAATCCCAGAGAAGGAAAAGAAGTGCTAGTTACATTATTGCTTTGACTATCCAGTTAGTATTGCTTGTTTAAAAAAATGTTCTGACAATTTTGTTAAAGGCTAAATTAGACTTGTAATACATCCACAATCTAATGGACTTCATTCTAAAGTAGCATAATGGTAACACGTGAAATATCTTCTCCCTTTCTGTTACAGACAGAGGTGGAAGAGTCGCAGAACTGGTACTTCTTTAAAGAGTGACACAAGGCTCCCACACATAGCAGGTGCAAGGAGAAGTCACGTCAGTGCACACGAATCAGAAACAAACAATGTTAGATGGTTTCCTCTTTTCATACAAAAAGGAAGACACATTTCTTAGAAAATGATTTTTTTCATGTTTCCAAGGTACTATCCCTGAATTTTTTTTTTTTTTTTTTGCTATTTTTCAAGGGAAAGAATTGATAGTTGTAGAAATACACACAATGGAAAACAACTATGCAATAAACAGATTAAAATACTACAATGTGTCTTTAGTACTAATACTATTTCATTTTTACTGAAAATTAGACTTGATACTGGAAGAAAATAAGAAAATAATTTCAGGAACATTTAAAAAGCAGCATAAGAAAAATAACTTATTTGTCCTTTACCTATTTATAAGCCTGAAAAATAAGTGAAAGTATTGGAAGCAAAAGATCTCTATAATATTCAAGATTAGAAGCTTAAGGAACTTTTAATCTATTATTTGGTAAACCTACAATTCCATTGATACAATTTCTATGGTACAATTTTTAAAGTAAACAATCAAGAAAGTTCTTTCTAAATATTTTACAAGAAACTCTTGGAGAAACTAGTACAACACTTGAAATGTCTAATCACTGTATCTTTCTTGTAAGTAATAATTATTTCTTGTAGAATTAAGACCTAAGAACCACAGACAGAAGTGACAGGTTACAGTGACTACTTAGCTCCATGCCACTAACATAGAATTATGTGTTATTTAAAAAATATTCGCCAAGCTGAGTTAACTGCAAATTTTAATACAATGGATGGTTTTCGGAGTATGGTGGGACCATGACTTAGTTTTCCTAACTACAACAAAAGAAAATCTTATTTGAAGTAATGACTTCTATATTTGGATATACTTTTAAAGGATGAAAATATAGTGTCTAGCATCTTGGGTTTATTTTTCTTATTTCTTAATTTGTAAAAGAAGTAATATTTTAGGAGTTTGCCATTAGCTTATATATAGAAAAGTCTTAAAAAGACTAAAGATTTTTCAGAGGAGAGGGTTTAAAAGTCTATTTCCTAAGGCATTATGTGAGGTGGAGTATGGTTTAAATCAGTAACAAACACCATGACACGTGGCAGTGCTTGAGTAAAGGTCTAATGTGCTACGGTGCCGGTAACTGACAACAGAATTCAGAGGCCACTTTGTACTTAATTCTCTCCGGGGGCAGCTGAATTGCAAGCACAGTTTGTGGAGAGAAGGGTGTTTGTAAAGTGTCGCCTATTTTCTACACTCTTGATGTACATTTTGGTTGCGGTTCTGGAATGTGCTGGTTCATGAAGCTCATATTACTGGAGGAAATGGAGATGGAGAGATTGATTTCAGTGTATCAACTGATTGTTCAGCAATCCTTAGAAGCTAAAAAAAGTTCATGAACACATATGCACAACATACACATGTACAGGAAAGGGTGTACACTATTCACAAGCTATTTACTAAGGGCCTATGACCACTCTACTGTGCTACTTCAGCCAAAGCACAGAACTCGTCAGAAGGAACAAAGAAGGAAAGGCCAGCATCTTAATCTATGTGTACACATATACAATACACATTGGTGTGACCCTTCACTAAGGCATCTTAGGCTAGGTGCTGAGAAGGAAGCAGCAGTGTGAACATTTTTGCATTCTACAAAGAAATACTGAGTACCCTATTATTCTGATTACTGTGCTCAGGATGTAAGGATAAATAAAATAAGCAGATGAGCTTTTGTTCTATTGTTCATAATAATATGTATTTGTTTGGTAACTAAAATTTATCAGATTTTTACACATGTTATTCGATTCCTACATTCACCTTCATGCTTGTGGTTCTGATTCTATAAAACCACAAATTCAAAACTGGTAGAAATATTGACTCTCTAGTTAGGCAGGGTGGTGCACACCTCTCATCCCAAGCTATCTGAGGAGGAGGAATGCAAGTTGAAGCCCAACCTGGGAATTTAATGATTTAGTGAGAACCCTGCCTCAAAATGAAGAATGCGTTGGAGCTGGAGCTCAATGTGTAGGCCTGGGGTTCCATTCCCAGTACCACCAAAAAGAAATTTAATGATTTAGTGAGAACCCTGTCTCAAAATTAAGAATGCGTTGGAGCTGGAGCTCAATGTGTAGGCCTGGGGTTCCATTCCCAGTACCACCAAAACCAAGAACAAAACAGTTGACCCTTCCGAGATGAAAGCTAATGAATAGCGCGGGTGAGGTCTGGGTGTCCCTGGTCTTCATCCAGTGCTCTCTCCATCACGACCAACCAATTGGCCTTGCCCACTTCAGGTATCACAGCGGAGTCACTACACTCCCCAAGACGAAGTGAAGACTGAGGGTGATGACCAAAGCCCAAACAGTAGGACAAGTACAAACCCACACCTGAAATACTCCCAGCTAGAACAGCCCAGAGATACAGAGGAGGACTGGCCCAGAGAAACGTGAGCCTGTCCATCACCAATGTACATTTTTCTTACTATACTTTAACTATAAAACTGCACACCCAATTTTACCTTCCACATTTAGGAAATGATGTTGACAATTTTCTGGAAAGTCAGTTTCCAGAATGAATACTTAGTGATATTTAACCTTGTAGCATGCTTTGAAAGATCTAAGTTTGTTCAACTACAGAAAAAGTTGCTTACTATAAATATTCATCAATACAGAAAACACAAAGCAACTTAATATTATTTCAGTACTAAAGAAACACCTAGAAATACTCAAATTTACATGGAAATCTCTACATTGTTTAAATAAAATGTTTTACTTAGGAAAAAAAAAAGTACTAGCCCATACGTATTGAGTGCCAAGTTTGTCCAAGATACTACAGTGGGTACTTTATATTTGAGTATACTTACATGCTGTCTCAATCCTCAAAATAAACTCTAAAGTACTGTCTGCATTTCACAGATCAAGTAAATTGAGAGTTGGCATTATTTTTTCTACAAAAACACATAAAAGATTGTAACGGTCATATGGGACTGTAGAACATATGGGAGATTGTGGGATGTTCCTTGCTAACTCCTGAAGATTGATTGAAGACATTAATTTGCATATCATTGTATATACAATATTCTAGGAATTACTAGTGTCACCAATACCAGATTTCCAGTGTACTTTTCTGCTTTTATAGGCTCAACCTATTTTGAATTTTTAAAAAATATGTAAAACCAGGGTCTGGGGATATAGCTCAGTGGTTCCACCACCTGCCTTGCAAGCACAAGGACACCAGTTCAATCCCAGGTACTAAAAGAAAAAAAAAAAAGACTGCCTTTGGCCCAGTGCACCAGAGGAGCCCAGTTGCTCCGGCACCAACACAGTGGTGTCCTCCCTCCACCCCTCCACTCCCCCGAACAAAAGAAAGAGGGCCCCTCTGAGGCTCCTAGATGAAAATAGAAGCCCTCTGTAAAAGTGGAGAAAATGTCTGTGATAAAGGCACACCACAACACCATAGTTGGTAAGTCGGAAGGGCCAGCACCTCACTTTGGAACCTGGTCTAACTTCAGGGGAAAGACATCTGGAACCTGTAATAAGACCTTGCAGAGCTCAACCCAGCAGGAGGTCAGAGATCTCAAGTTGGGCCTTGGAGCCAGAAATCAGCCTGAACCTCAGGGGACAGCTGCTGGCTTGTTGAGACTAATTAACTTAGATATGCACCCTCCTGCCCATGCTGCCTATTGTGTCAACAGAGAAATACCCTGAAGGAGGCCCTCTATTTCTATTTGTATTTTTATTTTTAAAGTAATATTTCTCTCTTATCTTTAATCATTTTATAATTTTTATTCATCTTTTTCTTTTCTCAATTTTTTTCCTTTTTTATCTTCCTCTCTCTCCTCTCTGTCTCCCACCTTGATCTTCATTACCCTCCTTTTTTTGTTACTGTTCCTTTCCTAATTTGAATTTATTTTCTTTCTTTTCCTTTTCTTCTCTATTTCCTTCTCTCAATTGCCATTAGTTTTAAGAGAAAGTGATTACAGTCTCTAGCCTCCCTACTGCTGTTAGTTTGTTCTGTTCTGGTGTATATTTTGTTCTGTGTTCTCCTTTCAACAGCTTTCTAGAGATCATGTAATCTTCCTGTAATCTTCTAACCTTTCTCTATCTTATCCAGCCCTCCCTCCCCAACTTCTTCTAAATACCCATCCTAAAGAGTAAAGTTGCTATATTGAAGAATTTATTCACTACAAATATATTTTGGGCTGATCCTCAATTTTTATTTCATTCATATGGATAAAGGTGATAGATTAATAACTACCACACAATGTGAAATAGGAAGAAAAGGGCTAAAGGTATGGGGAAAGTGGGAAGGGTAGGGGAAAGGTAATAAGGGAAAAGAAAAAAATATGAGAAAATAAAAAAAGGAAATAAAGTGTTTTTAAATAGGGAGGGGAGGAGGGGATGAAGGGAGGGCAGGGATAAGGGGAAAAAATGAGAACCAAGACCTGTCATGTAAAGGTACAAGATCCCAATAATGAATGTAACTGCACTGTATACCTAAAATATACCAATAAACTAAATAAGAAAAAAAAGAAAATATAGTATTTATATACAATGGAGCACTACTCTGTCATAAAAGAGACTAAACTTGAGCCACCTGTGGGTAATTAGATGCACTTCGAGACCATATTATTAAGTAAAATAAAGCAGACACAAGCTTAACTATCACATGGTTTCTCTTATATGAGAAATGCACAATATAAATAAAGAGCAAGATGAAATATACATAATTAATAGGAAGCAGGGAGATCTTTTGCAATTGAAAAGGGAAGCAAGAGATGGAGGGAGATAAAGGAAAGAATTGGAAAAAATGGAGATAGTGTCTTAAATGGAAGGGGGACTAAGAGATAGAAGAAGCAAGGAGGGAGGGAAAGGCCAGGAGACAAAAAAAATTGAGATGTGTTATGTCCATGTACTAACTCCCCACAGTGAATGTAATCATTATGTACTGCAAACATGTACTGATAAAAATAAAAATTGAAAAAGCTAAAATCTCTAGTATTGCATAAATTGCTTGGAAAAGCAATAAACAGCTTCAAAACAGAAATTAGCTACTACACATAGGAAAAACAAACACTAAAGATGAAAAGTAAGAAAATTAGTTCATTGTTTTCATTATTTTTATATACTATATAAGTTGCAAAAGCATGTTTCATTTGGTTGGAGAGTATCTAATATTTAACAAATAAAAGTTACAATGTTTATGATGTACAACATGTTTTCATATATGTATGCATTGTGGAAAATTAGATAAGGTAATTGAAATATCTTAAATCACACGCACAAAAAAAAAAAAAAACCTACCAAAAATTGTCATTTTCTAAGCTAAGTTTGATCCTATTGTGTTGTTGATTATATCACTTGGGCTAAGGTGTTGTGATCAATCTAATAAGTTGTCCTCCCTGGTATAATGAAAATGAGTTTGCCTCAGAGACATTAGAGACTCAAAACCTAAAGACACCAGGAAGATTGAAGCATTAACTCAGGAATTAAACCAAGGACAGTACCAAAGACAAAAATAGACATAAGAAGGCATTTAAACGAGACACAAACACAGACTTCCACCCCACCAAAGGTAAACTCTGGAGGAAATGGGATGGAAAAATCTGACAGTCAATCATCTGGATACTCTGAACTGATACCACAAGAAATAAAAAAAACAGATGAGGTTCCAGAAAAATTCAAAACAGAAATCATTTCCCAGATAACCACAGATATGGTGAGAAGAATTAATGACATGATTAGAGACTCTAGAACAGAAACATAGATGAGCTCAGGACCACAATGTAAGCTATGAATGTCCAGCATAGGAAAGAAATGGAAACCTTGAATGCCCAACATAGGAAAGAAATGGAATTCATAAAACAGATTCAAACAGCTATCCAGGAAATTAAAAACTCTATATAAAGTATTAGGAGAAGAATGAACAAATGTGCAGATAGAATTCAGATGTAGAAGACAGGATTGTGGTCACTGACCATGAAAAGAGAGATCTCTTAAAAACAGTAAGGGTTCATGAGAAATCGATCCGACAACTCTTAGATGATGCAAAGGAGAATAATATAAAATTGACAGGCATCTACAAAGTAGCAGGAGAAAGTACAAATGACATAAAAAAAAACAAAACTGTTCACAGAAACTTCCCAAACAGAGGGGAAGAATTTGACATAAAGATACATGAGGCATAAAGGACTCCAAATAGCCATGATCACAAAAAATCTACACCTAGATATATAATAATCAAGATCCCAGAAATCCAACAAAGAACAAAATACTACAAGCAGTTAGAGAAAAGAAATAAATCACATACAAAGGAAATCCCATCAGAATGACAGCAGACTTCAACACAAACCCTCAAGTCAAGGAGAACCTGCAGTAAGATATTTCCAGCCTCAAAAGAAAACAAACTCCAACCTAGATTGATGTATCCTGCAAAACTATCTTTCAAAATTGACTGGGGAAGTAAGATACTTCCACGACAAAGAACATCTGAGAAATAACATCAAAGTGGCACTCCAAACACTTCTAAACAATGTCCTGGACAAAGAAAATGAAGGCCAAAACTTCATAAGGACCAACAGAGCAAATTTACCAGGCAAGGTAGGAAATTACATGGAGAAAGGGAAAAATAAAAAATAAAAGAACCAACAACCAGAAAAAGAATATGATAATAGTCAATACATAAGAATTATAACCATCAATGTTAATGGCCTCAATTCACCAATCAAAAGAAATAGGCTGGCAGTATGGATTAAGATGCAAAAATCCAACAATATGCTGTATACAAGAAACCCACATAATGCACAAAGAAATTCATAGACTGAGAGTAAAAGGATGGAAAAAAATTCTCTATGTGACAGGAGTCCCAAAAAAAGCAGGAGTAGCTATCTTATCGGCAGGCAGTAGATTTCAAACCAAAACTAATTAAGAGAGACAAAGAAGGCCACTACATACTTGCAAAGGGAACAAGAGGGAGAAAAGACAATCATACATATATATGCACTAAATATACACCCCAACTAGGCAAAATAAATATTAATGTATATGAAAAATGAAATAAGCATTAATGCAATTGTAGTGGGAGACCTCAATACTCCACTGACAGAAATAGACAGATTATCTAGACAAAAAAAATCAACAATGAAATAACAGAACTGAACCAAGTCTTAGAACAAACACACTTAGTAGATGTCTACAAGTGTTCCACCACACAAAATAAGAATATACATTCTTTTTGGCTACACATGGGTCATTATCCAAAACAGATCACATTCTACCTCATAAAACTTGCTTAAGTAAATGCAAAGGAAGTGAAGTCATTCCCTGTGTATGAGCTGACCATAGTACAATTAAACTGGAGATCAATAGCATATGAAACTGTGAGAACCTCACAAACACATGGAAATTGAACAACACTCTCCTGAACAATCAATAGGTCACAAAGGAAATTAAAGAAATTAGTCAGTTTTTATAAATAAATGATAATGCCAATACAACATACAGGAATCTATGCAACACAATGAAAGCAATTCTACGAGGGAAATTCATATCAATAAATGCCCATACTAGGAAAACAGAGCAAGCTCAAAAAAACAACCTAATGCTTAACCTTAAGCTTCTAGAAAAAGAAGAGCAAGACAAACCCAAAGCTCATAGAAGGGAGGAAATTATAAAGATAAGGGAATAAATTAGTGCAATGTAGACTAAGAGAATGATATAAAAAAATCAATGAATTGAAGAGTTGGTTTTTCAAAAGAATAAATAAAATCGATAAACTTAGTTAACCTTATGAAAAAAAAGTAAAGAAAAGGCTCAAATTTGTGCAATTAGGAATGAAAAAGGTGAAGTCACAAGAGATCTACCAGAAATCCAAAGGATCATCAATACCTACTTTGCAAACCTGTACTATAATAAAATGGAAAATTCAGAAGAAATGGACAGATTTCTAGATACATATGAACCTCAAAGTTGAATGAAGAAGATATAAAAAGTCTAAGCACCTGAATCACATTCAGTGAAACTGAAAATATAATTAAAACATTTCAAATAAAGAAAAGCCCAGATCCTGATGGCTTCACTTCTAAATTCTATAAGACATTTAGAGAAAAATTATCATCACTACTCTTTAAACTCTTCCATGAAATTGAAAGGGAAGCAATACTTCCAAATTCATTTCTGGAAGCAAGTATTACTTTGATTCCAAAACCAGGGAAAGACCCAACCAAAAAAGAGAACTACAAGCCAATTTCCCTAATGAACAGAGATTCAAAAATCCTCAATAAGATACTGCCAAACAGAATACAGAAGATCATCAAGAAGATTATACACCCTGACCAAGTTGGATTTATTGCAGGGATGCAAGGATGGTTCAACATACATGAATCAATAAATGTAATATACTATATTAACAGAATTAAGGACAAAAATCATATGATCATCTTAATAGGTGCAGAAAAAACATTTGACAAAGTTCTACACCCATTCATGACAAAAACCCTACAGAAAATTGGAATAAATGCTCTTTATCTCAACCTCATAAAGCCTATCTATAAAAAACCAATGGCCAGTATCATTCTAAATAGTCAAAAACTAAAAAACTTCATGCTAAAATCAAGAACAAGCAAAGATGTTCAGTATTACCACTCCTGCTCAATATAGTTCTAGAAACATTAGCCACAGCAATTAGACAAGAAAGAAATACAGGAAAGGAAGAAGTTAAACTGTCACTATTTGCTGATGATATGATACCCTCTATAGAAGATCAAAAAAACTCTACCAAAGACTAGAAGACTTAAATGACAGATTGAGTACAGTAGCTGGATACAAAGTCAACACTTAAAAATCAATAGCCTTCTTGTACACAAATAACAGACTCACTGAGAGAGATTTTAGGGAAACAACTCCTTTCACAATAACATCCAAAAAATGAAATATCTAGGAATCAACCTAACGAAGGAGACAAAAGGCATCTACACTGAAAATTATAGCACTCTGAAAAAAGAGACTGAAGAGGATATAAGAAGATGGAAAGGCATCCCTTGCTCCTGTGCAAGAAGAATCGACATAGTGAAAATGGCCATACTTCCAAAACTTCTACAGAGAGTCAATGCAATCCTGCTTGAAATCCCAACAATACATTTCACAGAACTTGAGAAAACAATCCAAAAATTTATTTGGAACCAGAAGTGAACTAGTATAACAAAAACCATTGTTGGTAACAGAGACATGGCAGGGAGTATCACAATTTCCAACTTGAAACTACACTACAAAGCCACTGTGATGAGAACAGCATGGAACTGGCAAAGAAACACTACCTAGGATCAGTGGAATAGATTAGAAGATGCAGAAACAACACCAGACATACTCAGCTACCTCATGTTTGACAAAGGAGCCAACCATCCTCACTGGAGGCAAGATAGCTTCTTTAGTAAATGGTATTGGAAAAACTGGCTTTCAATTTGCCAAAGATTAAAACTAGATCCCTAGCTTTCACTATGCACTAAACTAAAATCCAAGTGGATTAAAGATCTAAATATGAAAACAGAAATACTAAGCTTACTGGAAAGTAAATTAGGTAGAACTCTCAAAGACACTGGCACAGGAGAAGACTTTTTGAACAAATCCTCAGCAGCATGAGAACTCGCACAAAGAATAACAACTGGGAACTCATTGCATTAAATAGTTTTCACAGGGCAAAAGAAACTAAACAGAGCTAAGAAACAACCTACAATGTGGGAAAAATAATTTTTCCTAGCTATTCCTCAGATAAAGGTCTACTATCTAGTATATATAAAGAAGTCAAAAAAGAAATCAGAATCCCCAAATACAAAGACCTGAATCAAAAATGGGCATCTGAAATGAACAGACATTTCTCAAACAAATAAGTAAAAGCTGCAAGTAAATATATGCAAAAATGTTCAACATCACTGGTCATTTGAGAAATGCTGATGAAAACAACACTGAGATTCTACCTCACCCCACAAAGAATGGCTGCAATCAAGAAACCAATAACAAATGCTGGTGGGGTTGTGGGGAGAAAGGAACCCTTCTCTATTGTTGGTGGGAGTGCAGACTGGTGCAATTACTATGGAAATCAATATGGAAATACCTCAAAGAGCTGGGAGTAGAGGTTCCATTTGACCCAGCCATCCCTCTGCTGGGTATCTTACCAAAAGTATTAAAAGAATCATACCATAGCGATAAATGCTGACCCATGCCTACAGTGGCACAGTTTGTAATAGGTAAAACTTCGAAACAACCCAAATGCCCATTAGCTGGAGAGTGGATAAAGAAGATGAGGGTTTTCTATAAAACGGAGTACAACTCAGCCATAAAAAATGAGAAACTAGAGATTTTTATAGCTAATTGAATGCACACTGAGGCTATGCTCAAGTGAAATAAATAGGACACACTTAAGTAAATACCGAATAATTTCTCTGGTGTAAAAAACTAAAAGTGCAAAGAAGGTTTAAACGGTATAATTGATAAAGTGAAAGAAGATGTGGTTTTACTATAAAATGGAATATTACTCAGCCATAAGAATGAGAAATTAAGAGTCATTTATAGGAAAATGGATATATATTGAGGATATACTTCTAAGTGAAATAAATAAGTCACAATTGTATAAATACCGAATAGTTTCTCTGGTGTGAAAAACTATAATGGTATGTAAGATCCTAATGATATAACTGACAGTGTGAAATAGGAAGAAAAGGGTAAAGGTGTAGGGGAAGTGGGAAGGGTAGGGGAAAGGTAAGAAGGGAAAAGAAAAAAAAACATGAGAAAATGAAAAAATGGAAATAAAGTATTTGTAAATAGGGAAGGGAGGAGGGAGTGAAGGGAGGGCAGGGATAAGGGGAAAAAACAGAACCAAGACCTGTCATGTAAAGGTACAAGATCCCAGTGATGAATGAAACTGTATTGTATACCTAGATTGTACCAATAAACTCAATCAGAAAAAAAAATCCCCCCCAAAAATTGATGAGTGGAATAGGAAGAAAATAGCTAAAGGGGAGTGTGAATGGGAGGGGAAAATAAGGGAAAAGAAAAAATGTGAAAAAATGAAAAAAATGGAAACAAGTCTTGATAAACAAGGAAGAGTGAAGAGGGCGATAGGGGGCAGGGGTATGGGGAAAAATAAAAAATAAGGATCAAGCGATATCATGTAAAGGTACACGGTATCAATGATAAATGGAATTGTATTGTTTGCTTCAAATGTACCAACAAACTTAATGGGAAAAAAATATGTAAAACCTACCAGGTAAACACGAAGACATTCACAGAACATATGTGCACCCATAAAAAAAGCTGGTGAAAATTATACATTACATGCAATTTATACATCATCTTAAAGTACATTTTTCAATAATAAGCTTTAAATATCTTAGCAAGTATTAATTTAGATACTTTTAAATATTATTTCATTCTTTTTAGTATTTTTTAGGATTTTGATTCTAAAAATAAATAGACTTGATGTTTTTCATATTATAATAATTATGATCATATTAGGTGGTGAGTCTTGAAGTATCTTAAAATTAGGCTTCTAATAAGCCGGATTATGAAATTACAAGTCACCACATATTTTTGTTAGCCGTAATATATAGGTAACAGTTTGTCATTTTAAAACTAGTATCACTCCATTATTGTAGACACTAATATCTACTTTTTGTCTTATCTGTCCTACTAACAACAGTATTTAAAACTAAAACCGTTAGCCTATTCTCTTTAGTTTTCACACAATTCCTCATAGATATATTCCTGAAATTAACACATATTTCTACTTAACTTCTATGTGTGGCTGAAGAGTAAGTCAACATAATCAACTAAAAGAATGGTTTTTTTTTAACCATCTCCATTGCCTCCAATCTGACTTTCAAAAACAATGTTTAAATACATTATAGGATACAAGCACACCATATTTATGGCAGCATAATTTTACTAGGTAGATTTCAGAGTTAGATCACTATGTTCCACCTTTGTGGTGCTAATTTATACCAAGAATTAAAAACTTGTCAAGAGGTTTATCAGTTGTCGAGGAAAATGTTATACTTGGACTTACCAGAATTTTAAAACTATATGAGGCATTATCAATCAGCTAAACTTTCAGATTACTAAAACAAGAAAAAAAGAACAATGAAAGATTAAATAACTCGTGTAGAAATTTGAGAAAGTTCATTTTATTTAATGCTTAACATGTAGTAGTTTGAGATGCAAACAAGCACTCAAGCACATTGCAGCAAAACTGGATTAAAAGAATCCTTTTGTAATTAGGAAACTGTGACAATGCCTTGACCAGTGAATCTTCGAAGTAAATACATTGCTCCTTACTTCTCTCTAAAAGACTAAATTAAAAGAAACCTCTCAAGTGAAGGTTATTTTCCTGGAGGTAATTTAGAAAACAGAGGCGATAATTCTGTCTCTGAGGAGGAACAAAGATAATGTTTTATTACATTTGGATGAGATTTTATGTTTTAGGAATCACTGCTCGGCTGTGAGTAGTTGCGTTTCTGAGTGCTAGTCACACCGCCTCCCTCACAGTGAGCTCAAGTGGAACAGGCTGAAGTTATGGGGTGGCTTGAAGTCCTCATTCTAATCCAGGACCTGAGGTCAATGTGAAGAGCAAGTTTTTCCTCCCTAGGGTACTGTCAGGGATGTATTCTTTCCTGTCTTGTTTTTTTTTTTTTTTTTAAATCTCCTTCACACAAAATAGAGTGCATGGCATTAATAACATATCTGACATAATTCTCAATCTGGTAATTTATAGTAAAAGAGAGAAAAGAACCTATAGGATGGATTCCTATTGCCTGGTTCTATTGTCTCAATAATTTTTTAAAATTTAAAATGTTAAAGGGCTGAGAAGAAGAAATTTTCCCCAGACTATTTTGATGACCAACAATAGGGGTTGATAACCTTTCTTCTGGAGAGACAGTGATGCTAGTTACTGTAGTTATAAGGCTCACTGGTCTCTCAGCCACCTAACTGCTACTAGATCCAGAAACCAGCCCAAGAACAATATCAAAATGAATGGAAAAGGCTGAGTATTCCAATAAAACTTAAAAAAAAAAGAAAAAAAAACAGGTAGTAGGCTGGATTTGGTCCATGAGCTAACCTTTGATCTAAAATTTCTAGTGATGTAAGAGAATTTGAAACCAACATTCAAATTTTAGTAACATATAGAAAGTCCCAGGGTAAATCACTGTCCTTTCAGGGACCTATGTGATTCTTTGACAGATTTGTATTTTAATCTTTCAAGGTTCTCCTATTTGCTTTTTTCTTCTGTATTATATAAATATAATAAACATGACTAAATCTGATAAAAATTTCTACCAAATCTATGGAAAATTTTGAGTGCTAAGCTGCAAAATATTAGCTTTTCAATTTTTACTAAATTTGTAATAATTTTTTTTTTGTCCTTACCTAAATTTTACTGTGGAGTTTTTAAAAAAGCTATCAAGTTGAATTCTTATAAACATTGATACCACTGGAAATGACCCATTAATTTGAAGTACTGTTCTGGTTGATAATTTAAAATGTTCTCCTTATTTGGATATTTTTATTACATTATTCATCTTTGGTTATGATCATAACTTGGGTTAGTAGTACAAGTATTATATAACTTTGTAATTTAGAATGCAATTTGAGTATAAATAATGATTCACTGAATTAGTACTTCTAAGTAACCACTCTGCCTTTTCTAAAATGTTCAGAAGGGTAAGAATACATAAAATTTAATGACATCTCTATTGTTTTGATAAGTAAAAATAAGGAAATGTTCTTTAAAAATAAAACTATTTTCTCAGTATAATTTTAATTTTAATCTAGTCTTAATTTTAATTCTGAGTACATTTTTCATGCTGAAAAGGATTAGGTAAATGATTAAAAACTTACTATTGCAATGAACATTGTGGGATACTTTGTAAATTATGTGAAAAATTAAGTATTTCGATTTTCTATTGTTTTTAACTTTTTTGTTTTTTTTTTTTTAAAGAAAAGATTGAAGGAAAAGATGTAGGAAAAAAAGTTTTCATTTCAAACTTTCAGTGAATTTGGTAAAGGCATGATGAACTCAAAGGAAGACTTTTTAAGATAAGATATACAGAAACAGCCTAACTCAACATTAGACTTCTTCCTTAAAAGTTTTGAAATTTTTAAGAGAAGAATAAACTGGAATTTAAGTCCAGCTGGAACTGAGGTATATAGGGCTTTTGAGGTGTCTAATGTTGAAAATATTAAGTTGACTTCAGTTTTTTTTTAATTGGAAACAGGAAAGGAAAATTTTTGTCCTGGAAATGTGTTCTTTGATGCAAACAGAAATCCATCTTCCAAAAGAAGAAGTAGAGATGGGTTGTCTTGATTTAGTTTTTTTGGAAACAGACAAGAAGAACATGAATTTGCTAAAATAATTTCTTTCTTCTAAGTATTATTTTATAAGCTCTGAGATGTACTTTTCCTTGTGAAAATTATCCTAGCCTCAAGATTTTCATAAAAGTAACTGGAAGCACTGAAATAAATTTTTGGAAAGAAGGATATAGAGAAACTTATTTTTAAAAGTTAAAAAGATTTCAGTAATTGGTGCTTTCATTTTGATATTTTATGCACTGTTCAAAAACTGCTTTCCTGTTGGAGCACATAGAAATATTCAAGTATTAAGAGTGTTTCAAATATGCAGTATTAATAAAATTCCATAATGCTCACAGTGGAAGTAATGGATCTTCTGATTTATATATAGATCAATATACTTCTGCGAATTCAACAATCTTCTGTGAATTAATGACAAGAGTAAAATAAAATTTTAGAGCTCATATTGTAAATTTGAGGGGACATAGACGCCAAACACTAATCCAAAGAGCACATTTTTAATTAGCAAAAATAATGCTATGAGTGGCTTCTGAGTATTATTTAATAATGTGGTGAAGGTGATAATCATAGTATATGTTTTTTGTAGTATATAGCACAAACACTCCTTACTACAGCTCTTCTATTTATGTTAATTCTGTAAGGTTGGTATTAATTTTCCTTTGCATATAAGGAGACAAGTACACAGAAGTGAAAAATTGGTTTAACCGAAACCTAATATTGTTATGATTTTGTTGTAACTGCAGTTACTTGATGAAAATCTTTACAGGTGACAACTGGATTATATGACTGACACAAATGAATATTAACCACTCCATTAATATGATTTGCAAGAACATGCAGAGTAAATGGCACAGTTCACCTCTTCAATAGTTAATTTACTTTATACACGATCTAGATAAAAAAATCTACTTACTTTTATATGAAGTATTTCTCATGACATTCACATAACTCCCTTTTGATGGGGAAGTAATATGATTTTAAAAATTCATCCACGTTGATCAAAGAAATATTAGCATAAATTAATCTTAAAAATGATTTTGCTTTGTTAAATAATTTCTCTTGCCCAGATTTAGAACTTAAATAAGGACTGGCTGTATACTGCTAAGAAAAAAATATTATGTATATGTAAACAACCTAAATGTCAATCAGCAGATGAAGAGTATACTGCATATACAACAAAATATAATTCAGGTTAAAGAGGGGTAAATTCTACACGTGACAATGTGAATGAACCTTCAGGGCATCATGCTAACAGAGATAAGCCAGCACAGAATGATGTGCACTGCACAGTTCCACTTGTACGGCACAACTAAGGCATAAGGCAGCCAAATCCACAGTCAAAGAGTGAAGTGGTGGCTACCAGGAACCAGAGAAGTGGGAAAAAGGCAATCAGTTGCCCAAAGCACAAAGTTTCATCTTCAAAGCAAGATGAATAAACTCTAAAGATTTGGTCTACAGCAAACAAACAGAGAGACAAACCCCCAAAACGAACAAACCTATTAGGAATTTGGGAACATGCTTTGAGAAACACTCTTGGGTAAGATGCACAGACATAACCCCATTCGATGTGCTTCTGAGGGTAGCGCATTGATCTGAAAGAGCCTCATAGCATACCTCTAACTCTGGTGACAAATTCTCCTTTTCTGGATCTAATGGGAGATATAAGGGCTGGGATTTTCTTTGTGTCAGACCAAATGGGACTCCAAGTTGAGAACGGGAATAAAGTGGGATCACAAGCTTACTTCTCGCACAACACTTACCTGCCACCTGCAGAACGGTACCTTACACTCTCTACTCACATTGTGACTAAGTTTATGTAGTAGTCCTCATGTTCATCAAATTTCTTCTAGATACTATGTCTCTTTGTTTGTTATGTTACATTATAGAACACATGACATCTATTTATATATTTATACATATATAAGGTACTTATATTGTATATTCTAAGCATATAAATAAAACATACTGTACTGAAGTGTGAAAAGTGCTATTGCATATTTTATTATACAGTATATAGTGTTTATCACAGAGATTAAACTCTTTCAAAGTGCTTGTACTCTTGCATACTATTTAAGAAAACTAAAGACGTTTATAAAACAAATCAAGTTTAATATATTATTTTTAGCTACTGCTCAGGCTCACATATTAATATGACAAAACTTCAATATATCCTAAATTTTGTTGTGCATACTCTTACGTTTTTGAAATGGAATTGTGGCAAGAAAGCCTTAATTTGCTCACTATAATGAAATTCATTAGATCCAGAGCAAGCTTAACAC
The DNA here is from genome assembly GCF_012274545.1 of Fukomys damarensis. Classification (NCBI taxonomy): domain Eukaryota; kingdom Metazoa; phylum Chordata; class Mammalia; order Rodentia; family Bathyergidae; genus Fukomys; species Fukomys damarensis. Next base: position 1,243,547 of record NW_022900927.1, on the reverse strand, counting down.
AGAAAGCTTAAAGGGTAAATTTCTACTAATATTATATGGAATTAACAAATGTATAGCAAAAATGCCTCTGAAAATCTGCAACTGTCTACTATTTCCATGAATGTAACGTTAAATTGGAAATTCCTAGGATTACACTAAGAAATTATTCTCTGTTGCTTTTTTAGGGACAGAAGAAAATTTACATTTACTAATCTAAAAATCAGAGTATATATAACTATATCAGGGAAATAATCGCAGATGAAGATTCTTACATTACCTGATAAAAGGCATTTTAAACATTTTTAAAGTTCATATTATTCTATGCAAAGTCCTGCCTGCGTTTATAGAAGCACAGATTACAACTTCAGAAGAGACTTACCCTTTTCTGTTCTTTTATATACTCAATCAGCTCATCTCTTGTTCTTCTCACTGCCTCCTCCACAGCCTTCTCACTTCGCTTCTGCTCCTCTATTACTGCTGCCTTAACAGTTTCCTGTTTGTGGGAAGAGGAAGGCAGAGAGGTATGCAGCAGCGCATATTTATGTCCACTTTCCATAAACCAAGAATCCTCCTCAATGAGCAGAAGCTCATTCTGTTCAAAGCCAATCTACAGAACTCTCTTTCCCAAAGTGGGTGAAAGGGAAAATAAATGGAACAAGTCACTTATTGCAAGGGAGAGCTGACAGAGTACAATGGCTTCCTCACCAATCTGTCATCTGATGTTCACATGATTGATTCCTTCCTGCACTCTGCACTACAAACAATTGTGCTTATTCTTCCAGGAGCATCCTAATGCTCTAGCTATTTATTCACATTTCATTTTGCCATCATACAATAATCAAGTGTGGTCTTGTTGGTTAAGATTTACCTTTACTCGGTCTTCCTGCCTGGTAAAGATGTTGAGACTTGGGAACCATGAATAAAAGGTAACTGGCATTGAACTTGCAGTAATCCCCCCCTCCCTCAGCCTCCTGAGTGCTAGGATTACAGGCTTATACCACTTTTCTGATTCTTGAGAACATTTTTCTTTGTGGTATATTTGTGGTTACTCAATTTTGGACATGTATATATGTGCCAGAAAATATAAAATTAATGTCTGTCTATTCTGAATATATTCACTGTAGAAATTTTGAAAATATAAAAAGATATGAACACAAACCACACACACATATATACTTAGATATAAAGATGATATGACCTAAACTGTACATGTTATTTTTTAAATTTAGCATTTTTCACTTGATATATTTTGAATATTTTACAGGCATTTTATATTGTCATTATTTCTATTCCATTATAAAGTTGTGTAATAATTTATCAGTCTTTATTCATGAGCATCTTTGTTGTTTTAAATGAAATAAAGCAGTAATGAACATTCACATATTTATCTTTGTGGCACATGCTGGATATTTAATTGGGATCAATTCAAAAAATGAAATCATTCTGGGCAAAAGAATATGAACTCTCTTATAGCTTTTGACATTCTGTGCAAATTTCTTCATGAGAAGCCTCTACTAATGGCTAATTTACTAGCATTCTTGATTACATTTAGTTTTATCAGCTTTAAAAACTTTATCTGGGGTACACAAGTATCTTATTTTGCATTTTTAAAGAGATTATTATGTGATGTTCAATATTTTTCTCGTATACTGGCAATATATTCTGCTTCTTGCCATTTACTTGATCATTCGCTCCACCCACCTTAGTTTTGGGGTACTTGTCATTTTTGAGATCCCTTCTTAATATACAAAATTCAGTGACAAGGCTGACAGGGTATGTTTCTCGCAAAATTTACCTATATTTTCAATCAATAAGAACACATCAGGACTTAGTTCCATTGATGAAATAAATCTACAAAGTTGTTTCCATAATTGCTTGAAGAGATTACAGCTGAACAAGTAGAGTAATTTTAAAAAGAACAAGGACAAATATGATTATTTACAATAGGGCTAGGGATTTAGCTTAGTGGTTCCACCAGCTGCCTTGACAGCACAAAGTCCCAAATTTGATTTCCGGTACCGAAAAACAAAACAAAACAAAAAAACGAACTATTGACAGACAAAGATTATTTACAATGAAAGTATCTGCATTACAATTCATATTTACCTCACACTTACTATTTTGGAAGTGGAAGATTTTCAGATTTAAAAATGGCAAAAAATCTTACATATATTCCTCAGTTCTCTAAAAAAGGCACTAATTTTGCAGTGGAGTATGACTATTCACACCATGTTGGTAAATTAAAAGTATAAATAATAGCTTCAAATCAGTTCAGATCAGATTTTGCTAACAAATTGCAAAAATTTGTGGGCTTTAGGGTCTTTGGAGTTTTATAATATAAAAATCACGCATTTGTATTACTTGAATGTACAGGTTAAATATATAGAACATTAAATACCAATCAAAATTTCTACCTGAAAAGTGATTAATCAATAAATTTTCCTAGGTCTCCTTAATTGAAAGGAAAAGTATTTTAAGTAAGTGTACTTTTTGTTCTTCAACTGACATCTCTGGAGAAGGCTGAGGACATATCTTCTCAGGCCAAAAGTTTTAGGATCTCCCATTCTTAATCTTTGAGCTGGCAAAATATACTTTACAGAGCTTCCTTTGGTTCTCCCTTCTGAGGGATAAATTAAGGAACAAGGAAAGTTGAGAGAAACTACTGCTTAATTCTTGATTCCCTTGAGTCTGATACAGAAATAAAGTTTAAGCATTCCATTTTCTAATCAAACCAAATTCTGAATATTGTAATGATCAAAATTTGTATGCCTATATATAAATGCTATGAATATCTGCCTGCATCTGTTGTTGATTCCATGGATAAAGTTTTTTCGATGTGAGTCACCATAATGAAGCTTAAAAAAAAAAGTACATGGTGTTGCTATCAATAGTATTTTCAGATAGGCATTTTTAAAAGAGCATTTTCCCAAATATTTTAGTGATGGCAACAGAAGGCAGAGTTCCTTGACTCGGCCCTACTGACAGTTCTTTGGGCCTCATGTCCACCCACTGGAGAATCCCAAATGCGTCTATGCTATGCACTGTATATGTTAAATGTATCAGTTGTGCTTTTTGTCAGGCTTCAAGTGGTTTTATTATGGAATACATGTATGTAGCAATATCATAATCAAATGCTTATATAACTAGTTTTTAGGTGTAAAGAAAGTTCTATATATTAATTTAAAAAAATCAGGGGAACCAGCTTCTACAATGCTACTAAGTAGGTCATGTTCAAAATCATTTAGGGTTAAAAGCTTATATCAAATTTTGTATATTTTTAAGTTTCACTTATTGCTTAAAAGTATAGTTTTGCTGTAGCATCCAACACATCCATGATGTTTCAGTAATCACAGGATCCAGTAAAAATTCTATGATTGTATATTCTTTACTGGTACATTTTTTCCAGGGATTACAAACACATTGATGGGAAACAAATCTTAGCAATCAACTCTATTTTGGTCTGTGGGTTTTAAACTATACCATCATGTAGTTGTTTAATTGTGTGGTTATTTATTTTGTTTTTATAAAAAATGTATGCCTGTTATCTAATTATGTTTTATTTTAAGTTTCACATGGTATGGCAGTGTACCTCAGAAAACGAGTGATAAATACTGAGGCATAGATCAGATATCACAGTTATACAAAGGTCTAAATTGTAGTTGGCAACAGACTCTCAAATTAATTTCAGAGTATTACCTGTGCAAATTAGTTGCAGGTACTGAAAGCTTTTTAGTCTTCTCTTGCTAAGTTTATGATGTACTTATAGAAACAAAACACAGAGAAGCTAAAATACAAGTAAAATACAAGAGATTTCTAAGGACACCACAGTTAATAAGTAGTAGTGATACTAACTATGATTATGCCTAAGTAACAGAATGTCTGTTTGCTGTGTCAGAGGAAGCCTGGTAAAGAGGTGGGTTCTGCTTCAGAGCAGCACCACGAGAATGAAGACTTAGGGATCCACAAAGTTGGCTACAATTTATAAACAAGATCTATACAGCATCTGGCACAACAGTGCAAAGAGAAAACCCAAATCTGTGTTTGAGGTTTTTGGCTAGAGATAAGGTTTCTTGTGGGAGAAGTGGAAGAAAAGGAAACTAGAAAGCTGTATACTGGAGAACCTGAAAAGCGTCAAACCGCTGACAACAACCCAGCACCGTAATGGCTGCCATTTATGCCACCCAGATGAGTTTTACATGAGACTCGGCTAAGTCTTTACACGGACACCCTTGCCTCACCCCAAAACATCTATCAAAGGTAAAAACACAGAATCTTTAGCGCATCTCCTTTCAGAATTTTCCAACTCAATCTTACCTACAGTCTAAGGAAAAGTGTAGACACATTTTCATTACCTTCCTATGTAAGAGAAAATCCCACGCTCACAACCACCGACTCTGATCTGGAGTATGGATGTCAGAATTCTGCATCTCTTATGCACATGTACAAATAGAATAGCTCCACTGAGAACTGAGAAAAATATTTCTGTATTATCCAAACTACCTTTATTTCCTAAGTAGTAATAGTATATTGGTTTGAGTGATTTGGAGGGAGTCAGGGAGACCAGTTAGGAAAGTACTGTACTGCAGCAGTCCAGGAAAGAGATACAGTTAATTACAGTGAACGGGCAAACTATAAGTCATATGAAAAAATACCTAGGCATAAAAATAAGCAGGATATAGTGAATGATTAGAAACTGCAGAAGACGCACAGAGGGGAGGAGTTAACTATATAAAAACAACCAACCAAATAATCAAAGAAATAAGGTATATAAGCATGATAATAACTTTTACACTCCATTGAAATGCAGACTTTTATCTTCCTTTTAAGTGATATAGCAAATTAGAAGATGTAAACATAAAAATTTAAAAAGAACTTCCCCAAAGACATCTATCTTTCGTTTCTTTTCTATGTATATGTGAAACAATAGCCCAGGCATCAGTCTCTATCCAGGGCTAGGCAGATTCTGCCTGGTTAAATACAAGAGCTGTGTTTGCAGAAGGTCAGAGTAATTATTTTTCAAAGGTTAAATTCAAACTGAAGTCACTACACGCACTTCTAAGTGAGTTAAAAGATGTAAGAAACTGTACAGCTAGACATTTAAACATACAGGTGAGTTTCAACATGTATCTTTGGGGAAATTACAAATACCACATGTATTAATAGGTGCAAATCAGTTATTTTCATAAGATAAGAAAATCTGCTACTGTTTGGTCCCAACTCAGTGCTCTACTCCACTCAGCACTGTCTCTGAACTGAAGTCCCTGTGCTGCATGCACAGCTCTGGCTCACGGCGCTGATACACGTCCTCAGGAAGGAAAGCTCTTCCCTGACTACTGCCTTCATTCAAAGAGGCCCACTCATCTTTTAGAACTCAAACCCATTTTCATTCTCTTGGAGGCTTCCCTGCTGCTCGAACTTGAATTGTGTCTCCTATTATCTCTGAGCATCTATTTTTAGCACCCACATTGTACCTCTGCACTTCATGCATGTTGACCGAATGCTTTTTTCCAAACCCTAAGATCCATGAGGAATATACCGTGCCTGTTTTCCCTAGTTGTATATTCTGATTCCAACAATACTCCTACCACACAGTAAACAACTGAGTCTTTGCCGAGATGAAGCTATGACTGTACATGTGATTCAAGCATAGTAAAAGTCAACTGACTGCTGACCCAGCCACTTGAAACATTTCATAACCTTTAATCGCCAGTTAATTATAAGATATAATGTGAATATACCTGTAGGAATATTTTCAAGTTCAAGCTTTCACTTGGCATTACTGATAGAAACAGATCATTCCTAACTTACTCAAAACTATGAGAATTTAAAACAACTGATTTAAACTCCAAAAGTTGAAAATGATGTGGTAAATGTGATATTACACAATGCATTTCTTTCTTGTTCCACACATAACTTTTAAGTTGTTCTACGTTGCTATTAGTCAAAGCCAAAGTTTATTTCCTGGGAATGAACTGAAAGCCCAACTCTGTACTCTATTCATGTTTCTCAGACTCTCAACTCTAAAGATTTTAATAGACACAAGGTATTATGCATTTTAAACATATGATTGGAATGAAAAATATCTAAAATATATACAAATATTCCACCAGGCCCTTACAGAAGCAGGTAGCTATTTCCTCCCTCCTTGGTGAGTTCCATCCCTGCAGAACTAGTCACAGGAGTAGGAGGGTGATTTGCTCAAGATGATGGTAGGGCTGTGAGTTGAATTTGACTTTCATGTTAGATATCAGTCAGTCCTTGTATTTTCCCTGAACAAAATTATACTGCCTAGTTACTTAAAAGCTTTTATTAAGTGTTAATAAATTTAACATACAGAATTAAGTATAGAAGACAACACACACACACACACGTGTCCTCCACAGCTTAAGAACAGATTGTGTCCAGCAATGCTGAAGTATCTGACCCAGAAAAACTATCCGCACCACCTTCCGTGCTTCAGCAGAAGACAAGTTACCTCTTTTACTCATTTCATAGCCTAGTAACAATCTTATCCTCATGTCACTATTTCAGGCATTATTTTTGAGTTTTAAGTATGTAAGATAAGGAATGTGCCTTATTTCTTAGAACCACTCCTAAATCTAAGACACAGACATTTTTAGTCCTTTCTTCTCAGCTCTCAGTTCATAGCTGATGGCTTACTTCAGATCTGCAGGCAGTAGGTTCATGGCTTAACCATCATTTATTAGGATCAAGGTCAGCCGTCATGACTTGTTATATGTTTATGCTTGTTATATGTTTCCATCTAACAACTGCTTTCACATTTTTAATTCAGAGAAAACAAAGTAGTTCATGCCATGAAATTCAAGTTTTAATTTCCCATAAAAGCTGACCAGTACACATCGCAGATTGTCTGTGTGTCACCTACGATGACTACATTGAAAAGCAGAGCTGATTGTCGGCCATGTGGTCACAGCTGCAGTCTCACCATGTGCACCACGGCTCAGGACACACTGCTAGTTACAGGATGTCCTTATAACCGGCCTGCGTTTGCGTGTCATACAGAGTGCCACACCGCAACACCATCACTTTTTATTATATTTCATGTCTATTATGTCTAAACAGAAATGAGGTTTTGTTGTACTACTGAGGTGTGGTAGAAAGCATGGACTATTTTGTTATTGAATGAGATGACCACCAAATGGTTCCTATTATGCAATGAGACCATAACTGTGCTGAAAGGGCACACATCAGGATCAGCGGGCTCAGCAGCCACCATGATACTCTCAACCAAGGAAAGTCACAAAATTTAGAGCAGAGTATCTCAAAACAGCCTTTCACACACATGCACACACTGAGGCTGCAGCCAATTAAATTCTCTTAGTCAAACAAGAAAAGGCATTTAGTAATGGGAGTTTTCAAAACTGTGTTTAATTAAAGCAGCCAGATAAATGTTCTTTAAGAAGATAAACTTGCTACAAGCTAATACCTTTCAATGAAAACAGGAGGTAGCAAAATCAATGGTCATATAAAAAACAACGCAAATGATTTCTAAAAGATTGCTTTTGTCTCCTCCTGAGCCTGATATCACTGATATGAAATTGTTGGTTATTTCAGGAATCAACACCACATTCGAAGTGGTTGAAGATTGAAGCTCTATAAAGAGTACATATGTAACTGCACTGTATACCTAAAATGTACCAATAAACTCAATGAGAAAATAAAAGTTATGGAAGGAGGTCTACAAATCAGTAAAAGTCAGGTATTTAAAATGATGATGATACTTCATAAAAATAATGATAATAATAAGAAAAATCCATAGTCTAGCATACACAATTGGAAATGAGAATATAATAAAGTGCAGGATGACTGGAAAAAAAAGAGTACATTTGGAAAAGTTATCGGGAAGAGTTTTTAAAAAATATTAAGGAAAACTAGTTCAGTACAATGTGATGTAGAATCTGCTAAGTATGTTTCAATTAATGATAGATAAAATGTTTGTGGAACAAAAGAAGATTCAGTTGGACAAAAATGTAAGTTTTGAGAAAAGATAAGTTATTTAAAATTCATGGTTATTCATCATCAAAGATTTTGAAGAAAGTATTTGAATATATCACCTATTATCAAATAAGTAGTGTCAACAGTAACATCCTTTATTTGTGTAGACTAACATCATCAGTTCTATGAATTTTTGTCAGAATTGAAGATTAATATTCTGATTTATCTTACCACACAGCAATTCAACAGTTTATCAATAGTAAATATTTGTCGTGATTCTTTTGTAGCTCAAGGCTGACAGTGAAACATTTCTGAACAAGAACAACTATGACCCACAATTATTAAAAAATGAATAGCATTAGAAATTAGTAAACAATGCTTCTTAATGAGTTCAACTAAAATTTACCATATGATCCAGCAATTCCAATAATGGATATATATCTTAAAAAATGAAATCAGTATGTTGACAAGATATCTGCACTTGCATGTTTACTACAGAACCATTAACAGTAGTCAAGGTATGGAATCATATTCATCACTGAAGAAATGCATAAAGGAAATATGGTGTATACATATCATGGAATACTATCTGGCCACAAAAAGACAAATCTTGTGAGCTGTGGCAGCATGGCTAAAACTAGAGGACGCTGTTAAATGAAGTAAGTCAACACAGGACAACAAATACTATAGGCTCTCAATCACACCTGGAATCTGAAAAGCCGGTTTCACAGCGGAGAGGAGAGAATGGTGAAGCTATGCTCAACAACAAGGCCACACACTGAAAGGTCCGAGGTCCTAAAGGAGACTTTATCCAGGAGAGCGGATCGGGGAGGGAGCAGGGAATAGGAAAGGGATGGTCCTTTTATAGACTTGGGGCTGGGCTATTGTATATCTGTGAGCAAGCGGGCTACTCTTAACCTATTGGCAAGCCATGTTGTCTTTTTAGGAATGAGCCTCGCAGAAGCTGAGTTTCAATTCTCTAAACTGTCGCGGCCTTAGGAACATGAAACTTAAGATAAGAGCATGGAGGCAGTTTAAGAACATGAAGAAACCGGAAGGTGGCCAATAATGGCGGTATCAGGTCCTTAACAAATGGCTAAGAGCAGCTGGGGTACAGGGTGGGGTGTGGCTTGTTCCCACCTATCACCTCCTGGAAGCATGGTCCTCAGTGTGGCAGCCTGGTGGCAGGCAGTAAGGTCACTGGACACACCACCCTGAGAAGGAGTTCATGTTTTTCTTGTGGTCTGAGCTAGTTCTCGCAGGACCATGCCTTGCTCTTGCTTTCTGTCCTCTCACACAGGCTCCTGCCACAGTGTCATTTACCAAGCAGTGGTACCATGACACAAGAGACCTCATGAGAGAATGAAACAATTATGTCACCTGATCTTGGACAGTCAGCCCCCAAACTGTGAACTAAATGAACCTCTTTTTTCTTTACACATTACCCAGCCTCAGGTTTTTTTGCTATAGCAACTAAAAGGGGGTAGACAGAGATTTATCAACAGTTATGGCATAGTAGGGTGGCTATGGTTAACAATTCTGTTAAGGTTCTCACCACAAAGAAATAACAAATGTATAAGGTGATGAATATACTAAATACCCTGATTTGGATATTATACAATTTAAACATGTACTGAAATATCACACCCATAGGTATATGTCAATTAAAAATAAAAGTTAAAAATTATAATGTCAAACAACAATTTTATGCAAAATTTAGTGTGATTTACAACTGAACTGCAACGAACACTGTTCAAGGCATAAATAAGTTGCATTGTAGATTTCCTGTGCAGCAATATGAAAAACTTACCAACTTACAAGTTCACACTGCAGTTCCACATGCAATTTTTCAGATACAAATGCAAGTAAGCTTCTGTATTTCACATGTTTTTACTGTCAACTGACCTTTCGTCTAACCTTCCATGGGAAGTGATCAGTCTGCACTGCAGTAACTCACCACATGGAAAACATCAGGAGGCACAACAGCATTCCGGAAATGCCTCCATGGGATAAATATACTCAATAAAAAGCGTTAGTTCACTGACTGCTGTACTAAGCAGCAATTACCAATGTGAAAAGATATTGTGAGGATCAAAAATTTAGAATTTCATTAAAGATAAGCTTTAAGAAATGAGCTTTAGTAATTGACTTTTAAGACAGGGATAACTAACTTTAAGTCACAAGCAAAATATCCTTCAAAAGTGAATCCTATTTGTTTTATGAGTAGAACTGTATTACCAAACTTTATTATTACTGTTGTATTTAAAATTAATAAAAGCTGCAATATTTTTTTCTCATATCAAAAATCTGCATAATATTTTCAACTAAGTATCTTGGTTCATAAGGCCTAAAGTATCTGTGTGGACCTTTACAGAGATTTTACCAACCCTCACTCAGTTCATGATTCTTGTACAAGTTAACAACCTGGTGCTCACCCCACTGTGTGTTCCTTTTGATCTGTGTGAGCTCCCCATGCACCTGTCTGTAGTGAGCCACCAGGTCTAATGTGGCTGGCTTCTCTCCTTTCTGTAGACTCCCACCCTCCACAAGGAGGATATACAGGATGCCTCTCATGGAAGATGGACAGGATTTCAAAATGGAGAAGAAAAGCATGTATGGCCCACTGAGGAACTGGCTCAGAAATGATACAATTGTCACTTCAGCCACATTACATGGACCCAAGTAAATCTTCTGAGCTGGATTCCAAACTCTCCTCCAGTTATCCAGTCTCCAGCATGTTCAAATGCATCATATATTCTGTTTATCCTTTCATTTTTTAATGGTACATTTTAGGTACACAGTACAGTTACATTCACCATTGGGGTCTTGTACCTTCACATGACAGGTCTTGATTCTCATTTTTTCCCCTTGTCCCTGCCCTCCCTTCATCCCCTTCTCCCCTCCCCATTTACAAACACTTTATTTCCATTTTTTCATTTTCTCATATTTTTTTTTCTTTTCCCCTATTACCTTTCCCCTACCCTTCCCACTTTTCCTACACCATTAGCCCTTTTCTTCCTATTTCGCATTGTCAATTATCTCATTAGGATCTTATGTACTATTATAGTTTTTCACACCAGAGAAACTATTCAGTATTTACAAATGTGTGACTTATTTCACTTAGTAGTATATACTCAATATGTATCCATTTCCCTATGAATGACTAATTTCTCATTCTTTATGGTTGAGTCGTATTCCATTTTATAGAAAAACCATATCTTGTTTATCTAGTTTCCAACTGATGGGCAAATGGGCTGTTTCCAAGTTTTAGCTATTACACAGTGTGCTGCTATAAACATTGGTATGCATATATCACTGTGGTATGATTCTTTTCATTCTTTTGGAAAGATATCCAGCAGAGGGATGGCTGGTTCAAATGGAACCTCTAGTCCAAGCTCTATGAGGTATCTCCATATTGATTTCCATAGTGGTTGCAACAGTCTGCACTCCCACCAACAATGGAGAAGGGTTCCTATTTCTTGGTAGCAGCCATTCTTTGTGGGGTGAGGTGGAATCTCAGTGTTGTTTTCATCTGCATCTCTTGAATATAGGAATCAATTTAACAAAAGAAGCAAAAGACCTCTACACTGAAAACTACAACACTCTATGGCCGGGGATTTAGCTCAGCGGTTTGGTGGCCTGCCTTGCAAGTGCAAGGACCCGGGTTCAATCACCGGTACCCAAAAACAACAACAACAAAAAAAAACTACAGCACTCTGAAAAAAGAGATCGAAGAGGATATAAGAAAATGGAAAGATAACCCCTGCTCCTGGGTAGGAAGAATCAACATAATGAAAATGGCCATATTACCAAAACTGCTATACAGATTCAATGTAATGCCAATTGAAATTCCAACACTATATTTCACAGAACTAGAAAAAAGAATCCAAAAATTCATTTGGAACCATAAGAGACCTAGAATAGCAAAAGCTATCCTAAGCAACAGACACATGGCAGCGGGTGTAACAATTCCCAATTTGAAACTATACTACAAAGCCACTGTGATAAAACAGTATGGTACTGGCAAAGAAACAGACGTGATGATCAGTAGAACAGACTGGAAGACACAAAAACAACTCCAGATGCACTAAGCTACCTCATCTTTGACAAAGGAGCTGACCATCCCCACCAGAGGAAAGATAGCCTTTTTAATAAGTGGTGTTGGAAAAACTGGATCTCAACCTGCCAAATATTAAAACTAGACCCTTATCTTTCACCATGCACTAAATTAAAATCCAAGTGGATTAAGGATCTACATATTAAAACAAACACTAAACTTGCTGGAAGATAAGTTAGGCAGAACTCTTGAAGACACTGGCATCGGAAACGACTTTATGAACAAATCCTCAGTAGCATGGGAACTAGCAGAAAGAATCAACAACTGGGATCTGATCTTATTAAAAAGCTTCTGCACTGGAAAAGAAACCATCAACAGAACTAAGAGACAACCTACAATGTGGAAAAATTTTTTTACCAGGTGCTCCTCAGACAAAGGATTATTATCTAGAATATATAAAGAACTCAAAACAATCAGCTCCCCCAAATATAAAGACCCAATTCAAAAATGGGCAGCTGAAATGAACAGACATTTCTCAAACAAAGAAGTAAAAGCTGCAAGTAAATATATGAAAAAATGTTCCACATCACTGTTTTTCCTTTTAGTGCTACACTTCTTGAACCTAAGTCCAAACTGGGATCTCTTCTTGTCCAGATCTCTTACTCAGCCGTTCATACTGGGATCCCTCTCAGGCAAATTACCAGATACTGTGCCTCTCTCCAACTGAACCTCCAGATTTCCAGATCAGCACAGGCTGTTTCCCGTATTACCTTTGCTTTGGCAGGATACATCCTCAGAAGTATTCTTAAGAAATTTATAAGAATTAAAGGTTGCTGTCTGGTTTCTGGTTTGTCATTTATTCTATTATTGTAACTGACAGCTTGAATTTCTAGGTTAGACATTTTTGCAGAATTTTAAAGAATGTTGTGAAGTCCGATTACAGTATGATTTCTTATCATTTGTATACTGTTGTTGTCCTTAAGAGAACTTTATACATTTAGTCTGTTTCTCAAAAATTGTATGATGAACCTAGCTATAGTACTATAAAGAAATTCATATTGCAATCTAGAAATTTATGTTAATTCCAGGTAACTTTAATAATAATGACTTCCCACATTCTACTTTTTAAAAATATTTCTGAAAATCCAATGATTCAGCTGAAGAGCCTCCTGAGCTGATTGCCTGATTTTCTGGTCTGCTTACTCCTATCTGTTATTTATTTGTATTTTCATATTCTATGGGAGATTGTTACAACTTCATCTTTTGAATCATGATTACTTTTTCTTTATTACACACTATATTTTAAAGTCCTAATCCTGTCCTTTTGCTTTTAAAGAAATAACATCTTCCTGCTTCATAGATCTTTCCTGTCTCCAATAAAATTATTGTTTTTCACTTTTTATGTCACCGCAAAATCTTTTATTTTTCCTCCACTTTCATGAGGAGGCCCGGCTGATACTTGAAGAACAGAGCACAGAGAAGCAGAGTACCATCTCTACCTGCAGCTGTGCCTAGGGACTGCAATCTTTGTAGCAGAGCCATCTGGCTGGGTGGTTTCCTTGGAGCAACGTCTGATACCAATATATTCAGGTTTTGACTCGGGGCTCTCTAGATCCTCAGAAAACTACCTCAATTTCCTGCGGTGACAACTAAGAGGGGAAGAAGGCGAAGGTCCTCACTAGCAGCATAAAAATGTTCACCTATGCTTTCCATGCGTCCCATTTCAACCCAGCACCTATACTGTCAATAGTGCTCGGTGTTGCTAAACTGGTGACCTTCTCTTTCATTGTTTCCCAGTCTTCCATCAGGTTTGGGAAAAACTGGGACTCTAACTGCCCCTTAGCAGACTTTCAACCTTTCCTTCTATTTGCTGGTGTATCTTCATTGCCATGTTAAGAGGTATCCATTTTGACCAACAAGTGTGCCTTTCTGCACATACACAAGGTTCTTTGATCTTAGACATCTCTCCTGCATCTCATCTTTTTTTTTGGTACCGGGGATCGAACTTGGGTCCTTGTGCTTGTGAGGCAGACAGCAGAACCACTGAGCTAAATCCCTAGCCCTGCATTGCATCTTAGTAAAGTTTCACTTCATTGCAGCTTCAAGAGGGAGAAAAAAAATGGTTAGCATTATATATGCTATTTTAAACTAGAAATGTGTTTGAAAAATACATTCAACTATTTTAAAAGTTTTAGATTTACAGAAAAGTTACAGGTAGTAAGACTTCCCGTATACTTCCCACTCAACTTTCTTAAGCATTAACATCTTTACATGAAGAAGGTACATTTATCAGGCTAAGAAATGAACACCGCATAATACTATTAAATAAATGACAGACTTTAACTGCACTTCTACAGTGCTTCTCCTAATGTACTTTTCTATTTCAGAATCAGTCTAGGAAAAAGGAAGCATTCCAATGCTATGTCTCAAGAGCCAGCTTCATTCCCTGACAGGTTCTTCTCCACCACGACACTTGAACCTTCTGGAGTCCTCTTTGGGAATGTCACAGGGTACGGGACCTGGCTTTTCTTTTCTTGTGATCAGATGGAAGTTACGAGCTTTAGGGAAGAACACTGCAGAAATGAAGCATAGCCCTCTGTTATATCAGGAGGTGTACACTATTGGCACAACCCTGGGGACAGTGTCCTCTTCACTGCCGGATGTAACTAGGGCAAAGACAACACTTTTCCTATTTCCATATATACAACTAAGTCTCATCAGAACTAAAGGGCAGGTGAGTTAACTTAGAAATATAGGAATATTTTAAAGTTTCAGATTACAGTACCTCTTCTGTCTATAGAACTATACAGTGTTTCTAAGTCTTCTATGTCCTCTAGATGCTTATATTTTTAGGTAATATTTTACTTCATCTAATTTTTACAAATGACTGATATGTTTATTGATATAGTTTATATGGTTTTAAAATTTATACAGCATCTATGTTACATGTTCATTATACTTGATGAAGTTCATTATCACTCTCTGTTTTTCACCATTAATTCTGTCAAATATTTGTGGGTTTTATTTCTTTTTAAAAATGACAGCATATTTTTTTAAAAACTTTCCAATATACGCAATGAATTTGTCATAACTTTTATTATTATCCCTTCTACTGTCCTTGAATTATTTTTCTGTTCTTTCCTTTCTAACATCCTGAATAAATTAG
Source organism: Fukomys damarensis (assembly GCF_012274545.1). Lineage (NCBI taxonomy): Eukaryota > Metazoa > Chordata > Mammalia > Rodentia > Bathyergidae > Fukomys > Fukomys damarensis. The sequence continues at coordinate 1,228,389 of NW_022900927.1, read as the reverse complement.
AAGTGGCACTCTGTTATTTTCTAGCCTCTTCTTTCTCACAATTTTTTTTCTTTTTCTTTTTTTTTTTCTTTTTGGTACTGAGGATCAAACTGTGCTTATGAGGCAGGTGCAGCTTTCTCAGGTTTTTGAAGATAATGACTATTTTAATAAATACTGTACCATATTTCATACTTGTTTTTAAAAAATTACAGCTGGTTACGGTGGTGCATGCCATCTGCACTCTGGAAGGCTGAGACAGGAAGTTCAAGCCTCATTTGGACAACTTAGTAGATCAGATATATTCATTTCAAAATTTAAAATTTTTAAAGAGAGGAAAGGGACAGCTAGAGAAGAGAAGCTAGGGATACAGCTCAGTGTAATGGTCCTGGGTTCAAATCCCAGTACTGTAGAGTAAAATTTGCACAGCAGTGACAGGCACAAAGCTAAACTGTATGGCTCTAAAAGTTTTACACACATAATTCATCCACTATCTAGAAAAAATTATAAACACCAAGTTTTGCCATGATTTTCCTCCCATTCATTGATAAACATTATTCTTATTTCCATCTACATATATTATTTTTGTATATCCTTATAGGTCCTAACATTTTAAAAAATGTATACATCAAGTACAGAGTATACATGCTTTTGTGCTTGTCTTTGTTTAATATACTTTTATTCATTGTGTTTTGTTTTGTTTTGTTTTTGTTTTCTCAGACAGGGTCTTGCTGTGCTAGGCTTGAACTCATGGCAATCCTCCACCTCAGACTCGAGCCCTGGGATTACAGGTGTGCACCACCATACCCGAGGGCAGACTCTTTTAAGATTCATTTGTACAGCAGAGTATATCAAAAGGCTGTCTCTTTTATTTTGGTGTACTACTTTGGTGAATAACAAACCATTTTAAAAAAAAATTTTTTTTGTTGCAGTACTGGGTATCAAACTCAGGGCCTCACACATTCTATACAAGTGCTCACATTAAGCTGCACACCTAGCTCCACCTATTTATTTATTCATTCTTGCTATTCATGAATATTTTCAGTGTCTTCCTTTGAGACTACTATGAATAGAACACCTTGTAATATTCCGTTATGCATGTTCAATGAACATAAACTCTAATTTCTATCAAATGAACATACAATAGCCAAAATGATGGGTAATAAGGTCTACATGTGGTAAGCTCTAGTAGAAACTACTGCACTTTTAAACTGTGAGCTGACAAATTACATTCATTACAAGAATGTACATGAGTTCCAGATGTTCTACATCATTATGGACACTCGGTCTTGTCAGTATTTTTAATCATAAAACTAGCCAGGGTAGAGGTACACTGCTATCTCACTGTGGTTTTAATCCAGTTTTCCTGGCTGAATAACAATACTGGGCAGATTTTCACAGCAGCATTGAGTGTTTGCAAGTTTGATAAGCTCTTTTATAAAATGCTCTTACCCTCTGGTTTTCCTTATTCCAAAGAGTACGGCCCTTCAAGGCCTGCAAATGAAAGCCTCTGACTTAGCAAAGCCCTTCTGCCCAGGCAGGACTCACTCTCCAAGCTCCTCTATTTTCCTAGTCCACGAGACTGTTCAGATCTTTATCTCTAGTTTCTCTGTCCTCTTTCCATCCTGTCTCTCCCCTCCTCCATCCTCATCCTCTCTTCTTTCTCTCCCCTTATCCGAAGAATTTTGCCTTCTGCATGTAACCTTTGGATTTGACCAATGACTTCAGGAAACCTCAAAGCTGAATTTTGTTGTGAGACTGTTCTAAATGTTCAGTCCTTGGCAGGCATGAACCCTGCTTTCTGACTCATCAGCCCTTACAGAACAGATGCTTTGCACCTCAGCTTTAGTTCTACATCTGCCAAATAGAAAATGTCTACAGAAAAAGCTTGAATGTAAAGTTTATCATGACGCTTCCTTTTTCCTGGAGCACTATGCCTACCCTCTGCCAGTCCCATCTGCATTTGTTGCTCTAAAATCCAGGAAGATAGTTTGTACTACTTTTATATTTGTGTTTTGGTGAAACAGTCCGCACAAGCCACATCTAGACAGCTAGAATAAAAAGTTCCACAAATTGCACTTTGAGTTATTAACTAATTTCTAGAAAGTATCTTGGGCTCATTTTATAATTTATCTTATTTTTCATATTCTTTAGTTTTATTCTTTACTCATGTAAGTAAAAAATCGAAGACCTTTGCCATTTAAATTAGTTTGAAACACTATTTATTAAATGCTGTATAAATCTGATAAACTTGCGCCTTTTACCATTCAGTGTGCATTTTCTTCTCTTACATGTCGTTTTAATGTGTGTGG
>NW_022900927.1:1200591-1225738 GCF_012274545.1 Fukomys damarensis | reverse complement strand
TTGTGGCAAAATAACTGAGTCTGGAATTTGTGCAGCACAGATAGTAACGTACCTGCTGAATATAATTTTTCTCAACTACACCTAGGTTAGATAAACATAAAAAATATAAACCTGATACTATACCATGAAATTAACAATACTTAAATACTTTGCTGCTTGATAATAAATATCTTCCATATATAATGTAACTAGAATAATTTATTACTTGAAAATCAAGTTGTGAGGAATTAATGAAATAACTAAGGAACTGTGAAGCACTAAAACCAATTTGGTAAAGTACCTTTCTTTGCTTCATTCACTGTTATTCAGATTACAGGCACATTAAGAATGATAAGATTGGGTTACTTCCCCTAATACACAGATCCCGATTACACCTATTGGAGTGGAACTCTGTCAGATACCTATGATCTCACTTCCCATCTTCAGGCACCAGAGCAGGTCTTCTTCCTAAGTGTGCATTTGCCTTGCCTCGCTGCATTAACTGCCCCCACAAGGGCAAGGCCTTCCTCATTCTGCCTGGCAAGTGGGCCTCTCCCTTAAGTTTCAGCGCCCTCCAGCTGCAGCCCAGTCAATCGCGCCTCAAGTCCACAGCCCTTGTCCGCTGTGCCAGCAAAGGCTTTGGTGGCTTCTATTTCACACAGTGTCACGGGCAGTGCTTACTTCGGCAGGGCACACGTCATGTCAGCTGTGAATGTGCCTATCTGAGCTGAGGTTCTTATAGTCTACTCAAGCACGTTGATTCCATGTTTGTGTTGTATCACTTATCCCGCCGCCCCCATTTTCACTTTCTGTCATACTGATATCTACCAACCACCACGCTTATCTCTTTTGCTGCGGTTTCAGATGCTCCACCAGTCCTGCTTTGTCATACACCGCTCTGCCCCCAACCAGAGGGACTTGTGAATTGGACGTATCCCTGCAGTTCAGGTAAGCACTCTGAAGACAATGACAAAGCCTTCCTTGTGCTGGTAGTCTTGACAGCTACCGTTCTGTCATGTACACAGAAAAACCCATCCTTCAGCTCTGTGTCCATGCCGTTCTCTCCAGTCAGGAATGATCCCTTTTATTCCTTCCCCAGGTAATCAAGCCTTCCTCTCCTCCTGCATGATGCCTCAGTTTACACTGGCAGCGATGCACCCTAGATAATGGTGGCCAGGCCTAACTCACCTCCCCCTAAGGATGACGCAGGGCCCCCGCATGGAACGAGGAACTTGCACCCATTCACTTCCTCCTGAGAATGAGGCAGGGTCCCACCGGAGGAGAACAGGTGAAGACAGGGTGTGGTGAGCAAGGCCTGGCCAAGAAGAGGGCTGTCTTCCTCCTTGCCCATTCAACAAAGGAACATCAAGCACCATATCCTGCAGACCTTGGCTGCAGTTACAGACCAGCCCTTTTCCCTCCCCCTGCACTTATCACTAGAAACAAACATGAGACCATTTGCTTGGTGGTCTCCCCCCCACCCCCCGCATCTGGAGTTGAGAGCCCCACCTGGCCCCACCTATACCTTATTAAATCTCTTTGTCTTGTCTTTCTTAATCTCTCACTGTCGTTTTTTCACTCCGTGAACCCATAAGCCACAGGGGCTGTGGCAATTTTAAACATTATATTTCAGGAGCCTTTCCTGAAATGTTCCAGGTCTTGCCATCCCTCCTCACAGAATGGGTTAATCTAGGACTCCTCATGTGTACTGATGGAATAACCTGTATTTTATCAGTCTCTGTAGCTTACAATTGACTACCTGGTTAACTTTTCTATTTTACCAACTCAATATTTTTTTGAAACCAGGTTTTATATTTATTACAAATCACACATTTATTAGAAAGAAAACAGTGTATCTGATGCAAAGTGCACATGTATAATTCATTTTCTTTCTTTTTATTTATTTTTTGGGGGGATACCGGAGATTGAACTCGGGACCTTATTCTTGCAAAGCAGGCAGCAGAACCACTGAGCTAAATCCCCAGCCCTATAATTCATTTTCATGAAGCCTACAGCTTGAATAGTTAAGATGCTCCACAGGTACAGGTGGCAAAGGTCTGGTTCCCAGCAAGGCAACAAGGGCAAGAAATGACAGAACCATTAAAGAGTGTGACCTAATGAGAAATCCTTGATCACCAGGGTGAGCCCTTGGAGGTGACAACCTGGCTCATTCCTTTCCTTCACTTCCTAACCAGGCAGAAGGTAGTTTTCCTCCGTACCCTGCTCCTGCCACCTTGTGCTGCCGCCACCACCAAAAGCTTAAAAGCTACATATGGACTAAAACTTCCAAATCTGGGAACCAAATCTCTTCATAAAATGATCATTTCAGACATTAGGGGCAGAAATGGAAGGAATTTGTTTCATCAATTCAAAGAAAATCTACACACAGATGGGGACCCTACTGTCTCTCTCTTGTGTTGCCAAGAGTACTTTGACAATGAGTACATAAAAGAAATATAAATTGCTCCATTTTTAAAATTAGTTGGCTCATAAATCAAAATCAATTTAAAATATGCAAAAATTGAAAGAAAATATTTTTATGTCATCCCTGACTATAGTTATAAGGACTTCTTATTGGGCCTTACAGAATTTCTTCAGTCTTGGAGTAACCCTGAACAATAAGTGTCACGTCTTATTCCACATAGGATTTTGTATGGTTCTTACTTTTTTGTCTCAACTCCCCTCCCCAACTAACTTCATAAGCACATAAACAAAGAGAAAGGAATCTAACACAAATGGATATTAACTGGCAACCTGGTAGTTTACTTGGTTTCAGCAGTTCTCACGGATTGCTGTGCTGTTCTTTAACAATTAACATACCCCATGCCACTCCTATGAGTTCACTGCAGCATACCATGGCATTTTAATGCATAGTTGGAAATTATATTATACAATTACCAATAATTACCCACTATGTGCTTGTTATGTATTTCATAATGATTACTACAAAAAGAAGATAATAATAATAATAATAATAATAATAATAATAATGGTAATGGTAACAATAAAAGTATCAACACAGTAGTAAAGCAATACATATGCTAATTAAGTTTAATGAATTTATATTGGATTATAAATGGTTTAGTGGAACTCAAAGTTAAAGACTTAAGAGAGGTATGTAATAGAGCAAGGTTAAGCAAAAATAGAAAGGATTTAAAAGAAAATATAAAATAATGCGGTATATTTTGAGCTTTAAAATTAAAATAATCATATAAATTTCATTTAGTTCTCAGAACGATTTTGAGAAGCACATATAACCTTGAGGTTTAGAGCAGTTAAGCTACTTAACTATACACCACATTTAAAAAGTGACAATATAAATACTTTAAATGCATTTAAAATATTTTACAGTAATTATTTCTAAGAAAGTTATCTACCACTAATTTATAAAAATTATAGTTTAGAATGTTAATAATTGAGAAAAAATCTGTGGAGTAAGAAATTACCAACTATCTGTAATTACATAAGAAAAGAAACAGATTCTTGGTGTTACAGAGGACAGTACAGATTGTATTTATAAAGTAAATACTTTTCTGCAGCTGAAAGCAAACTATCCTTGACTTTCCCACATTATTTTCCAGGTATTTCATTAAATAACAATCCTAAGAATCATTTCAGTTTGGTATTCCACATGGAAGATGATGAACGTGTTTTGAAAAGGACATTCAAGGACTGTATTTGGTGGCCCTACTCTTGGTAAAACGTAATTAGAAACTAACTGCACTCTAAAGAGCCAACTTGAGTTATTAGAAATCCAGTCTACTTTTTAAAGATTATGCCTCCTAAGAATAGAGCTGGTCCTGGACCATCTTATAATCTGCTGCTGTTTAGGATGTAGCTATTATGTATAAAGTACTTGTAACCCAGTAAAGAAAACAGAGAAACAAGTCCTTTATAATAATACATTTGGGTGGTAGTATACTGAATGCCAAAAAAGAAGAAAGAACACTTGATTTAATCTACAGGAAAAAAAGGGAAGTTTTTTGAAAGAAAAAAAACCCAAAAGCTAATTATGAAGTAAGAGTGGGTCTGCTAGTCAGGAAAGCGAATGGCACAGTCAACTTCAGGTAGAGTGTAACAGCACTGGACGGGGCTCAGAAGGCTGGTACTAAAAGCATGAAGCATGAAGCAGGGTGGCTGACAATGAGGTAGAAAGGTACGGAGCAGTTGTCCAAAAGATTTCTATGCAATATTAAATAGCCTGAACTTTACTATCTAGGCACAGGAAGGTACTCAAAAATTTATAAATGGAAAAATGGTATTCATTTTTTATTCCAAATAGAACAAAACTAGAGATAAAGAAGCCTATGCAGGAGGTCAAGATAAAAAATAAGAGTACTAATTAGGGCAATGATTACAAGTGGAAAGGAACAATATTTTAAAAGATTATTTAACAGGATGACAATTGAAAAGGCATAGAAATGGGGACAAGAAGAGAATCTGGGATGAATTAATCCTAGTGCTCTGGACTGGTTGTCTTATTAAATAAGTTTAATAGGAGTAAAACATAGCAAAAACATAGCAAAAGGAAAAAGATTTTCAGGGATGAGAAGGTAAGCTGATATGAATAAGAAATGTCATTAAGATTTTTCCTATTATGAATGAGGCTACCATCAAAGTACTCTAAATAAAAACTTTAAAACAAACATAAAGAAATCAATCTAGAAAAATTTCAAGTTTGAGAAACTATCTGGACCACTAAACAAAAACAGAAAGGCCATTTCCTTTTTAAAAAGAAGGGTCAGGTGGCAATGTTAAATTTTTTAAAGAAAATTTAGCCATGGACTGTAATGCCTGTGGCTTTGCAGGGGAAAAACCTTAAATTACAGTGGCTGAGGTTATAAACTATTATAAAGAACATAGTTTCAGAGTCTGAATCCACTGGAGTCCTTTTATAAAAAGGACTTTTAAAAAATATATAAAAAGGACTTTACTAGAACAGCAAATTTTTGAAAATTCTCTTTGTGCCTACAACAAATATACTTTCCTTTAACAAAAATTTTCACGGGACACAGAATTAATATAAAAAATGAAGTTCAATTTTCCCCACCACAGTAAAAGAAGTCACCAGTTGAAATTGCCACTGTCTAGTAACTTCTTATAATATCATTTGTATTTTTTAAAGAATATAAAGGAACTACTTACAAATAATAAAATTCACCAACATGAAATATACAATTTAATACTTTTGTCAAATGTAAGTGGGGCACAAATTATAAACATCATCACCTTCAAAATTTCCTTGCCCTTCATAACTGATTTTTTTTCTTTCATATCATGCTTACATTCTCTACAATTTTACATAAATGGAATCATACAACATGGACGTTTTATGAGTCTGGCTCACTTCCTCAATTTCTTATATAAAGAAATCTCATCACCATACCCAGCAAACATAAGCCTATGTTTTTCTTCACAGAGCTACATGGATCATTCTATGGAATGACCTTGCTTCTTCCTGACCTTGCTTCAAGTTGACTGTGAGTTTCATGAGGACCTACGGACTTTAGTTCCTTCTGTATGTGCTGCCAGGCAAAACTGTGACAGGTGTCAGTACAGAGTTGATGCTCAAAAACTGTTACAGAATGCATGAGTAGAAGAAAATTATACCTTCTTCAGGGTTCTCTTATTGAGATTTTTCATTTCCTAAAATCAGTTAAAACTGATATGAAATGGCCACACAGCTGCATCTGTAATTTACACCAGCATGATAGCACTTGGAAGTTGAAGAGAGAAGCAGCAGACTAGAGGAACTCGTGGTTCAGTCACCCATATTTGAATGTGGCTTGTTACCGCCTCTCAGGAGTTACACAGCATAAAGCTACATGATGTCTGTAAGATTTAGTTTCTGAATCTGCACAACTGAGGATGGTAAAAGTACCTACCTTAAATAGTGAGAGACTAAGAAAAAAAATGTAGAATAAATTAGAAACGTTGCTAGCACAATTAGAACTGAGTTGGTGGCAGTGAATATTACAATTATTGCCACGTCCATGAACATGCCCACCAAGATTAATTACTATTTTCCTCAAATATAATAAAAACTTCAGAAAATATCTTCCATTGAAAAAGCTAGCAAAGCTTAGTGTGTTTATTTACAATAAAGTCAATAAATGAAACTGGAACAAGAACCATTACTCTTCCATTATTATTATGAGATGATAGTATCTGGTCAGTTTTTCTAATACTTAATATTTAAGGCACTTTCCTAAGAAAGTAATAAGGATATTAATTATAAATCTAAAACTTACGCTTAAAATTGCCCACGTACAAAAAGAATGAACAGGCACTATTCCTATCATTATTAGCCCAGGGATAAAGTCTATTTATAAAGTATATTTTTGGTCTTGTACTATTATTAATTTAGGGTAGTTAATTAAACTCAAGGGACTTTTACAAATCAGTCTATAATAATTAATTGCTTTCCCCAATCTGTTTTTCTAAGTGACTATGAGTAATGGAGTGATGTCTACAAGTTTATTTGAAAAAGTGGGATACATAAGTTAAAGTCATAGAAAGCATCATTCAGAAAGTATACTCTCAGATATTTATGACATAATATGTTTGTTTTAAATCACTGTTTTTCTTTAGCTGGTATTTTAAATCTACAGTAATTTTAATTTTTCTCAATGATGTTAACACAAAAATTTATTAATTTACTTTTTTCTTCACCTTGAGAATTTAGAAAGTCTTAAAATCTGATCACTCCAGAGCAATAAGCCAGAGCACAGAAAACCCTGGGTCCTCTGAACCCCTCCCCAGGGACATAATGATTTGACAACAATGCAAGTAGAAACATCTTCTATGACAAATCCAGACATAAAATGAGAAGTTCTTTAGGAGAGCACAAATATCAGCCACATCAAAGCTGGTGGGGAAACTTTAAGACCTTACTATCACCAGAAGCACTAGCCCTGACACAGTGCCATATTATTCATATTATTCAAAGGAAACCCCTAGCTCTCAGCTTCGGGGCCAGTAGAAGCAGGAGGCTGACCACACATCTGGTCAATCTTTCTGGGGAATGCCCAGGGTACTGGTTTCCATCTCACCTGTCTCAAAATAATGACAGGATCTCACATACGCTAGATACCTAGGGGCTAGTAAGAACAAACATTAGAATCCAAATTAGCATATAAACAAATGTGACAGTCCCCACTTCTGCTTAGTGCTTCCTTTTGGGATGTAAAGATGTGAAACATGTATCTGAAGCTCCAACTTTTCCAGAGCCTGAGTGATGTGACATTCTCCAGACAGCTGGGACTGCTAAAACAAACATGGTTATTTGGATTAGCACAAAAGTTTCAGAGGCTGCGACGATCTCCAATCACTCTGATCATGAGGGTCTTACTCCAGAGAGAGTGAAAGAGGTAGCTGGATTCTCTTATGTACAAATACAAACACAAAAATCAGGAAACAAACAAAAAAGGAAACATAAATAATCAGTGAATGAGGTCCCAATCAAAGGAACAAGATAAATCTTCCGAAATCCGCTGTAATAGAATGGTGATATAAGACTTATCTGACAGAGAATTTAAAATAGTCATCATAACCATGTTTAACAAAGACAGGAGAATACACGAACAAAAATTTCAACAAAGAGGTAGAAAATATTAAAAAAGCATTGAAAATAAATCATATAGTTGAAGAATACAACAAATGAGCTGAAAAATTCCTCACAGATATTCAACAGGACATTAGAATAGAAGAGTAGGGAAATGAGAAAAAAAGATTGAAAAAGCCACACGGGATACAGCAGAGCAACTATACATACATTATAAAGTCTCAAAGGAAAGAGAGGAAGAAATGTGCATAAAGTATATCCAAACAAATAATGGCCAGAATCCTCTGAAATCTGGAGACAGAAATGGGCATGGAAATCCACAAAGTCCAATAGACTCTCACCAAGATGAACAACCCATATTAGGACATAACAATCAAAACATTGAAAATCCAAGACAGAGAGATAATTTCAAAAGTAGAAAGACAGGTAACTTGTCATAAACAAGGGTATCTTATTAACTAGGTAAAAATTTTAAGGACAGAGGAATGGGGTGCTACATTACAAGAGCTGGAAAAATCAAAACTAACAAAATATTATACCTTTAGAAATTATACTTCAATAATGAAGGACAGATAAATAATTATACAGGCAAAGAAAAATGAGTCTCTGACTAGTAAGAATAAATCATTATTCAAAAATTTCCCAGTAAAGAGAAGTGCAAGACAAGATTTTAACAACAGTGAAGTCTCCCAAATATTTAAAGAACTAATACCAATTCTCCAAATCTTCCAAAAATTGAAGAGAAGGAACACTTCCAAACTCATTTGATGAAGCTCACAGTACCTCATGCCAGAGTCAAAGAAAGACACCATGAAGAAAAGAATAGCGTAAGCCAAAATGCATCATGAGTGTGTATGTAAGGTACAACAGAAAGATACAGCTAATATTTAAATTTTACAGCTAATACAGTTTAATATTTAAACTGTTACAGTATCAGTCCTTACCAAACAACAAATACTTTAAAATTATTCAGATATAAAGGAATCAAAGCACATTAAATGATTACAAAGTAACAAAGGATAAAATGAAGTATATTTCTGGATTCTACCTTGTTCTCTTGGGTCTGCTGCCTGTCAGTCACCGTAACAACTCCGAACACCCCCAGTTGTCCTTGCCACATTGTGAAAGTCTTGGCACAGTCATGGGTGCTTCGATGTCCAGAATCAACCAAAATCATTTACATTTCATGTCCATTTTGACTTTGGAGAAGAGTCAGAAGGCCTGTGGTGCCAGACCCAGTGAATTTGGTGGATGAGGATACACCACACAGCTTTTCTGAGCTGCCGTACTGCTGGATGGCACCTGGTGGCAGCACGCAAGCAAATTTTGATCACATCTTCTGAAGACACTCCTGAAAGAAGTCTTCCAGAACTGCTTCAGCAAGTGGCAAGAACAATGAGATAACAGTGTGTGAAGTGACAGGAAATATTCTGAAGGAGCTAATGGTAATATGTCTTTTACTATTATAAATGTTACAAAATTTAAACAGTCACCACACATTTAGATCACCTCTTATAGATACAATACAATACTACAAAATTCAATAGTACAGTAAAAAGATCATGACCATTAACTAGGACTTATCCCTGGGATATAAGGATGGTTCAACATTTGAAAACTGTTTAATGTGGTAACACCTAATAACAGAATGTAGGGCTGGGGAGTTAGCTCAGTGGTTCGGTGGCCCGCCTTGCAAGCGCAAGGACCCGAGTTCAATCCCCAGTACCAAAAAAAAAAAAACAAAAACAAACAAACAAAAAAAATCCAGAATGTAAGATTTTTAAAAATCGTATGATTATCTCCATAAATGCCTTCAAAGATACTGGACATCCAAGTCAGAGTATTCGGGCAAGAGAAAGAATAGGAGGAATCCAAATCAGAAAGAAAGTAAAAATATGTTTGTAGATAACATGATCTTATCATCTAAACCTTCCATCAAAAGAATTGTTAGAATAAATTCAGTATAGTTACAGGATATAAAATTAACATAAAAATCAGTTATGTTCCTATAAACAAACAGCATATTGTTGAAAAGGGAAATTAAGGAAACCATTCCATCTCTAATAGGATGAAGAATAAAAAATACTAGAAATACATTTAAAGCAGTAAAAATTAGTACAAAATATCTGTGAAAGAAATTGAAAAAATAAGTAAATAGTCTATGTCCTTGGATTGAAACACTTAATATTTTTGAAATGTCTCTTATTCAGAGATCTAATGATTCAATGCAATCTTCACAAAAAAAACAATAGTGTTTTTTTCCCCCACAAACAGAAGTAAAAAAGAAAAAAAGAATCCTAAATTCACACCAGACCCAAAAGAATTCCAAATAGTCAAAACAATCTTGAGAAAGAAGAACAAAGCTAAAGAGGTTATTTGCACATCTGATTTCAAAAATTACTACAAAGTACAGGAATCAAACAGCATGGTACTGGCATAAAAAGACATACACACTGATGGGAACATGTCACAGAGGAGTGCTTATCCAGCATGCACAAGGCCTTGGGTTCAATCCCCAGCACCTACCCACCTACATCCACCCACCAACCCCCACCCCACAACCCAGCAATAAAACCATGCTTGACAACTGATTTTGACAGGTACTAAAAGTCCACATGGAGAAAGGACAGTATCTTCAAGAGAGTGTTGGATATTCACATGCAAAAGAACAAAATTGGATCACTGTCTTGTATTATATAAAGCTATCAATTCAAAGTGACTTAAATGAGAGACCAGAAACTGGAAAGTTCTTAGAAGATACAGAAGGAAGTTTCATAGCATTCATCTTAACAATAACATCTTGTATATAACACCAAAGACAACAAATGCAAAAACAGACAAGCAGGTGTACAACATCAAACCAAAAACTTCTATACACCAAAGCAAGCAACCAACAAAATAAAAAGCTGACTTAGAGAATGAGATAAAATATTTGCAAACCATGTGTCTGATAAAGAATTTATACAGTTCAATAGCAACAAAAAATTCAAATGAATTCATGAAAAATGAGAAAGGAAGTGAATTTGTGCAAGACGTGCAAATAGATGTGCAAATGGCCAACAGGTATACAAGATGTTCCTCAACATCACTAGCATCAGAAAAATGTAAACCAAAGAACAACAAGAGAATATTTCATACCTACAAGGATGGAAGTTATCCCTTGGATAAGATGTTATTTATGAGGATGTAAAGACAAGGAAATCTTTGTACACTGTTAGTGGGATATAAATTCACACAGCAACTATAGAAATTAGTACAAAGTTCCTGAAAAAGTTTTCTAAATACTACTGTAACAATAATGGCAAACCCTTTAGAAACCAAATGCCAAATTGCAACCCAAAACCCACTTATTATTGCAAAGTGCCAACACTGCAATTAAAGCTAAATAACTGAAGTTTTAGTTCAGAAAGAACAACTGTACTTTAACATCTATTGTCTTAAAAGAAAAACACAATAACATGTATGCCATAGGTTTGCCACCACTGTTTATATCACCAAGCAGTTCCATTTCTAGGTATATAATCAAATAAATTGGAATAAGTGTCTGAGATATTTGGATCTCCTTATTTAATGCAGCATTATTCATAATAGCCAACGTATGGGAGCAACATAAATGTTCATAGATGGATAAATGGAAAAGCATAATGTCACACACACACACACACACACACACAAATGGAGTACTAGCCATAAAAAAGGGGAATTCTTGCCATTTGTGACAACATGGATGAACCTGGATGACACTATATTTAATGAAACAGACCAGACACAGAAAGAATATTGTATGATCTCACTTGTTTATGAAATTTTAAAAATTTAAATACAGAAATAGCAGAATGGTGGTTGCCAGGAGATGGGACTTTTGAGAAGAATAGGTTCATAAGTGTTTGCATTCATGAATGGGATGGCTACCCTTGAAAAAGATCCCGCACACACTAGAGAAATGTGGAGATATTCATCAAACTGCATCAATTTTTAGTTTTAAACTGAATAATTTCTGGGGAATCTGACATACAGCAAGCACAATGATGAATGTGTTTGATAATAATTACAGAGTATAGGAATATCAAATCATCAGATCACATGCCTGAAATATATAAGGAAAAAGTATGAATTGCTTGCCTTTGAAAGGCAGACCTGAGCACAGTGGCTTCCTTATCAATGAAGATTCTAAAGAATTTCTTTCAATTACATATATGCAAGAAATTCCAAGTCCCAGCCCTCGTGTTTCTAAGAGTCTGAACAGAATTTGAAGGGATACTAGCTATGGAGAGGAGGGCTTCAGAAGCCAAGACCAGGGACAGTGATTTCAGTGAGACAGCTCAAGCAAGTCTTAAGTTAGCGCAAACTGTCAGAGTTGAAGTCCAAAACATACACATTTTTCATCAAGAAATACTACAGTAAGAATTCCACACTAAACACATACTTCAAATACTACATCTTCCAATTTCAATTTTACTTTCACATGTTATGATAAAGATGAAATTGTGTGCTAATGAACAACTAAGACTTGTTTCAGAAAATTAAAAAACAACAACAAAAAATCACTAATCTAAGCCAAAATGTGAATAAGAAAGAAAAATGTTTTAAAATCATCAAGGATCTTGACATCAAAATCTACTGGTTTAAGATCACAGACAAGAGGAAAAATAAGCTTGATCTCTTCTATTTGATCTGCTATGACAAACTATCATAAATTGAATTTCTTATAAATAAGAGAAATTTATTTTAACAAGTCTGGAAACTGGACATCAACAATGAGATGGCAGTAGATTCAGAGTCTAGTAGGGTCCACTTTATCTAAGCATCTTCTCAGTGTGTCCTCACACACAAGGAAGGGCAAACTAAAAGGGACTCTTTTATAAAGATACTATTCCCATTTGTGAGTAAGAGAACTTGTAACCTAATCATTCCCAAAGGCTCTGACTACCAACATGTTCAGAAGTAGGGTCTTAATATGGGGGTGGGAGTACAGATATTCATAGCATGGTGTGTAGCCATTTAAAGTTATTTGTCTTAAACACGCTTGTCTTTTCTTCAGACTAAGTAGAGGAAATAAAATGACATATTTTTAAAACAAAAACTGTAGAATATCAAAGGCTAGCATAGCTTGGCCTTGAAATCACTGTGTAACCTAGGCTGTACTTAGTACACCCCCAGTGATCCTCCTGCCTCAGCCTCCCAAGAGCTGGCATGAGTAACTACACCTGGCTAATACATGGATTTTAAAAGTCAAATAGACAGTGGTTCCACTGTCTGCCTCACAAGTGCAGGGACCCAAGATCCATCCCTGGTACAAAAAAAAAAAAAAAAAAAAAAAAAAAAAAAAAAAAAAAGTAAACTAGAGAATTAATGAGTTGAAAGATACGAAATATTGTTAAGCATAACAGAGAAAAATCAATGTAAAAAAAAGAAGTGATATTAAAAGACTTAGAGAATACACTTAAGTAAGTTAAAAAGTAGATGACCCAAGAGAAGAGGAGGACCAGGAAGAGATAAGAAATACATGCAACAGCTTCAACTTTGAAACACATGTACGTATATACACTAACTCTAGTGCCTTCTGAGGAATTTTAAAACAATTTCTGTGTTGAGAGAATGTCTTATAGAAGACACAGCAGAATTATCACAAGAAGGCCTCTATACCCTATTTGATGATCTAAAAGACTATGCTGCTGACAATTATCAAAAATACATTTAATCAAGCAGTTGTCCACCAATCTAAAGTCAACTGTATGAGACTTCATCTCCTAAAGCAATGACTGGTTTTCTAGAATACACGATAGAAGGTAGGGTCTTCCAAGAGTACAAACAAGAGTTAGATATGTGGGAGCGTCTCACAAAGAAGTCAATGAAGTTAGTACATAAGCCAAACATATGCTGCAAGAAAAATATAAATTTGGAGATGAAAGAAAAGGGCATTTTCTTGCAACAAAATAATTACAGGTAACAAAGAATAGAAGTTAAGTGTATATCTATGTGTCTGCTCCCTTGTAATTACAGCAAAACAGACATACATGCTAAAAATTAAGAGCGCATTTCTTCAAAATTTCTAATGCTAATTTCTGAAGATCCCATATACACATAATAAATATGATGAAGGCTTGAGTCTAGACAAATGGTCTACTTTAGTTCTTTGAATATAATTGTAATGGCAAACTAAAATCTTTATTCAGTCCAATACCCAAGTAGTCTGTACTAACTAGATTTCCCCCAGGTGAGTGAACCACTTTTTCCTGTTTGTCTGAATATCTCATAAGCCTTTTGCTGTTGATGAAAACCAGACATTAAAATGATGTAGCAACCTCAGATGTCAGATCTTTTCTATGCTCCAAAGATTACCTTTTTAACATTATTGTTGTTACTGCTGCGTTTCTTAGAAAGTTCTTGTGTAGTAACCTTTCTGCAATAATTTTTGTTTTGTTTTGTTTTCGGTACCAGGGATCAAACTCAGGTTCTTGTGCTTGGAAGGCAGGCAGTGGAACCACTGAGCTAAATCGCCGGCCTTCCATAACAATTTTGCAAAGCCTACATTCCTTGTTATATGTGGCTTCTAAAATCTCTTATAGGTTAGTTTAGTTGTCAGCTAATGGAATCAGACAGAGATTTACTTAAATATTGTGAGCCATCAAGTCTTTCTTCCTTTTCCAAGGGGCTCTATGTGCTGAAGCATAAGCTTCAGCATTGGCACTTTGCAACTCTACGTTGGCCTTCACAGAATCAAAATCCACTGGAGAATACAGCTTTCTTGGGTCTTTCTTGGGCATATGTATGACTTTAAATTCCAGGAATATTTTCAAAAAGTCTATCAAAGCTATCTATGGCAAAAACATGTTCCTTCTTTTCTCTCTCCTCCCTCTCTTCCTTCTTTTGGGCCAGCCTCTCTTCCCAGGCAGTGGAGAAGATAAATGATCTCCACCTACTGTTTTTGGCAGACATCCTGGGGAGAGGGCTTTTCCCACTGAGCCTTGAGGTGCGTCAATATGAAAAGCTGTAAGATGGGGACTTTCCAAGAAACTGTCAGGTCAAATAATAACAAATCTGTGTAGAAATGGCTTTTGTGGAGCTCCCAACCTCATCTGGGCCCTTCAGTGACTTCTGCATTTTGGTTCTCCATAAGTTAGTGTGGCTGTTTAGCTCTTAGCTTTTAAAGCCACCATCCACATATCTGGGAAGGGGAAGAGTGGAATAAAGCAAGTTAAAACATGGAAGACATTCTTAAGTAAACACTTGGGTTATTATAAGCTTTGGTTGCTATCTACATTTCTAAGAACTGAATTTTAACAAATTTTTTTGCTAGAGTTTTCACTGCTTGTTATGAAGAAGGCCATTTGTGGAGTCAATCATTTCACAATTCTAGCAGCCCTACTGAATTTTTTCCTTTAAAAGAGTGTCAACTGTGTGCCTAATTCCTTTTCAGTACATTAAATTTATGGATTTAAATATTTAGTCTATTTGGCATTTATTTTACAGAGAGAATACAGAAGGAAAAGAGCAGTCAATTAAAATATTTTTAACATTCTGTGCTTTAAGTACAATTCTTCTGAGGATTTAATAAAAGTATGGACCACCTCTGCAAAAAATACCAACATATATTTTATTTTGCATAATTTCACTAAATTCACAGAGTATATGGACCTGCTACATGGAATCAAGATAAAAAAATCCTGATTTGTTAAAATTCATCTCATCCTAGCTAATTTGTCATGCTATATTTACAGATACGTAAATTACAGAAAATCAAGTGTATTTCTGGATTCTATCTTGTTTGATTGGGTCTGTTGACTGTCAATTCCCATAACAACAAAACCATGTAGTTATAATTACACCACACATTATTTTGCCTCAGAAGTTTTACATTTGCTGGACTTCTGAAATACTCTTCCTGCTTGAAACTCTTTCTTAAATATACACAAAGCAAAGTCCTCACATCTGCGCAAGTCTCAGCTGAAAGACTGGCTCTTTGGCCAGCACCTACCTGACTACCTTTCTTTATATACTGGGTTATTCACCCTCTAATTCCCTAGAGAGTTTATTCTTTCATTTTTGATTTTTTGAGATAGGGTCGTACAATGTATTCCACCTGGCCTTGAACTCATGGCAGTCCTCTTGCCTTAGTCTCCCAAGTACTGGGATCACAGGCATGTGCCCCCATGCCTGGCTAAACAGCTCTGTTTTTCATGACATTTATCACTACTTGGTTTATGTTAGAATCCTAGTTTCCAAATGGTCAGGGAATTATTTTCTCCTTTTTTGTATCCCCCGAAATAAGTACAGAGCCTGGAACATGACAGACAATCATTTTAATTGTTCATGTAAAACACTACAGATTTAAGTTTCACCACAAAAATTTGATTATTCTCCTGGTCTAAATAGGCAGAATAGATCATGTGACTTCAAGAAAAGTAATGTATCTGTCTATCTCCTAGCCTAGGCCTGTGAAGCTCAAAGGCGTTAATGAAAAAAAAAAAAAAAAGATTTTAAAGACTTTGGAAAAAGAGTTTTAAAGACTTTCCAACATTGGAAAAATTTTAAAGTTCACTATCTATCCCAGTGCCTTACAGGCTAACAGCAGAGACATGTACTCCTTAAAATATATATTCTTCAAGTTATACTTTTTTTATATGGGTGATGAATATGTGCTAATTCATTCAAGCTGTCTTGCTCAATTTCATGGTGACTAACAAGCCACATCTATGTGAGTTTGGAAGAGTACTCTATGTCCACAAAAAGCAAAACAAAACAAAGAGAAAAACACTCCCTAAACTCTCCCAAATGAGGAAAAATAAAGAATGATCTTGACCTTGCTGGCATAGAATTCCAACCAACAAAACTGACAGATAAATAACATACGTGTGTGTGTGTGTGTGTGTGTGTGTGTGTGCGTGCGCACACATATGTAATAGGCGCAGATACTAATAATGGTTAGAGTAACAATTAGAAGTAATGATTATTTTAATGGAAAAAAGTAAAAAAAGACTATTACTGCTATCTTATATAGATATAATGAACAAATCTATTTAGATTTTCTAATAAATGGGTAGCTATGTGTCCTTGAGGATAAACTTAAATGACATCTTTTAAAAAGTGTAACATTGATTCTGCAAACTGAAAACTTTGAAGTTTTAGGGCTTTTTATGATTATTAAAAAGCCCTAAAAATTTAGATTATTTTGAATGGTTAGTTATTTTAGCTACATTCAAAAGAAGTAAAAAACGGTAGTTGATGTGACACGTGGACTATGTGAAACAGACTTTATGAATGTTATCTTCTGGTTTGTATACTTGATTAAGGGAAGATTTGTTCAAGTTCTATGCCTATATGAACAAAACACCAAATCCAAGTAAAATTAAATATGCAAATTCAATTAGGGAAAATACAATTTAGGGATGAAAGTTTATATAAATGATCAAAAGTTACTTCCTATGTATAACATACTTATCTCTCTTTTGAGAACATAGTGAACATTTTTTGCAGTTACTAATGGTACAACAGTTAATTAAAGTATTTTTTATGTAAATATGTCATTTTGTATTGACTCTATGTTTGTGTGTACTGCGGGTGGGGGTCATGAGAACACAGAGAGCAAAAGGTTTAATGTAGCTGAAATCACTAAATGTAAATGTGGATTCTAAAAAAACTAAAGAAGTAAAATATGTTATAGATTATTTTAATTTTTTGAGACAGGGTCTCACCGTGTAGTTCAGATTGCCTTGGAACTCACTGTGTAGCCCAGGCTGGTCTCGAACTCCCAACGATCCTCCAGCCTCACCTTCCCGAGTTCTGAGATTACAGGCATGTACCACCAATCCCAGAAAGAAATCTTGATATCAAATAAAAATACACTGAAGTACTAAAAATTGTTAGTATCAAAGACCTAAAAATTAAATAATGCTATGTTCACTATGTTAATTTTAAATATGATAAATTAATAGTAAGACCACTTCATTTTGAGACAAATCAGAAAAACAAGTTTACAAGGAATTAATTTAACTGACCTGACTTATTTTCCTCTGTTCTTGTATAGCTGTTTCAATGGCCTGAGATACCTTTTCTTGATCTTTTGCATGTTCTGTTTTCCATAATTCCCTTTCTTCTGCATGAGCCTTTTCCAAATTCTTTCTTTCTTCTTCTATGGCTTTCATAACTACCTCTTTCATTGCTTCTTGTTCTAGCTTCAAAACAATTAATGATCAAAACATAATCGTTTGAGTGATTATACAATAAGCAAATTTGGTTAGCCCAAAGACACAAAACTTGATCTTATTTAGCTCTAAAATTCCTTTTCTATGCATGTTAAATGATTACATAAATATACATTATTCCTTTTATACAAATACTTTCACTGATTTCCATGGCATTTCTAATACTTCAAGGAAATCAACACCTTAGCTTAAGGCAGCAGATTCCAAGCCTTGTGCTATTAGGATCCTTTTATAATGTTAAAAAATGATGAGTATGTCAAAGTGCTTTGCTTAATGTTGCTAGTACTTATTTTCATCGTATTAGACATTCATATCAAGAAAAGTATTGATTTGACATAAATTTACACTTATGTCATTATATGTACTACATATTAACAAACATTGTGATAAATAACCATAATTTCCAATTTAAAAAGTGAGAACTTCAATGTTATATGTACATAAACTTCAATACCTGATTTAGTAGAAAACAGCTAGGTTATTATGTCTACTTTTTATATTAAATCTGTAATGATAGATTTTTAGTTGAAGTGTTTAAAAAATTTACCCATACACAGATAAGTAGTTTTCAAAAGGAAAAAGTATTTGGTAGTCAATTTAGATGACTGTGGCTACTTTATATGATTTTGCTTTAAACTTTGATAAAAGACCAATGTCAAAAGTTGGCTGAAATAAAGAAAATTATGTCAAATGAAAATTTTATCCTGTTACAATGCAATCATTTATAATACTTTGATTCCTTTTATCAAAGAATAATTTAAAAATACTTGTTGTTTGCTAAAGATTGATTCACTGGGTTACAGATAGTAACACATTTCTTTGTAGCATAACAAAAATTTAAATTGTTCATGTCATCATCAATCTCAAGATTAAAATCTTTAAGTACTACAACACTGATATAGATTGTAAAAATTTAAATTTCTGTTTTAACTATTTCAAACTCCTTAAAAAAGAGTGCTATGTTCTGTTTATTTTCTTGAAGCTATAATCTGGGACTGCAGATAATTGGTTCTTTTCTGTCACAGCAAATGTGTGATTTCATCTCCCATTTCTAGACTGCCTATTTCTTTCATTTCCAACCTACTGCCATTAGTCTGTTTCTACAGCTCACTTCTCTTACCCAAGTTTCAGATGTACCCTATTAATTTTTTCCCTGCTTCTAGTCTGTCTTCAATTTCTGAAAATCAAATGTCACTCACTATTAAGATTTGCCTATGCTACGAGCTTTCAATGTTTCTTCCTTAGCTATGGAATTAAATTCAAATTCAAGTCAGAAATGCAGTCACCCTTCAGATCAATTTCAAAAGTAATCTGTTGCTTAAAATCTTCTGCGACATGGACATAACATCCACATCATAATCATCCCTCCTTGCCTTATTCCTGTTTAATATTTTTTCTTATTGGATTATAAATACTTTAAGAAAAAGACCAAATCATGTTCATTCTTGGATTCCTAGCCCTGGCTTAGTGATATATACACACAAAGCAGACATTTAATATTTGTTTACCAAGTTTAATTCTAATTCCAAACTTAAAGTTAATATTACATATGTGCACTTACCGGCTCTAAATACACCTCTTAGATGAAACACTTTTACAATTGGCTTTAAAAATCAATTTGACACAGACGACAATATATATCAAACATTAGAATGGACGTTAGTGTCCAAATATATATACATAATTAGTACGCCATATTTAAAGGGAGCCAATGCCATCAAAATCTTACACATTAGGACCTTAACAAGAATATAGTCACATCATAAGTAAAAGAGAAAAACTAAGAAAGGAAAAAACCTTGAGTTTTCTGGATTAAGATATTACATAAAAGTAGACTGACAGTGTTAATGAACTTGGTATTTAATTCTATTTACTTACACAGGACCCAATTATTATATATGCAAATACCTTTGCGGCAGATTCTAATGCTTCCTTATTTTTTTGCCTTTCTTCTTCCAAACATTTTCCCAATATTTCCTGTAAATTATAAGATGTTTGGAAAGACACTAAATGTATTGTTTGAAGCAACAAAATGTATGCATCTACACTGCACACACTTCAAGTATTACCTTCTGTTCTTGAGATTGCTGATTCAAGGCTTCATTTATTTTTTCTTTTAACAGTTCCTTCTCTGTATCTAGCATTTCAAGGAGCCTCTGATGCTACGAGAAAAGATAACTGAATTATAATATGGTTCTATGACAACACAGGAAACAGCTAACAGAACTCATTTGCCCCCAAGTATTGAATTATATGTTGGAGGAAGTAATCTTTATGAAGTTTGCTTAAAATGAAGGTGTAGGGACCAAATACAGTGAGTTCCTCTTCCTCCAACTGGTGACCTACATACATTTTAGTCCCCTAAATTTAGTAAACTAGATGTGATGAGATCTAACAAGAATGCATACGCCAATGGAAAATTAATAAGAGAATGATAATACATCATTCTTCAAAACTAAATTTGGAATGATTATTAGCTAACTACAGAAGTGATCGAATAATAAGTAAAAAAATGAAATGTTTAGTTGATAGTCAACTATTATAAAAATTATTTGTTTCTAATGAAGCATGGTTGAAGACACTGAAATATTAATTCATCTTACCCCAAGATTTTCCTAGTTTCAAAAAATGAATCTATAAAATTAGTCAAAGGAACATTACATAATAGCTAGTACTAAAGGGTATAAAGCTCATGTATTTATTTTTATTCCAATGTGCTAACAAAAAAAACCCACATATTAAGATGTATGTATGTGAGGCTTCAATGGAGCTAAGAAAATCAGACTTCCATGGCCTCAATATATCCAATAAGGATGAGCTGGATACTGTTGTGTAACCATGCTCTGATATGAAAACAAAACTAAGAAATGGAATGCCAGTCACACGGATTCTTCATTTAGTTAATAAAAACAAAAAAGATATTTTCTCAGATTTAGAAGGCAAGAAATATACAAGCCTCTTTTAAATTTAACCCATTCTTATACATCATGTTTTAAAACAGGTTTATATCTTTCAAAGTTGTTCTGACTTAAATTTTTTTTCAGCGATGCAGTCTATCCTGAGAGTAAATGATCAGAAGTGCATGTCTAGTTACAATAATTTATTATTACTGCTTTTAATCATGTTACAATTCATCTTTGTTTTTTAAAAAAGTAATAAGAAAAATCACATGAAAGATATATTTTTCCTTAAAAACAAATCCAAACTGTAACACAAATAATGACATGACTCAGAATTCGTGCCACACTGAGTTTTTGAAAGGCAGCTAACAAATGAGTAGCCTATATAAGTAATAGCTAAGACTTTGATTCTATATTCTACGTAAGTCAAGAATTTCACAGTAGCAGAAAGCAATTGAACTATTTAAAATATACAAAGACCAGTGATATATGCGCACCTATGTTTATACTGGAACAGTTTGTAATAGCTAAAACTTGGAAACAGCCCATTTGCCCATCAGATGGAAACTGGATAAAGAAGATGTGGTTTTTCTATAAAATGGAATACTACTCAGCCATAAAGAATAAGAAATTAGATTCATTCATAGGAAAATGGATATATATTGAGGATATACTCCTAAGTGAAATAAATAAGTCACACATGTGTAAATACCAAATAGTTTCTCTGGTGTGAATAAACTGTAATAGTACATAAGATCCTAATGAGATAACTGACATTTTTAAATGGGAAGAAAAGGGCTAAAGGTGTAGGGAAAGTGGGAAGGGTAGGGGAAAGGTAATAAGGGAAAAGAAAACAATGTGAGAAAAAGAAAAAATGGAAATAAAGTGTTTGTAAATGGGGAGGGGAGGATAGGGTGAAGGGAGGGCAGGGATAAGGGGAAAAAAATGAGAACCAAGACTTGTCATGTAAAGGTACAAGATCCCAATAATGAATGTAACTGTACTGTATACCTAAAATGTACCAATAAACTCAATAAAATAAAAACATACAAAGACATCACACTAGGCAAATAATTAGACTTAACAATTATATATATAAATTTCATGCGACCAAAAATGTTCTTTTTAGGCTTGAAAAGGAGGTAAATACAATAGAAATAACAAAAAATAACCACTACAGAATAAAATTTTCAGAGTCATAAATAACTTAGAAAAATATTTTTTCTTAAAAAGAACTATTATGACAGCAAGTCAAACAAATTGAAATCATTGATTAATTTCAAACTATAAATGGGTCAAGTTTTACCAATGGCCCAACAAGAACTAAATATAAAGAGGTTACATTAGGTAAAATGATAAGGTAATGTTTGGAAAATTCATTCCTTTAAAGGCAGTTATGACTGTATGCTGTAATGTTAGACATTTTTTGAGCTTGCTTGCACACAAATGAACTTGAAATTATTTTTTCAAAGCAGTCCACTTATACCCTGAATGAAACCATGGATCTTCTTGAAAAACATACATCTGGGTTACAGGACTGGCTCATTCATATCATTTTCTATAAAGTATTTTTAAGGTGCTGTTAAAAGTGCTTTACATGAAGCAGTACCACCTTAAACTCTAACCATAAACTGCTATATTCTTCTATATTCTTCTCATTTTCTAATGAGAGACAGAACTTACCAGGTCTTTAATAAATCATTTCAACAATAGTCAAATTCTATATACACATTATCACAAAAAGTAATCACCTAATAGCTAAACGTAGCCCGACTATTATATAGCTATCAAACATATTGACTAACAGCTGCAAGATAAAAGTAATATGAATTGAGACCTCATGATCTATGCTTTTGATTCTATTCTTTTCATAGTACTGCTAAAATAAGATTTAATTCCTGCCAATCCCTTCACTGGGAAGAGGAAGGGCTTAGAGGGAGGGTAGATAAGTGTTTTAATTTACCACATGTACCTACATATAAAAGTCACCTTTTAAAAGATTTTAGTATTTTTTTTTTTACCAGATGTTATGTCCAGCTACTGTGTTAGGATATTTAAAAATTTT
Organism: Fukomys damarensis; assembly: GCF_012274545.1. Classification (NCBI taxonomy): domain Eukaryota; kingdom Metazoa; phylum Chordata; class Mammalia; order Rodentia; family Bathyergidae; genus Fukomys; species Fukomys damarensis. The sequence goes on along the minus strand of NW_022900927.1, from coordinate 1,203,025 downwards.
AGTACAGATGGCCTTCAACTTACAATAAATAGTTCAACTAAAGATTTTCCACCTGTGTGAGGGTGTGAGAGTGATACAGTCAGTAGAAACTGTACTGCCCATTGGATCTTACAGGAAAACATCATATAGTATCCTATAAATATGCACAATTTCTATCAATTAAAATAAAAAAGAATTCTAAAACAATATCCTCGTTACATGTTATCAGTCACATCTCACCAGTATCTAAAGTGAATTATAGAGAGGTTACATAAACTTCCTAGGGGCATAGGACTGATAAGCAGTTAACTGAGACCAGGACCCAGGGAGCGATCAATGAACACAAGTGTTATTATGCCTCAGGTGTACCTTAATATCTAGTTACTGGTAAAGTTTTGACAGAAAGTAGTATAACCCACCTTCAAAATTTTTATATGTCCTTCCTGCTCTGCCCACATCTCTCAAAGGGTCTCTCTCCAGATCTGACATTAGTGATTTTTCATGTGATCTGGGTTAAGTTTCCTTAAAACCAAACATATATTCATAAAATGTGCTCCTCTATGGATTGTTTTCATGACAATAGCAATCAGTAAAAGTAATCTGTGTTGTGATAGAGCAATATTGAAGCTATCATAACCCTTAAATGTGTGGAATTTAACAGTTTGTTTTTCATCTAACAGTTCAGTCTTCCTGACTCTTCAGTGGTCTGACCAAGTGGTAATCCACCGATCTAATCTTCTTCAAGCCTGTAACCCCTCTTCTCCTGTAATCTGAAAGTCTTTCACATTATACTAGTGAATAAAAGGAGGTGATAGATAATGGATTATTGGCTACTTCCACAATCAATGTGCTCTTTTAGAGCAACAGAGATGTACCAATGGTACCTCAAAGTGGGAAGGAATCGAGACGATGGGATATGTCTGTGCTCCATGCAGGTCTGAACCAAACTTTACCAGTACACCTAGGTATTAAGGTGCACCTGAGGCATAATAACACTTCCGGAGTTAAAGCTCCATAAAGTAGCAAGAAAAGAAAGCTATTCTTCCTCATTTTAATAATCACATTTACGAAGAACACTTTTAATGAATCCAACTCTACCAAATGTAAGATACCACACGATCTATCACGGACATGGTATATAGTCCTACTTTTTCTTTGGTCCATTTCAAGATTAAATCTGTAATTTGTTCCTGATGTGCCTTGTTAGAAATAAATCAATTTATTCTGTAAATTTGCTTTGTTTTATTCATTCTTAGTGAAATCTTATCTTTCACATTATATTTATTAGACTATATTTTCATAATGCTCTATTAATCACCTACAGAATGATTATAAGTCCTTATGTCATCTCACATCTGGCAGTATTAATTTCTTTTTTGTTTATGGCTGATCCTATAGTACTTTAAAATATTGCTGTAGAATGTTTAAAAAATATAGAAAGTAAATAATAAAACTCCTTTCACTTATAATTCATCTGCAACAGTTTCAGACATGCTGCCTGTCTTTTGTCATCTATAATGCCAACCACTAACCTACTACATAGTAAGTACTGTTTTCTTCAGGAAAATTTAAAATTCATTAAAATATACACATCTTAGCTATAGAACTTTGACAAATCTTAGCTATGTAACAAATATCTCTAGTTGCCCAAAAATGTTCCCTTCTCTTCGAAGCAACACATGCTGTTACTTAGGTATTATACAATTTAGATATTACTTAACTTAGACATTACACAACTTAGATTTACTTAGTAAAGTTATTACTATAATTTAGATACTACACAGTTAATACTAGAATTAATTACTGGGTTCATATCCATTTCAAAAATTAGTTATCCACTTTAGATTGGCTTTGCATGAAGTATATTTTATAAACAGTTTCATTGGCTCCGCAAAAAAGTGCAAGACTCACTTATGTATCCATAATTATCACTAAACAGTACTACTCAGTATGACTGTATCATCATATGTATACTAATTCTATTGATGATTGGCATTTGGGTTGCTTCTAAGTTTTGGCTACATGAATAAAGTAATCATGAATATTCTTGGACACAATTTTATTTTTGTTGCAAGTACATGGCTGCTTTTATAGAAAATTGCTGAATATTTTTCCAAATGGTATACTGACCACTAGCAACATGTGAGAGTTCCTATCACCATTTGGTGATTTTAGTTTTCTTATTTCACTCATTTTAGTGGATGAACTAAAAACCGTCACTATGGTTTTAATGTGAATTTCCATAATGATGTGAAATGTCAAATGTTTACTGTGTACTTTTTGTCATTCTTTTTCCAAGTTACTTCCATATCTACATTACTTCCATCTTTAATTACTGATGTATAGGTGTTCTTTATGTATTCTAGATATAAACACTGTCAGAAATGGGTCTGATGAATATTTTTTGCAGTCTGTGATTTGCCTTTTTTTTTTTTTTTTTTTTTTTTTTTTTTTG
>NW_022900927.1:1152680-1200442 GCF_012274545.1 Fukomys damarensis | reverse complement strand
AAATTCCTGGTCTCAAATTATCCTCCTGCCTCATCTGGTGAGTAGCTGAGACTTTAGGTTCATACCACCACAGACAGTCCTTTTCATTTTCTTAATGGCTTTTTTGGGGGGTACTGGGGATCGAACTCAGGTCCTTGTGCTTGCAAGGCAGGTGGCAGAACCACTAGCTAAATCCCCGGCCCCAATAGTATCTTTTATTTTTTGGTACTGGGGATTGAACTTGGGTCCTCGGGCTTGCAAGGCAGGCCACTGAACCGCTGAGCTGAATCCTTGACCCAGCCAATAGTATCTTTTAAGTAGCAGAAGTTTTCAACTTCATGATTATGGGATTTGTTTGTTAAAAAATTGCTACCTACATTCAGGTTAAAGAGATATTTTCTATTCTCAATGCTTTATTATATTTAGATTTTACAGTTAGAATTATAATTTATATTAAACTGTTGTACAATATATTTTCTCTAGCTTTTTAATTGGTATACTAACTGGTTTATAGACCAGCTGGCTTAAAGTATAGCACACATGGAGGCTGTGTTCATCTTACAAGCAGGATTCTTTTCATAGCCTGAGGGGCACTGTGGGAAAAACAGAGCAGCTCAAGCAGGTTCACTGTTGTTTCTACCATCAAAGGCACATGTTAAGATAAACTACTGCTCTTCACAGTGATAAAGATAATGTGCAATCACTTTCTCCCAGGTGTTCTGATTCATAAAATTTAACTTCATAGCATCATAAAAGGCATTATGAAAACTGCATAAAGTTTATTCCAGTAAATATAATGTAAGAGTAGTCTGTTATGATTTGCTTCTTTATTTTATTAATTCTTAAAATTGTAGTGAAATTGCAGTAAAATAATTTTAAACAATTGCAAAAATAAAGGCAAACGATAGGGTTCCATTAATCTTACAGGGTAGATCCTTAGTGCAAGGTTGTCAAAGGCAGTCTTTTGAAATTTAGCCTACAGTAAAGGCACTCAAATAGTTATGCTTTCCCACTGCTTTTGGAAGAATGATTCCAAGTGAAAATGTTTGATGCAGACTCAAATATAATTATAGAGGTTCTGTGGTTTTTACTCGATTCCTCTGTGTGTATAAATAAATAGAAAAAATATCTTCTTCCCTGGAAAATGAGTCACATGAGATACTGTAAACAGATTGAATCATAAGCACACACATGGAAGTTTTCAGACAATAAATTTTAGACTAAGCAACCTTAGTAGCTTGTGTGTGGGCACAGTTATCTGCTTACTGCATGTCCACAATGTTCACGTCACTTCTGTGCATAAGTCAAGTGTATATTATACACCCTGCAATACACAGCCAGAAAGCATCTTTTTTCACCTCACTTGTGGCTCATACGCTGAAGAATATCAAGTGATCAGGCAGGTTCAGCTGAAAGGTATATGTGCATCTTCATGCCTCCATTAACATGAACTGAAACACTAAGTAAATTTAATAAACTCCTTAACATCAAATGAGTTACTGACACTCACTCACTTCTGAACCAACACATTAATTATTGGAAAGAAAACCTAAAGAAGATAAGCTATGAGATTAAATCAATTTAAAGAAGTTGCCACAAGATAAATTAAACTAATAAGCTTTTTACTATGAATAAAATAAAACCATAATATGAACTATACTAGCAGATTTACTTAAACCTAATAGTCAAATTTTTAATAGGCATGGGAAAATGTAAACAAATAAGTTATTCACTTTATTTAAATAGAGTTTTGACTTAGGTGATTAAAGAATGAAGCATAAATTGAGAGACATACCAGCATAAGAAAGGAAAGTTCAGTTTATATTTTCATAATCTGATCTCTATATTTAGATAGTATACATCTTATTAAATGCCAAAAACTTGTCATATCTCTAAATTTAAGCAGAATATTTTTGTTTTAAACATTTCCATGTGAAACAGCTTTTGAAAATACACTATTCTGTTCCCTCTGTGTACCTAAGCATAACATAGTAAATTTATTTCAACATAAAAGTAAATTTATTACAACAGAAGTGACCTTCAAATAGACATTCAAAATAAGTGATCCACGTGCATAAGGTAATTCCTCTAGCAAGTAAGTGCCTTACCTTCTCTGTTTAGCTATAACAAATTGCTACAGACTAGGAAATCTATATATAGCACAGCTTTATTCTTCACAGTTCCAGAGACTGAGTAGTCAAAACCATCAGCAGGTCCAGGACCTGGTGAAGTCTCAGTCTTTGCTCCCAAGATAATGCGTTGAACTGTGACATCCAGAGGTGACAGAGCTGTGATCTTACACAGCAGAAGGACTGGAGGGCTACAATCCCGGCCTGATCCCCTATACAGATATGAATTCCACCCAAAGACAGCAGGGCCCTTATGGTCTGTTCGTGTTCTAAAGTTCTCCCCTCTTAGCACTACTGCAATGGGCATTACTGAAATTTGGAAGGAACACAAACATTCACAATTCTATCATCAAAGAAAAAGAATGGAAGAAAAGAAAAAAAACAGATTGATGCTTACTTGTAAAGAAAGAGGAACACCATTTGTATAATACTTTTCAGAAACAATTTGATGTTTTACTTAAGAAAGCTTGCAATCTGTGATTCCTACTTGTGGGAATTCATCATCAGAAAAGGCTATCAGTTATCACTCATTTTCAAAAGCTTAATTGTAGTATCACCTCCACTTTTAAATTTTGTACAATAATATTCCTGAACTAGATAGAACCAGGTTTGTTTTACAAAATCAGTTGATAAAAGAATGTTTTAATGTAAAGAGAGGGTCTGGCAGACATAAAATGAATATAGCTCATACCATTTGTATTTTGTTTCCATGATAGCAAATTGAGATGTTCTCATATTATTTTATATTAAAAAAAGGAAAACAGAAAAAGAAAAATAAAAGTGTTGATGCAGTAATAGAAGGCAGAGTGTGTTAGCAAAATTCAAGTGTAATAAATTGAAAATCATTAAATTCTTTGAAAAGAATGACTTATTAGCCTTAAGCAGGCATTTATTGAACACAGAATAATCTACAGAAAGGCCATTAAAAGATGAACACATTGCCAATCAAGCTTGTGTAAGCCAGTCATCTCAGCACTCTGGGAGGCCAATGCAAGAAGGGTCACAAGTTGGAGCCCAGTCTGGGCCACTTAATGAAGACTCAAATATGAAAGGGCTGGGAATCTAGCTTCTTGTGAAGGCCTTAGGTTCCTTCCCCAATCACACACACACACACACACACACACACACACACACACGCATACACATACACATGAGCGCACGTGCACGCGCACACACACACACAGAAAATATTACTGAAGTAATACAATTGAAGGATCTCCTGTGAAGGTTATAATCATTGACATCAGAAGTCTAGAGCTCTTGGAAAATAGTCTTTTAAGTAAATTTATTAACAAGCTTTAACATATTTTTATAAGTACGTCATGTACAAATATAGAAGACTAGTACATAAAGGATAATGTGTTTCTGGGTGCATATGACAACATTCCTAGAAAGTACAAAATAAAAACATTTTAACTGTCCAGTGGGGGTGTAGCACAGGTAATTATTGCATATAAACTATAACAAGAATCATGGGGGCATTAAAATGTTAAGGATAAAAGTAATCATAAATGCAAGCAATGAAAACATGTACAGAATATTTATATTTACATAAAGGAGAGAAATAAATGAAAAATAAATTTTAGACATTTCTAAAACAAATGCTAGATGGAGAAGGCAAAGCATACCTTTAAATTTTGCTAGATCTTAGACCCAAGCCTCAAAGAATAATCACAACTAAAATTCCAGAGGAAATAATCTCCTAAATATCAAATTCAAACTATCTGAGGAAACAAATTATCACGAATGTGAGAAAGTAAGTGTACAGAAAATCAGACCTCAAAACACAGAAGTACAAAGTACATTTAACATCTTTATTTCAACCATCAAAAGTATGAGTAAGAAGTAAAACATTCATAAGAAAAAATTGACCATGTTTACTTGGAAGAAGGTGGAGTATGGAAGTTAAGAACAGGAAAGATGAAAGGTCAAAGTGTGATTTAAACTTCCTTCCGCATATGCAAAACAAAAATGTGACCAAGAAGACAGAAGTCCTGGAGATTATATAGAAAGAGAACACAAAGAACTGAAAAATCTATGGAGAAGATCAGAGACACAAAGCAGATCTAGAAAGTTTAGCGTATTATAGTGCTGAAGGAAAATAACAATAAACTATAGGGTAGACAAAATTTTCCAGGATAAAAAGAGACACTCTGTGACAGAAAGTATAATACATGACAAAAAAGTACTATTGTAGAAATCCCACAATGAATCACAAGGTGAAAAGAGTTTTTTATAGAAAAAAAGATTATCTACAAAACGTTGCTAATTAGTGTTAATTCAGAATTAAATATGTAGTATCTTATGAGAATTAGGAAGAAATAATTGTAATATAGATTCAAAATGAGTTTATATCTTAATATCTTAAAGTCAAATGAAAATGATCACAGAAACAAAAATGTTTAAGATGAAATGAAGATAAGAAAATAAATTTAACTATATGGTTAAATCTGAGCAAAAACTGATTCCACAAAATGACAAAACTAAGGTAGAAATCATGAGATTTAAGAGTGGGAAGGATAAAACAAAAATACAGGAAGAAAACAATATACTGGGAATGCAGAAACTACAGTTAAAGAATAGTAAGGCTCTTGTATTGTTGAAGATATGGATAATTAATTAGGCTTATACAGTGTTTTAACTGACATATTCATAGAAAATTTCCTAAAATAACTCCCCAGCTGTCAATAATTTTGGTATATATATATATATATATATATATATATATTTATCAGTAACAATCTCACTGATGAAAATTATCGCTGAAATACATGGTGAATGTTTAAATTTTTAAAATTATTATAATACAAGACACTTTGCGACTAATCTCCCTCAAAAAATTCTTCCTTGTTTCAAGCACACTTATGCTATCTTTTTTTGCCACGTTCTTAGGCAATTTTGGAAGTTTTCTTCTGTGAATTTTACAAGGTGTAATAAACGAAGTAAATGCTGCTGCTGAGTGCCATCCAGCACAAAAGAAGATTCTTGTCAAAACCCATCTATTCACCAGATCTGGCATCATGAAATCTATGGCTCCTCCCCAAAGTCAAAATGACCATGAAAAGTGAATGTTGTGAATCAGTTCAGGACATGGAGACAACCACAACTGCACAAGTACAAAGATGAAAGAGGACTCCAGAATTGCTTCAGAAAGTGGCAAGGATAATGTGATGAGTATTTTCAAAGCAAGGGGAGCACTTTGAGGGGCATTAATGTGAGTGTGTTTTTTAGTGTAATTTTAAAAAATTTAAATATTCTGTTGTTGATCATACTTCTTATGACTTCAAATTATAAACAAGAAAATGATAAATTATTAAGGAAGAAAATGTTTAAAAAACTAAAATTATACAATAACCTTAACAATAAATGGAAACATACTAAACTCTCCAGTTAAAACAGATTCTAATCCAGAATGTATTGAACAACCTCAGCAGTTACCACTGTGTACTAAAAAATAAAATGACAGACTGAAAAATGAACGATTTTGCCTACATACACTGGGGAAGTGAAATTATAGGGCAACCCACTGACAAAAACAAAAACAAAAACAAAGCAAAACAAAAAAATCACATTTTACCAGAGATGAAACTTCCAGGTAGAAATTGTCTTTCTAGGGAAGAAAAATCTGAACTGAAATCAATAAATTGATAAACACTGCATGTGGATGAAGCTGTGTGTTAAAACCTTGGGAGAGAAGCAGTCATAGTAGCCCACACTTTCAGGAATTTTCTCTCCGAGAGCTTACAAGCTTTTGACAGTAAATATCAGAAAAATCCAAAAATTTTCTATGAAAGGAAGAGGGAGTACTTTTCAATATCCGAAACATTTCTGTTCTTAACAAGTCCTTCCCTCAGAAATGTAAAAGAACAGAAATCATATTATAATTATATTCCAGAAGTGGGATAGATGCAAAATCTCACTTTGAGATTAAACACTTTTAAATAATATTTGGAACAAAGACAAAAATCTAATAATTTTTTTTAAAATTTTGGATCTAACAGATAATGAAAATACGACTTATCAGAATTTTTGAAATGGATCAAAAGCAATGCTTAAAGATACTTTCAGCATTGAATGCATATGTTAAACATTTAAATCAATGATTTAAGCTTTGGATCTGAAGAGTCGTGCGAGCTCAGATGGTAAAAGCTTGCTGTCCAGAGTGGCAGCAGCAGAGGAGATGGCGTCATTAGGAGATGGCCTTTCGGGGACTCAGACAGCCCCATGAAGGGCCGGGAGACCTTGCTCCTTCCTGGACTCCGTCTTCTCCATTGCTTCCTTGCCAAGAGGACAGGGCTTTGCTTTTCCACACACCCTAACCATGAGGTGCAGCATCATCACAGTCCCAAAGCAACCAGGCCGGTCATGAACTGAAACCCTAAAATGTGAACCAAAATAAACTTGATCATTTATAAATGAATTATCTTAGGTATGTGTAGTAATAACAGAAAATTGACTGAAATCATCTTCTCAGGAAAGAATATGAGGGTGAATTAAATCTAAAGTAAGTAAAAAAGTGAGAGCAAGAGTAGACAAATGAAACAGAAAATAGAAAATCTCAACAAGAGTCAAAACTCATTTTTTGAAAAGCTGAAGAGAAATTACTGAGGACCCTAACTGGACTAAACAAGAAAAATAGTAAAGGCACAAGTTATTCCTTCAGAAATGAATGAGAGCTATTAATACAGACACCAGGGACATTCAAAAGAAAATAAAATAATGCTATGAGCAAATCTATACTCAAAAACTTGACAATTTACGTAGATCAAGTCCTTAAAAATATAAACTGTCAAAATTCATATAAATAGAAAGTAACTTATGGGTATGCATATCACCTTGAAAGATATTAAATAGCTGGGGATTTAGCTCAGTGGTTCCACCGCCTGCCTTGCAAACACAAGGTCCTGAGTTTGATCCCCGGTATCAAAAAAAAAAAAAAGATATTAAATAATATTAAAGATAATTACCAACCTTCCAAAACAAAAAGAAGCAGGTTCAAACTGGGTGGCCTACAATGTGGGAAAAAATTTTTACCAGCTGCTCCTCAGACAAAGGACTCTTATCTAGAATATATAAAGAACTCAAAACAATCAGCCCCCCCAAATATAAAGGCCCAATTAAAAAGGGGCATCTGAAATTAACAGACATTTCTCAGACAAAGAAGTAAAAGCAGCAAGTAAATATATGAAAAAATGTTCTGCCTCACTGGTCATTTGAGAGATGCAGATGAAAACAACACAGATTTCACCTCACCCTACAAAGAACGGCTGCTACCAAGAAATCAATAACAAATGTTGGCGGGGTTGTGGGGAGAAAGAAACCCTTCTCCATTGTTGGTGGGAGTGCAGACTGGTGCAACCACTATGGAAATCAATATGGAGATACCTCAAAGAGCTGGGACTAGAGGTTCCATTTGACCCAGCCATTCCTCTGCTGGGTATCTTTCCAAAAGAAATAAAACAATCATATCACAGTGATGTATGCGCACCCATGTTTATAGCGGCACAGTTTGTAATAGCTAAAACTTGGAAACAGCCCATTTGCACATCAGTTGGAAACTGGATAAAGAACATGTGGTTTTTCCATAAAATGGAATACTTACTACTCAGCCATAAAGAATGAGAAATTAGACTCATTCATAGGAAAATGGATACATATTGAGGATATACTCCTAAGTGAAATAAAAAAGTCACACGTGTAAATACCAAATAGTTTCTCTAGTGTGAATAAACTGTAATAGTACATAAGATCCTAATGAGATAACTGACATTGTGAAATGGGAAGAAAAGGGCTAAAGGCATAGGGAAGGTGGGATGGGTAGGGGAAGAGTAATAAGGGAAAAGAAAAAAACGTGAGAAAATGAAAAGATGGAAATAAAGTGTTTGTAAATGGGGAGGGGAGGAGGGGGTGAAGGGAGGGCAGGGACAAGGGGAAAAAATGAGAACCAAGACCTAGAACCAAGATCATGTAAAGGTACAAAGATCCCAATAATGAGTGTAACTGTACTGTATACCTAAAATGTACCAATAAACTCAATTAAAAATAAACAAATAAATAAATATACACCATACCAAGTAGAATTTATCTTGGTTATGCAAGACTGATTCAACATATAAAATTCATTTAATTCATGTTTTTAGCAACAGAGGAAACACAAGATCACATCAATTGGCATAGACAAAGTACCTGACCAAATCCAACATGGGTACAAGATAAAAACATCAAACTAAGAGAATTAGGAAACGTACTCAGTTTGATAAAGAACATCCACAAAAAAATCTACAGCTTAATAAAGAACATCCACAAATATATCTATGGCTAACATATTTAATGGTGACTTGAAGCTTTCCCTTTAAAGTTAATAACAAAGTAAGGTTTTTCTCTTTACTACTATTTTCCAATATGATAATACAATCTAATAATATACAAAAACAAAAAAGAAGTAAAAGTTATACAGATTGACAAGAAAGTTCAGCTGTGTTCATAGAAAACAGAATTGTCTATGTAGAAAATACAAAAGAAACCAACTATACATCTCCTGGACCTAAGAAGTGTTTCTAGTAAGGTTGTTGTATCCCAGGCATATTAGTAGTAGTTCTATTGCTGCAATAAAATATCTAACACCCATAAATTGAAGGGATTGAGTTTACTTTGGCTTAGTGTTTCAGGGAGTTCAATCCACAGTCCGCTGGCTCCATGGTGGATATACTAAGGTAAAAGGCCATCTCAGTTTGTTGTTGCTGGAAAGCAGAACCAGGTAAATATTTCCAACAAGAGATACACCCTCCAGGGCCGGGGATTTAGCTCAGCGGTTCAGTGGCCTGCCTTGCAAGTGCAAGGACTGGACTTCGATCCCCTGTACCAAAAAAAAAAAAAAAAAAAAAAAAAAAAAAAAAAAAAACAAAAAAAACAAATTCCAGTGAGCAACCTCTGCCAAACACGTCCTGCCTCCAAACAGCACATTCAGTTATAAACAGCAATGGATTAATCCACTAATTAGTACAGCATCCTATGACTCAATCATCTCTCCAGGAAATCTCTTAATACAGTCAATTTGAAAACTAAGATTAACTGACAAATAAGGTTTATATTCAAGTCAATCATACCACAATATACCAGCAAGGAACAAATGGATTTGAAAATAAAAATACTTTAGCATTTATATTAGTCTCCAAAAATTGAAATATTTAACTCTATACTCAACAAGATCTACATGAAAATAACTAGAAGTTCTGGTGAAAGAAAAAAACAACCAAAAAAATAATAGAGGATCGGGCCATGTTTATGGGTAGAAAGACTCAGTGATGTTAAGATGTCGATTTTTATCTTTGAGCTATAGTTTCAATGCAATCTTAATTAAAATCCCAGAAACAAAGCTATAGTTTATACATTAATGGGCAAGTAAAATGATAGAAGAAAAGCAAAAAACAGGCTCATTCATAGGCAACTGATATTTTGAAAAGAAGTAACAAGAAAAGGTAGACTTTTAAAAAATGGTGCTAAAACAACTGGAATTCATATCAGATACATGTATGGTAGATATATATAGAGAGAGCTACCATAGTAGAAATGTAAATGTAAAGGGCTGGGGATTTAGCTTAGTGGTATCATGCCTGCCTCACAAGCACAAGGTCATGAGTTCAATCTCCAGTACCAAAAAAAAAGTAAATGTAAAACACAAACACGTAAAACTACTAGAACACAACATATAAGAAAAATCTTGTTGAGGTGGATTGTGGTAAACAATTTTTATATGCATTACAAAGGCATATTCATTAAAATTAAGTTTCTGCTTTGTGAAATAAAACAGGAGTAAGACAACAGACTATCTAGACTATAAAAATACTTGAAAAAGACATCTGATAAAAGACTCATCTAAAATATAGAGAGAACTCTTAATACTCAATAACTAATACATATATGTATATATAAATAAATAAACAGACTGGGAAATATAATTTAGTACACAGCTTACCAAAGAAGATACCTGATGGCAAGTAAGTATATGAGAAGATACTCAATATTACAAGTCATTGGAAATCTGCAAATTAAAATGTTGAGCTAGTATTACAGTCATCTGAATAAACTGTTACCAACAAGTGCTGGTTAGGAGGTGAAGCACCAGGAATTCTCAATCTACTGTGTGTGCATGCAAAACAGTTTAGACACTTCGGCAGATAGTTCACCACCGTCTTACAAATCTAAATGCAGTTTTGTCATATAATCCAGTAATCATGCTTCCTTGGTGCTTACCCAAATTGAAAACTTGTGTTCACACAAATACCTACGCATACACATTTATAGTAGTTTTATTCATGATTGCTAAAACTTAGAAGCAACCAAAATGTTCTTCATTTATTTAATCAAAAAAAGGTAAATAAACTGTGATACATCTAGACAGCAAAATACTATTTTCTGTTTAAAAAATGAGTGATCAAGCCACGAAAAAACATAATGGAATCCCAAACTCATGTTATCAACTCAAAAGAGCCAATCTGACCATGCTACATTTTTATGATTCTCCCCCTATGACTTCTAGAAAAGGCATAAGTAAGGAGATAATAAAATAACATTTATCAGGGGTTGGGTGAGGTAGGGGGTATTAAGCAGCATGTGGAAAATTATTAGGACAGTGAAATTTTGTATACTACTTTTGGATAAGTGTCATTACACATTTGGCAAAACTCTTAGAATGTGTATCACTACAAATGAACCCTAACGTAAAGTGTGCCGTACTTTGGATGATCATGATGTGTCAATGTAGGTGCATGGAATGTGATTTAGGTACTACTGCAATACAGGAAGTTCCCACTGTGAGAGGTTATATGTTCATGGGAACAGGAGGTACACAGAAACTCTTTTGTATTTTCCAGTTAATTTTGCTGTAAATGTAAAAATGCTCTAAAGATCAGTCTATTAAAGCAAAAAGACTGATAGATCAAATTAAAACAATAATCTCCCCATGTGTTGTTTATGAAATAGATCTAGGGGCGGGATAAAGCTCAGTGGCACCATGCCTGCCTGGCAAGTGCAAGATCCTGAGTTCGATTCTGGTACAGGGGATGGGGTGGTGGGGTGGGTGGAGGATGGACAGAAAGACTGAAAATTAATGAATAGGGAAAATATATTTGTAAAATTTTACTGAATATAAAGTTGAAAGAATTATATCTAAAATAGGTTTTAGGAAAAAAATAGCTACAAAAACGTACCAGGAAAATAGAATAAAGGTAAATTTGTATGTACCTAACACATAGCTACATATTACATATTGGAAAAATTGAGGGAGCTTAAGGAAAAACTGACAGCTTCATTATTACAGCAGTGGTTGTAACACATATCTCTCAACACTCAACAGATGGAGCAGTAGGAAATTAGAAGGATAACAATGTCCTAATAGGCCCGATTAATACATAAAACACTACAAGTAACAGTTGGAAAATATTTTTCAAATGTATGACAACAGGGCACTATTCTATTCCAGAGCACCCACGTCCTATATGCATTTATCTGTAATACACTAATTTTCTGATGGCAGTAATTAAGAATCAAAGGCTGGGGATTTAGCTCAGTGGTTCCATAACCTGCTTTGCAAAAGCAAGGTCCCAAGTTTGATCCGGCACAAAAAAAAAAAAAAAAAAAAAAAAAATTAAGAATCAATAACAGAGAACTTGGAAAAGGGCATGCTTGAACTTTTCCCCCTTAATTCTAAATAAAATTGTGTACTGAATGAATGAGACACACTTATTAGTCAACTACAGCACTGATCAAGTACATTGCATTCCTGGAATGGGCAAAGCATTTCTTGATATGATTGAATATAAAGAAAAACAGTCAAAATGTATTCACTGTAGGTAAGCAGACCCAAGAAAATGTGCTACAGGGGAAGTCACTGAACCCTGCAAACTCATTCATTTTTTCCAACTCTCCATCATATAAGGAATTTCTTCTTGGGCTGGGGATTTAGCTCAGTAGCTCTGGCAACAGCCTCGCAAGCATAAGAACTTGAGTTCGATTCCCAGTACCAAAAAAAAAAAAAAAAAAGAATTTCTTCTTCACTGGGGAGAGAGGTCCAAAAAAAAAAGACCTAAAGAAAAAGTAATTACATGTGCAAAACACAGAAGTGTAAAACAATTTTCACTTTTTTTTTTTTGGTTTTTTTGTTCGTTTGTTTGTTTTGTTTTGTTTTTGTTTTTTGAGACAGGATCTTACTATGTAGTTGAGTCTGACCTGGAACTCATTATATAGCCCAGGCTGGTCTCGGACTCACAATGATCCTCCTGCCTCAGCCTCCTGAGTGCTGGGATTACAGGTGTATGCCACCACGCCCGGCCAAAATCACAAAAATAAATAACCTTTCTTTGTAAAACTATCAGCTTATTCTTTTGGCCTGCTAGGGCCTTTCTAAAATTGTGGTACAGAACTCAGCTAATTACTCACAATGATGGTTTTGGGCTGAGGATGTAGCTCAGTGGCAAAGTACTTGCACAGTATACAAGAGGTCCTAGGTTCAATTCCATCATTACAGAATCCAACAAGAATAATACAGTTTTGAATCACATCATTTCTCACAGATAATGGAAACAGCTACTGTAACATAAGCTGAAAATTAATACATGGCTAGAACATTTTGAAAAGATTATCATTTATTACAGTCTTTCCTAAATTCCCTTAAGACATACAACTAATCCTAATCTAGAAAGGTAGTGAAATAATTCTGCCTAAAACATACCATACAAAATAACATAATTCTTTATCAGAAAAAGTAGAGCCAGAATTTGTTTTTTTCTAGTGAAAGACTATATTGGATATCTTTGAGAAATACATGTACAAATGGATTATAATGGACTATGAGGAAAAAGTATTTTATCTTGATTTAAGTGGTCATTGTAAAACTGCATTAAGTGTCAAATTAAGAATAGTAGGTTAACAATGGATGGCAGTTTGAACATTTTAGTAAAATGGAAGAAAAATCCATATACACACTTAAACAATCTTCAACCCATACTATTTATCTATAGTCATAATACTCCTACTATCTCTGCTGGTCAAGAGCTAATATTTTCAGGTCCCATAAAATGAAACTTCTTCCCTAAAAACTGAGGAAGTTAACCAGTTGTTTTATCTGATACCCCATAGAACTTTATTATTTTGCTCATTATAAATTATTTTACATCTGTCTCCATGATGTATATTAGTTTCTTATTAAACACAGAATTTTTTTATTTTTATTTTTAAAAGTTCTTTTTAGGCATGATGAAAGCTCTCAAATTAAGTTTATATCATCATGGATATTAATGTTCTAGAGAAGTTCTAGCAGTTATCAAAACGACTGCCTAAAGATAACTACAGAAAAAAAATATTGGATAAATAGTTGACTCTGATTTTTAAAAAAAAGGCAAGCATCTTTTTCTGAATCATGATGAAAGAAGAAAAACAGCAGTGGTCATCTAAAACTTGTACACAAACATTATTGGGAAATGAATTAAATAACTCCCCTAAGTGCAACTTGACCAGTGCTTTAACAAGGTTACAGTGAACCACACCAATCATCTGGGTTTGCAAGATTTCCTGCTGGACATCAGCACCAACCACTTGTCAGACCCAAACCACCTTGGGAAATTGCTGTGGCTAAGATTTACACAGACCAGTAATGGACTAAATTACCGGTTCAGTGAAAACACAGGTCAAAAGCATATATAACATGACAGGAATGGGAAGGCCAATAAAACAACTGATATATCAGACTTTCTGCCCTACTCATCAAAATTTAGCTGAGATTTTTAAGACTGTGAAGTTGTTATAAGACTTAAGAAAGTTCTCATATAAATCATAGTTATCATAAATGCAGATTTGGTAACAACATCTTGGGAAAGATTATCCTATCTTAGTATCTTTTAGATAGGAAAAGAAGTAACTATATCAAACCACTTTGACATATTTCGTTAAAAATTATACCTCCACCTCAAGAAAGAATATAGAAAATGAAAAGGTAATGCCTGTCTCCCTCTTATGCAAGAAATACACAATCCTAGACAAGAATTTCAAGCAGAATATTTTATTTTGCATTCACATAAAATATGTATTTTAAAATGTGTTTCTCAGCATTCTCTCCAAAATAAACCGTTTATCAGTGAATGAGGACACACAGTAAGCACTTGAGTAATCATGAGTACAACATGTCATAAAAAATACAACATCAAGTACAAACATCAATAAAAGACAGATCACTTGACAAATGAGCAATAGCTCAAAAGGGTTCAGCCCTGGCCCTGTTTCCTTGAGGCTAAGTAGCAACAGTTTTCAAATTCCATCCAGCAGATACCCGACACTTCCATCCACACTTCAGCTAGACCCAGCATTCCTTTACTGGGCTTTTTCATAAGACTAGTGACTGACAAAAGTTCTCTGAAAACATCTGATGTTTAAAATAAATTTGCAAAACGACCAAAATTTGCCAAAGTCATAAAACCATGTTCATACTTCTGATTTAAGAGTTGACACAATAGAACAGAAGACATCACTCTCCTAATTCTTACAAGGAAAAAAATAATAGAATAAGATCTGTGTTGCCACGTCAGAGTCTGAAGAAAGAGGAAGGTATATTCACAGTGAATCACAACCAAGGTCTGCTTACTAGAACAGAGTTGGTGGGGACAAATTGACAGAAAAGTTTGAATTGTCACTGAGGTATTAGTGGGGAGAGGAGGACATGTACATGAGAATGGGAAGTTAGGGGAGCCCAAAGCCTTTAGGTCTCCACACTGTTTTGGATTTTCCAGGCAAGGATTCCATCACACTCTCAAAAGAAAGACCCCTCGTGGGTCTTGTAGGGGAAGAAAAAGGAAAGCATTGTGAAACATGCCCAGAGCATTCTCCATAACAAAATTCTATTCTTAGGAGGAAAGGACTTCACCAGAATATTTTATCACCTGGAAGGATATACCAAGATTGAAGCTTCTCTAGACTTCCTCTCTCACAAAAAGAAGAGGAAAAACAAAGCTAATAAATATGTATGAAGGTCACAAGCTCCCTGAGATTTAACCATAAGATTAGTCTGGTGATTAAGCTTAATTTGCCTTGCCAAAAAACCTTGTTCTATGTTGAACTAACACTGATTAATAGCTAAAAGAACTGCAAAATTGTCAAAGGAGGAGTTCTTGGAGAAGCTAAAGAAAACAGAGGAGAAAAAAACAAAACAAAACAAGGACACTTAAGAAATTTGAAACCAATAGAAACTTAGAGCAATTGAAAAGAATAAATACAGCCCATTCCTAGCAAGATTAACATATAACTTGCCACTAAAAATCTATTTACCTCAGTTCACATTATATAACAAAATCATTTAACATAAATTATAAGACATGATAAAAAGCTAGAAAGTCTCAAGAACCAAAGAAAGCATCAGATCCAGTTTTAGATATGACAATTTTTTTTACTAATATCAGACTGAAGAAGAAAAATGATTAGTATATCTAGGGATCCAATGGAAAAAACAGATAAGAAGCAATAACAGAGGGAAAATGTACAGGTAAAAATAAATAAAAAAGAACAAAGATGTAAAAATCAAAATAGAAAAGAATATATTTAATGAGCTCATGAACAAATCAACATGTCCATGAAAAAATCATAAATATGTTTAGAGTAAAAATTTACTTAAGAAAAAAATTGGAAAAACAAAGGCAATTAAACAAACAAAAACAGACTAAAGCAGCCAGGAATTATGAAACAATTTTAAAACATGCAATAAAAGTGAAAATGAGGCCCAGGGGTTTAGCTCAGTGGTTCCACTGCCTGCCTCACAAACACAAGGACCTGAGTTCAATGCCCAGTACCCCCCCCAAAAAAAAGTGAAAATGAAATAGCAAAAGTAGAAGAAAGAATAAAGGAGAAAAAAAAAACATGATTAATGCCTAAGAATTTTATAAAATGAACAACAAATGGAGACCCTCAGATGAAAGGTAAGAAAAAACTAGGATGATAAATACCAAATAATCTACAAATAAGGGTAAGTACCATATTCAAACTACAGAGGGAGAAAAAAGGAATTCTTTTTAAAAAGTCAGAATTACCAAACAACAAAATGCTCTCAGAATTACAACATACTTCTCTTTAGAAACTATGTAAAAAAATAAACAAAAAGGGCAGAGTGAAATTATTTAAAGTGTTAAAAAGTAGATATCTGATATACCACAAACAAGGGGTAGTCAAAATACATGATATTTAAATTTTTAACTTTTGTCACAGAAAAGAAACATTGCCATTAATCTCTTGTGGAATACTCCTCCTCTCTGCAAACAAATTTATCCCACTGTTTTTGCCATTTTTCTGAAGCAGTTCTCCAAGTCCTGTTTCCTGTCTTCATGAGGTGTCATTAAAGATGCTGGGAATGCTGCTGGTGACTGCTGTCCAGTGGGAAGACAGGCTCATGAAAACATCACCATGTGTCCTCATCTACCTTATTCACCATCTCTGGACTGAAACAGCTGGGTAGTTCACTATAACACAGTTCTGAATTTTGATATTAAGCTGAAACGTTAACCTGTAGTTCCAATAGCAGTTCTGTAATAATGTAAAACAAAGTCTAATTTCTTCCGGGTGATATTCTACTTTGCAACTGTTTCAACCGCTTTCAGCTATTTTTCTTACTATGCATCTTTATCTCTCTTCAGCTTTATATTTGCTTACTTTCAAACATGCTCTGATTTTACTTTAACCTTTCAAAAGTTTAATACCTCTTATTATTTTTTGAAACTAAATTTCAATTAAAAATGAAAATTATTAATTTTAAAAAATTTCTTTTCAAGCTACTTTTAAAAAATTAAACATTATGTTGTATTGCTGAGTTTAGCTCCTCCCAATTCTTCCCAAATAGATATTTTGAGACTCTAATATTTATTTCTTTTGAATTTTGTTACCATAGCTTCACAACTCTAGTCTTCTAAAATACTCTTAAAGATGTCTTCATATCATATACAAATGTGAAAATATTTAAAATATTTTCATCCCAACAATTGGTAAAAATATTGAGCAAACAAGGATGTAGATAATATGCTGCATATTTCCTCTAACCACATATCAATCCATATTTTTTCAAATGCACTATTTCTTATACACATCCTACTTGAATTCATAAGGATTTTGTGAGATATTTGATTTATGAAAGCTTAATGTGTCCTTCCTAATTAGCCTGACTGATAAGCCTAACAACTCTGTACCTCATAAAGTTGCTAGCCTAATGTTTTTTTAGCAAATCAATCTTGCTTACAGAATTATCATTCTTTAATAATTCATTCTGCAACGGTACTGGCTCCCCTTAGATTCAGTGTTAAGTGTGGAGTAGAAAGTATATGAATCTGGGGATTTAGCTCAGCAGTTCTGTGGCCTGCCTTGCAAGCACAAGGACCCCAGTTCAATACCCGGTAACCCCCCAAAAAGTATATGTAGTGTGAGAAAAGTGATTTTATGACTAGCTACCATCTGCTAACATATCACTATGAGACAATAATTAGAAGTTTTTCCTGCCAGATAAAGGATGTCAAGGCACAACTTTTTTGCCTGTTTTACCAGACTGACACTCAAACAATCCTGATCATATAGCATGAATTAGAATAACATCATAACTTAAATAAGTAATACAATTAGTGCTGTTATTATTTCATAGCCATTGTATATGAAATTGAATACAAAAATTATAAGCTTATGTCACTATTTCTCATAAAATTTAAATGTTGATACCTATTCTTTTACCCTTATATTACCCATATAATACCAGCATGAAAAGTAATTCCAAAAAGTAATACTGAATTAAACACTGCTTATATGAATTTTGTTTGCATCTGTCAAAAAACTACACCTGATTATTTTTTGTGATTATACTTTTGCAATACACAGTAGAGATGACAACCAGAATTTCTCAGTGTTAATGTAAAAGAATAAATGTAATGGTTTATATATATAAATGTCCCCCCAAAGTCTCCAGTGTTCTGAGGTGGAGCTGTGGAAGGTGACTGGATTGCAGAGGCTCTATCTTCATTCATGGGCTAATCTACTGATGAGTTCAACCTACGTATGCTGATAAGAAGTGGGGCCTGGTTGAAGAGGTGTGTCACTGGGGAGGGCTTGTAGAGGTCCAGGCCTCTTCAAGGTGCCTCTCTCCCTGCTTCCTACTGCCATGAAGTGAGCAGGTTTCCTATGCCAGGGCCTTCCACTGTTTTTGCCTTTGAGCCAGTCAACCATGGACTAAATCCCCTGAACTGTTTCCCAAATTAAGCAACTTCTCCTCTAAACTGTGGGTGTTAGGCGTTTTGTAATAGTAATAGTGAAGCTGAATGATAAATAGATTATACAAATAACATTAAGCACTTGACACATCTGAAAAGGAGCATAAACAGATGTAACTGCAGGTTATCACTACAACACAGACAGTAGATGATGTCTAAACAAAACCCCCATATACAAGTATAAACAAACTGAAAAAGCACTGTGTTTGGCATCCTCTAAAAAGCCACATCAAGCTAAGAGACAGGCAAATAAAAGAAACTTACAAATACCAAATTTTCTACATATTTTTTCTTTTCTTTTTCTTTTTTTGGTACCAGGGATCAAACTTGGGCCCTTGTGCTTGCAAGACAGGTGGCGTTTTCTACATATTTTCTAGGTAACATACTGTATAAGAAGACACAAGGAACTAAGAGACAACCTACAATGTGGGAAAAAAAATTTTACCAGCTGCTCCTCAGACAAAGGACTCTTATCTAGAATATATAAAGAACTCAAAACAACCAGCACCCCAAATATAAAGACCCAATTCAAAAATGGGCATCTGAAATGAACATTTGTCAGACAAAGAAATAAAAGCAGCAAGTAAATATATGAAAAAATGTTCCACATCACTGGTCATTCGAGAGATGCAGATGAAAACAACACTGAGATTCCACCTCACCCCACAAAGAATGGCTGCTATCAAGAGATCACGCAATAACAAATATTGGCGGGGTTGTGGGGAGAAAGGAACCCTTCTCCATTGTTGGTGGAAGTGCAGACTGGTGCAACCACTATGGAAGTCAATATGGAGATACCTCAAAGAACTAGGATTAGAGTTTTCATTTGACCCAGCCATCCCTCTGTTGGGTATCTTTCCAAAAGAATTAAAAGAATCATACCACAGTGATATATGCACACCCATGTTTATAGCAGCACAGTTTGTAATAGCTAAAACTTGGAAACAGCCCATATCAGTTGGAAATTGGATAAAGAAGATGTGGTTTTTCTCTAAAATAGAATACTACTCAGCCATAAAGAATGAGAAAGTAGATTCATTCATAGGTAAATGGGTACATTTTGAGGATATACTCCTAAGTGAAATAAATAAGTCACACATATGCAAATACCAAATAGTTTCTCTGGTGTGAAAAACTAAAATAGTACTCAAGATCCTAACGGGACAATTAGCAACGTGAAATAGGAAGAAAAGACCAAAGGTGTAGGGACAGTGAGAAGGATAGGGAAAGGGGAATAAGGGAAAAGGAAAATAATATGAGAAAATGTAAAAATGGAATTAAAGTGTGAGAAGGTGGGGAGGGGAGGAGGGGGTGATGTACTGTCTACCTAGAATGTACCAATAAATTCAATTTAAATTAAAAAACGACACAAGGAATTTCACACAGATTTTAAAATATAGCGGCTGATTTTATGAAGAAAATTAATTTGTTTATTTGAAATGAGTCAAATATTCATTGCTGTCACCTGCCGATTTACACTAGACATTTACATTTTCTCAAGAACTTAGTGATACTCTGGCACCATTATAGTATATTTTATGGCATGAAGAAAAAACATCATGAAAAAGGTAATGTTGCAGAATGTAATAACATTTTTCTAATATATAATCTGAAATACTTCTTTGGTAAAGATAATGAAATGCAATTAAGAGGACTGACAAGGGCCTGGGATTTAGCTCAGTGGTTCTGTCGTCTGCCTTGCAAGCACAAGGACCAAAGTTCGATATCTAGTATCAAAAAACAAAACAAAAAAAAAGGACTGACAGATGCCCACAGCATTTGTTTCTGACATAAATAATATGATCCACTTAAGTATCAAAGTGTAATATTGATGCAAGAATAAGATTGCCAAGAGTTTACAGAGCTGTAAAATAAATCTAAAGTTGAAGTGGAAATGCTACAAAGTATGACGAAAGCAGCAGCAAATTTTTGTTTTCATCGTGTGTGTGTGTGTGTGTGTGTGTGTGTGGGTGTGTGTGTGTGTTGTGTAAGTATCTGCAATGTGGGTAATATGACAACACAAATTTCACATCTGAAATCACAATGTGAACACTTCTATTTGCCAGCTGTGCAATTTAGGGCAAGACACACTAATTCTCTCAGCTATGTCATCATGTATAGCATGGCAGAGTACTGTAGGGGTACAGTAAAGTGGCTGAGAGCATTAAACTGTATACTCGGCAGTGGACTGTAAACATCTGTAAGAGCTTTTAAGAAATTTGAAAGAGCAGAACTTCATTCAATTTATAGCCTCTTTCTAATTTAAGACTAGAAAGTTGTATGTATGTCACTTATGTTTTGTAAACTTTCTCCAGACATTGGACAAAGATAAGCATCATTCTTATTTACTCTTTCTACTTATAAATTATTATGTTGACACATCTTCATGTTCGTTTCAGATTTTCAAAAAACTAGTGTTCTGTTCATATAAATACTGTTCTATGGGGAGAAAAATACATGAAGATTGCTGAGGAAATGATTTAGGTTTTTTCACAGTAGGACTATAGGCATATACTATTGACATGTGGCCACTTAATATTTTTTCTCCCTTTCTTTAGGTCTCCAATTAATACTAAGTTAAAAAATTTTTATTTATCTGACATTACTCAGGATACAAGAGTAAACATTGCTATGTTTAATTATCCCTAGCTGAGTTTTCATTAAATTTTCCTTGTGTTTATATTAGCTTGCTTTAAATTTTGAAGTCAGATGTAGAACCAAATCCAAGTTTTGTTACCAATTAGCTGTGCCATGTTGGTCAAGTTATTAAATTACTGGGTAAAGAATGCTGCTACAACACAGTGAGTGTTTCCATACAGCAATTTGAAGCACAGCACTTGGAAGGGGCTTCCTGTATTATGTGGCCCACAGGAAGTGTTGAAGTGATGTTACTAATTGTGATATTTAAGTAAATGATTCTTGGTTGCTATCCTCCAATGATACTGACTGATCAATATCAATCATAGGCTTATAAAATGGATTTTAATCAATTCTATCTAGTATTCTCATGAGACAAAGTAGACACTGTTGATAGAAACTTCTATTTACTCTTTATTGAATTAGATTGACAAAGCAGTCTTTGTTTAAACTATTCTTTGTCATTTTGTATTATAAGTAAGAATTGATTGAATCATTTAAATCCAATCTGATTTAGGACAGGATGAGGAAAATAAGACTAATAATTTTACTTGTTGGCCTGGCTGTTTTCTATACTAATGTAGTATCATAATGTGAGATTAAATGGTCCTGTTTTCATAGCTTTTTATACTTGCCCTCTTTTTACCAGTAACTGTTATTTCATTCTAATTACCTGGTATTACTTTGGGTTTCCACATGGAGCAAGCCAGACTTTTCATTGTTGTTATATCACCAGGATTTATATTCAGGATTTGGTATAAAACATGCAAAAATGTTTCTTATTCTTATAAAATATTTGAAAATGAAGAACGTATAAATGAATGGATAACTAAGACAGTGTGCATCAAGAATTTGACACTGATTAAATGGAGATCAATTGGGGAAAAAAAGTCACATGGCAAGCTTACATAGAATGAACAAGGAATTTCTAGAAAGGAAATGGGCTAGGGAGGTTGATATCTATCAATATGACCTGGGTGACTGTACTTGCAATCTTACTTATTCATTAGGGCTTTGGCCCCCGTCATGCCCACCTTGTAAATTTCCACTGGATCCTATTAGTTGGCTATATTTTCGACCCACTTCATACGCGCCCCACCTGTGGCCTTGATCTATAAAGCTGCCTGGGAAACAGGGTTCTGGGAAACCCACTTTCTGGACTCCCTTCTGTCTCTCTCAGAAGCTATCTTCCTCTCAACAAATTTTTCCTACTCTTAACCTCCACTGTTTCTATAGCTCATTCTTTGATTTTAGAGACTATGAACTCACATTTCAGGTATCCTGTAGGTTAGGAGGTATAATAGTTCCTCTATTTGGATTATTTTTGCTTATTTGGATTACTTGCTGCCCTATATCATAATGACAGTTTCATAGTTTATAGGTTGATTTTCCCTTATTTCCTCAACTATACACAGGTATATAAATGTAAAATCATGAGTTTTAATTTCAAAGATGACAATATTTTTATAGGCATTTGTTTTGTAGTGACAGTCCATACTCTAGAAACTTCTCTCTCAAAGGGTTATTCTGGAGTTTGACTGTTTTCCATTACACATGGGTTGCTGCTTTTACTTCATGTCTTTTTACTTCTGTAGAAATGACCATTATTTATATTAGAGCTCAATAATCAAGTTTCTAAGCCTTTCAGATTTTCTCACCTTTTTTTAATCCCTTCAATATTTCTGTAATATAAACATGTTCCTCGTATTATTCTTTATTATTTTATTTACTGCAATATCAAAAATGCTTGTAACAAAATGTCATTTTAGCCACTTAGTAATTATTCATTTTTACCTGTATTCATGTCTTGACTCAACTTTTGACATCACAGATAACAAAAAGTAAGAGACTTCAAAACTATTATTTGTTTTTATATTTAATCTTATGGTAGGAAAATGATTTGTTAAAAATCTTACAGATCTCTTTATCTTCCTGCATTCTTCAATTTTTCATAGTTTTTTAGATTTTCAAGAATTCTGTTTATATTCCTTAGGAGTTATGATTTTTATTTTGCCAACCTGCAGTCCAGAAAAGCTCTATGAGAAGAGAGTTGTGCAAGATCAGCTCTAGAAATCACTCCATGCTACTGTCTTGAGAATGTATAAGACTCCATGCAAGAAAGAAGAGCAAGGCAGAGCCCTGCACTTGATAAAGTGAGGAGACTGCAGAGCAACCAAAGCAAGACAGGAGGGTACCAGTGAAGACAGAAGATAGTTGTACACAGAGAGACCTGCACGCAGAAGGTTCCTTCCCCTGAATTTTCAGCAGTGTGTGAACAAGCATAATGTGGAAAAAATTATGCAGTTACATAAAATAAATTACCCAGAAGAAGAAGTAACAATACTCAAATTTTACAAAAGCCCAAGAAAATTTAGTGTGCCCATAGCCACAGTGCAGATCACGTGAGGCTCTGTGTGGGATACTCCATGAGTTTGCCTCCAAAGTCAGGCAGCATCCACAGACTTTGAGCTGTGCTACCTTCCCTGACACAGTAAAAAACAGGGCTTGAGACAGCACACTGCTACTACATAACAGTTATATCCCAAGAATAAGCTAAAGAATTTTTACCCAATAAGATAAAAAATTGGTATCTTACTTAAAAAAAAAAAAAATCCATAGGCAAGAAATAATATAACTCAAGAAAAGAAAATAACTCATTCAAAATAGAACAAGAAATTACACAGAAGGCAGAATTAGTTAAAATAGTTATTAGTCTATATATTCAGGGAGGTAAAATAATAAGTATATTAATGAAATATGGAATAATCTTAAAATACTGAAAAAATGAAATATTTGAAATAAAAACTCTACTGAGTGAGATTAGTAGGAAACTTTATATTATAGAAAAAAAATTATGGTGAAAAACTAAAAAATTTCCTTTAAGACTCAGAACAATGCTCCTCTTAAATGCTTTATTGTTTTATTAGGAACTACAAAATGTTGTGTGGGACGGATTGGTTATGGTTTGTCCTCTCTAAAACTCATTTTAGAGTTTAATCCCCTCCGAGAATTAGTAAAACAGTGGAAACTTAATCCACTATGTTTAGAGTGGGGCCTTCAGGAGATGTTTAGAATTAGGCTCAAATAAATACAGGTGGAACCCCAAATTGATTCCAGTGTCTGAGTAAGGAGTGAGAGGAGAAGACACACACGTGTATGCTCACTCACCTGCCATGTGATGGCCTCAATGGCCTTGACACTCTGCCAGCAAGAAGGTCACACACCTTCAGACTTCCCAACCCTTGCACTACACAGAAATTTTCTTTAAAACTTGCTCAGGCTGTGTTATCATTATTAACAAGGGGAAATGGACTAACACATGCTGACAAAAGAAATCAAAGAAGGCAAAAATAAGTAATACATCATTCATTACTGGAAGATTCAAGAGATATTGAACTTCAGAAAAATAATTTAAATAAAAAGTTTTTGGAGAACTCAAGTTGACTTTAAAATTTATATAGGCATGCATCATCTAACATCAGGGATGGAACTCTTAGAAATCTCAGGCAATTCTGTCTCTGTGCAAACATCAGAGACTATACTTACATTGATAGAGGGAACTTTCGCAAATAGTCTGAAATAAAAAAGTTAAGATAAAAGGAATGCCACCAGTCCTGCTTTCATAAGCCTGACCTCACTATTGTGGGCTGGAATAGCTAAAGACAAACATCCTAAAAGAAAATGCTACATTTCGGTTAACACTGAACTGTCTTGTGACCATGACTTGTGATGAGAACTGTGGGAACTAAAATGTCTTTTCGCCTAAAATGAGGTCATGGTTGTAAGACTTCTACAAAACAAAGACTGTAACCCAGCCCAGGGTCAGTCATTTGGCACAGCCTTTGGTACAGGCCGACTCTTTGCTGCAAATAAACATATCTTTGTTTTGTTTTATCCACTTCTGCATCTCTGTGTGTCATTTACCAATTCCTACCACAACATGATACACTCAGCAAGGCCTTTGATGTAGTTAAGACATGGTGATACAAGATATATGAGCCCACTGTCAGAATAAGACTGTATACAAGTTAAAGGATTATATTCTAATAATAAAAATGTATAGCATCTAATAACATGGCTGTTTAACCTCATTTTCATGTATTATGTGCCATATTTTTACAAGACTGGAAGCACTATAAGGTTACAGTTATATCACCACCAACATTCATGACTACATCAAAAGGGTAAGAGGACAGGTTCTGCAAAAGAAAACAGTTGAAAAACCTATTACTGTTTTCAAGATTTACTGTAAAGCTACAGTAATCGCAACTATGTTGGCAATGGCATAGAGAGCAATGAAAAAAGGTAAACAGATTAAAAATAGACTTACACGTATGTGATATATTAATTTTTATCAAAGATGTGTCAGGCAATCAGAACTTTCCCTGAAGGTTCCATAATTTGAGTCAATAAAACAACTGATAATTTACAGGAGAAAATGCATATAACTTTATTAACAGTACACAGTATGAAACTCACAATACTAAACTCAAACAAAGGTCAGATTGGTGAATCCTAAATATCCTCAAGGAATTTTTTGTGTTGTTGTTTTTGTACAGGGGATTGAACTCGGGACCTTGCACTTGCCAGGCAGCCATGGCACCGCTGAGCTAAATCTCTACAAGGAAGTTTTACAGGGGACAGAAATGGGGCCAAAGAACAAAACGCAGGCCACAACAAAACTCTCCTGAGCTATGAGTGTTATGTCAATACTGCGTGACGCTGTTTCTGTGACTAAGTAATCCAAGTGCCCAGCCCCTGCAAAGACTGGGGAACTGTAAAGAAAATGCCTCTGTGAACTTTAGGAGAGAAATAGAGGCCAGAAAGATCAATAAGACTCTGATTCTTCTTTAGCCTGAATTATTCAATATATGAAAGCACCATGCTTTGGAATATTGCTCCTTTAAGCCCCAACAGATACAAAGTAATTCAGTGGAGAAAAGATCTTCATAACCAGTGCTAAAATCTGGATACCCATATGCAAAACTTAATGTACTAAATTAATGTCAGGTGCCATCAATAAACCCCAAAACTTTTGTGACTATGACTTAATATACACAGTCATTTTTCTTATTCATGTAAATGTTCTCAATGACAGATGTGCTCCATGTGGGGGAACCAATCTCTTCCACCCATATTTCTGCCATTGATGAAGGTTTTTAATGCTTTCCTTGGCAAAGACAGCACACCTACCATATCTTGCTCAGAAGTGTTTCCAAGTATTAGCTATTACAAACTGTGCTGCTATAAACATAGGTGCACATATATCACTGTGATATGATTTTTTTAATTCTTTTGGAAAGATACTCAGCACAGGGATGGCTGGGTCAAATGGAACCTCCAGTCCAAGCTCTTTGAGGTTTCTCCATATTGATTTCCATAGTGGTTGCACCAGTCTGCACTCCCACCAACAATGGAGAAGGGTTCCTTTCTCCCCACAACCCCGCCAACATTTGTTATTGCGTGATCTCTTGATAGCAGCCATTCTTTGTGGGGTGAGGTGGAATCTCAGTTTTGTTTTCATCTGCATCTCTCGAATGACCAGTGATGTGGAACACTTTTTCATATATTTACTTGCTGCTTTTACTTCTTTGTCTGACAAATGTCTGTTCATTTCAGATGCCCATTTTTCAATTGGGTCTTTATATTTGGAGGTGCTGGTTGTTTTGAGCTCTTTATATATTCTAGATAAGAGTCCTTTGTCTGAGGAACAGCTGGTAAAAAATTTTTCCCACATTGTAGGTTGTCTTTTAGTTCTTAAAATAGCCCATTTGCCCATCAGTTGGAGACTGGATAAAGAAGATATGTTTTTTTCTATAAAATAGAATACTACTCAGCCATAAAGAATGAGAAATTAGATTCATTCATTGGAAAATGGATACATATTGAGGATATACTCCTAAGTGAAATAAATAAGTCACACATGTGTAAATACCAAATAGTTTCTCTGGTATGAATAAACGTAATAGTACATAAGATCCTAATGAGATAACTGACATTGTGAAATGGGAAGAAAAGGGCTAAAGGCAAAGGGAAGGTGGGATGGGTAGGGGAAGAGTAATAAGGGAAAAGAAAAAAATGTGAGAAAATGAAAAGATGGAAATAAAGTGTTTGTAAATGGGGAGAGGAGGGAGGGGGTGAAGGAGGGACGGGGGAAAAAATGAGAACCAAGACCTGTCATGTAAAGGTACAAGATCCCAATGATGAATGTAACTGCAATGTATACCTAAAATGTACCAATAAACTGAATGAGAGAAAAAAAAAAAGTGGCACAGGCTACTTCTACTCAGTACCACTGGTGAAAACTAAGCTACTCAGCCACTGCTTGCTGTTCAGAAAAATAATAATATAAATCAAGCTTTTGAATTTAAAAAGCATCATTTTATATCATTTGTTTTATTTGAAAAGCATTTCATGGGACATTGAAGCAAAAGCAGACTTCTTTCTGAACTCTACCGAAAGAGAAGCCAAAGAAAAGGCTCCGGGGAACTACAACTCGGTGATGACAGCTTTACACTGACTGCACAAGAATAAAATTCTGTGAGCAGTCAGTTACCACAGCCACACCACAGCAGGATGTCTAAAAATCAATTCTAAAGCATAAAATCACATGAGATAAACTGCAGAACAGCAAGGATATCAAAAAATATTAACAAATACTATTACAAACACCGTACAGAAGAGTCAGATTGACTCTGAGGTCACAAAACCAAGTATTAGGTATCTCATAGGCAACGACAGTGGTAGGAAAGTAACGGAGGAACACCAGGAGCTCACAAGGGTACTGACTGGTACACAGCATGGACACACTCACCAAACACTGTCAGAAAAAAACAAGTACTAATAAAATTTGAACTTTAAAACAGGTGAATACTATAATATAGGAAAGAATCTGAACAGCCAAGGAAGAAGTATAAAAATATATATAAATATGAAGATTAACATAACAACTGTAAAACAGAGCAGTATTTTTTCTTGTACCTTTACAGGTCCTAAATTGGAAAGTACCCTGCAGCAAAAGTTTAATCAGAGAAAAAGAAATACAAGTTAATTAACTTATGTATTTCTTAGAGAACTATCTGGGAAATTAGTAGTTCTCAAAGAGGTAGCTTTAATTTCCACCTGAAGTAGCATCTTCAAAAATGACCAACACATTTTTAAGGAAGTGACAATGGAAACGACTCTGAGTCTCTACAGGTGGCAAGTAAATGGCAGGTGAAGGCTGGTTAGTAAAACTTGTTAGTATAGATTCCTCTGGTACCATCTCTAGATCAATAAAAATCCAAATGTTATCTTCAGGGGGTAACGTTTGTCACCTGCCAGAGGAGTAAGGTGATTTTTGTCTTTCTTATGCTCTGCTTTTAGGAGAGAGCATAGTTCAGGAGTGATATAAAGAAAAGCCTTTTGGGGAAGGGGTTTATTATTTAGGACTGAGCTACTGAAGGAATCAGAAGCCACAGAAGAACAACTCTATTTTGGTGTGTCCGTGGGGTTGTCAACAAAGTGACTGGGTGGGAGATGGCCAAAAGACACAGTAACAGAAAGCTGGTAGGCTAATCACACACCCTGGATTTAACTCTTTGGATCTGCATCCTTTGCGGATCTCTTTCCTGTCATTAAAGAAAGTACAGTCATAGCTTTTATTGAGTCCTACGGTATGTCAATATCATTTTGTCTTTGTTATTATTTCTGATTTCTAATGTTAATGGTGACACAGGCATTGTTTGTGATTGCTCTCTACTTTATGTTAGTATCTAGTTTGTTACTGCGTCATCAACATTACTGCAGTTCATTTATCCTCTCTGAGTAGTGCAGAAGAAGGAGGGACACTAAGACAGTCAAACATAACACTGAATAGGTTGAAGAGGAGTACAAGAACCAATACCTATGAAAACCTGAGAACATATCCTGGACAGACCTAAGTGAAGAGATCTTTTGTTTGTTTGTTTGTTTGTTTTTTGTTTTTTTGAGACAGGGTCTCACTATGTAGTTGAGACTGACCTGGGACTCACTATGTAGCCCAGGCTGGTCTCGAACTCAGTAATC
Source organism: Fukomys damarensis (assembly GCF_012274545.1). Lineage (NCBI taxonomy): Eukaryota > Metazoa > Chordata > Mammalia > Rodentia > Bathyergidae > Fukomys > Fukomys damarensis. The sequence goes on along the minus strand of NW_022900927.1, from coordinate 1,171,371 downwards.
CTCCTGCCTCAGCTTCCTGAGTGCTGGGATAACAGGTGTGAGCCACCATGTCCAGCTTCCAAATGAAGAGATCTTGATGGTACTGACAAAAGCTCTAATTGATCTTTGACCCACATTGCAAAAACCATAGAAACATGAGAGAGTAGGGCAACAAGATGCCTGTCAACACCTCTAAGTCCTCCAAAGCTGAACTCACAGACAATGAAATAAAGGAAGCTGCAGACAAAGAACTTAAAAAATGGCCAAAACATTTGAAGAGACAAAAGAAGAAACAAATAAGCAAATGCATGTTTAATGAGCTCAAATAAGGCAAAAAATGTACACAATAAAATGTTCAACAAGCTTAAAGAAAAGACTAGCACTGAAAAGAGCTGAATAAGATAAGACACAAGTGATGAATTTGATAAAGAAATATAAAGTATGGAAACAAAGCAAGCAGAAATATATAATACAAAAAATTACATGGAAAGCATGTGTAGCAGAGGTGACCAATGTGAAGACTGTGTCAGAAACTGCAGGCCAGGTGGACATAGTAGATCATAAACTCAGTGATGCCCTAAACATGACAAGACACCATATAAGATGGTGCTAAATGACTCAAGATAAAGGGGAAAAACATGGAAATATGAAAAATAATAGGAAAATTAGAAGCTAAATGACTCAAAATAAAAGGAGAAACACACTCAGAAATATGGAAAATAAAGGAACAACTTGAAAATGACTCAATAGGTATACTAAAGTAAGTATTCACTAAACTCATAACAGAAAAATTCCCAAATCTCAGGAAAGAATTCAGTATTTAAGTAAAGAGGTATACAGAATCCCATTTCACCAAAAACAGAAAAGAACCTCTCCATGTTACATATAATCAAAATTCGAGATATTCAAGAAAGGAAAGAATACTAAAAGCAGTTAGAAGAAATACAGAAAGTAATGTATAAAGACAGATCTTTCAGAATTATAGCAGATTTCTCTCTGCTGTTTTTGTTGTGTTTTGTTTGTTTTTTGATCGAACTCAGGACCTTGCTCCTCTGAGGTAACACAGTGCTACTGAGCTAAATCCGCAGCCATCTCAGTACAAATCTGAAAGATTAACAGAGCTTACAGATGTTTTTCAAGCCTCCCCTCAAAAACGTCAACACAGACTTTAATAATCTATAAAATTAGCCTCAAAAACTGATGGAGAACCAAAGAACTCCAATGGCAACAAATCCTAAAGAATCCATGACTACTAAACCAGCACTGAAGAGGATACTTAAAAGATGACTAGGTAGAGGGGGGAGGACAACAGCACCAAGAGTCCAAAGGAAAGTATACATTTAACTAGAGGAACAGTAAAACAACAAGAATAACAACAACAACAACAAAACAAACAAAGCAACAGAAAAGGAAAAAAAACCATGGAAAAATAATGTAGTGACAGGATTCAATAAACCCCATACAATAATATTCTCAATGTCAATTGTTTCAACTCCCCAATCAAAAGACACATACTAGCAGATTGGATCAAAAACTAAATGCAACAATTGTAACTTGCTTACCAGAGATACATCATACACAGAGATGTACACAAATTGAAAGTGAAAATATAGAAAACATGGCATTCAACCAATACCTGAAAACAGGCAGGAATAGCTATCTTATTTTCAAACACAGCAGCCTTCAAACAAAATAAATCAGGTTGGATTTATCCCAGGGATGCAAGGATGTTTCAACATACATAAATTGATAAATGTAATACACTATAAAACAGAGTCAAGGACAAAAAGTATATGATTTCTCAGTAGATGTAGAAAAAGCATTCCAGAAAATTCAATGCCAGTTCATGATAAAACCCTACAGAAAATTGGAATAGGTGGTCTTTAACTCAACTTGATAAAGATTATGATAAACCAACAGCCAACATCATACTAAATGGTCAAAAACTGAAAACCTTCACATTAAAGTCAGGAAGACAAGGATGTCCACTATCACCACTCCTGTTCAATATAGTTCTGGAAACAGCCACAACAATTAGACAAGAGAAAGAAATAAAAGCAATAAAGATAGTAAAGGAATAAGTTAAATGTTATTATTTAAGGATGATAGCTGGATACAAGTAAACACTCAAAAATCAATGGCCTTCTTGTACACAAATTACAGAGTCACTAAGAATGAAATTAGGGAAGCAATCGCTTTCAAAATAGCATCCAAAAAAATGAAATATCTAGGAATCAATCTAACAAAGGAAGCAAAAGACCTCTACATTGAGAACTACAACACTGTGAAAAAAGAGACTGAGGAGGATAAAAGAAAATGGAAAGAAATCCCTTGTTCCTGAGTAGGAAAAGCCAATACAGTGAAAAGGTCACACTTCCAAAACTGCTGGACAGATTCGATGCAATTCCCTATTGAAATTCCAACAGTATATTCCACTGAACTAGAGAAAACAATCCAAAAATTCATTTGGAATCAGAAAAGACCTAGAATAGCAAAAGCAATTCTAGACAACAGAGATGTGGTAGGGGGTATTGCAATCAACAACTTGAAGCTATATTAGAACACCACTGTGATAAAAACAGCATGGCACTGGCAAAGAAACAGACCTCAGGATCAGTGCAATAGATCAGAAGATGCAGAAACAGCTCCAGACATACTCAGCCTCCTCATCTTTGACAAAGGAGGTAACTCCCTCACTGGAGGAAAGATAAACTATTTAATAAGCGGTGCTGGAAAAACTGGATTTTAACTTACCAAAGATTAAAACTAGACCCCTATCTTTCACCATGCACTGAACTAAAATCCAAGTGGATTAAACATCTAAATACTAAACTTGCTGTAAAAAAAGTTAGGTAGAACTCTTGAAGATAATGGTATAGGAAAAGACTTTAGGAACAAATCCTCAGTAGCATGGGAAATAGCACAAAGAATCAATAACTGGGATCTCATCTGTTATAAAAGCTTCTACACAGCAAGAGGAACCACCAACAGAGATGAGACAACCTACAATGTGGGAAAAAAATTTTGCCAGCTGTTTCTAAGACAAAGGTCTGCTATGTAGAATATATAAAGAACTAAAAAAAAAAAAAAAAAAAAAAACACCCACAAATATAAAGACCCAATTTAAAAATGGGCACCTGAAATACACAGACACTTCTCAGACAAAGAAGTAAAAGTAGCAAATAAACATATGAAAAACGTTCAACATCACTGGTCATTCGACAGATGCAGATGAAAACAACACTGAGATTCTACCTCAACCCAGAAAAAAATGGCTGCTATCAAGAACTCAACCAAGGACTGGGGATTTAGCTCACCGGTACCTCTGCCTGCCTTGCAAGTGCAAGATCCTGAGTTTGATCCCCGGTACAAAAAAAAAAAAAAAAAATGGGGCCAGGGATTTAGCTCAGTGGTTCTGCTGCCTGCCTTGTAAGCACAAAGAACTGAGTTTAATCCCCGGTACCAAAAAAGAAAGAAAAAAAGAAAAAAAAGAAATAAATCAAAAACAAATGCTGGTGGGGTCGTGAGAAAAAAGGGACCCTTCTTTATTATTGGTGGGGGTGCAGACTGGTGCAACCACTGTGGAAATCAATATAGAGATACTTCAAAGAACTATGATTGGAAGCCCCATTTGACCCAGCTATTCTTCTGCTAGGTATCTTCCCCAAAGAATTAAAACAATCATACCACAGTGATATATGTGCACCCATGTTTATAGTGGCACAGTTTGTAATAGCTAAAACTTGGAAACAACCCAACTGCCCATCAACTAGAGACTGGATAAAGAAGATGTGGTTTTTCTATAAAATGGAACACTACTCAACCATAAAAAATGAGACACTGGAGACATTTATAGCTAAGTAGATGCACATTGAGGCCATATTCTTAAGTGAAATTAATAGGACACACATGTAAATACCAAATAGTTTTTCTGGTGTGAAAATCTAAAAGTGTACATAAGAATCAAAATGTATAATTAATATTGTGTAACAGGAAGAAAAGTTGTAAAGGAGTAGGGGAAGTGGGAGGGGTAGGGGAAAGGTAAGAAGGGAGAAGAAAAGTATGAGAAAAGGAAAAAACATGGAAACAAAGTCTGTGTAAAAAGGGTGGAGGTGATGAAGAGTGGGCAGGAGAATGGGGAAAAAATAAGAATCAAGATACACTATGTAAAGGTACAAGATCCCAATGATATAACTAAATTGTACCAATAAACTTCATGGAAAAACAAAACACAAAAAAGAAAAACTAATCATAAGAAAAAAAGGTGGCCATTACATACTGTTAAGGTAAAAATTTATCAGGAAGAGAACTATTATATATATATATATATGCATTGACTACTGGCACACGCAACTTCATAGAACAAAAACCACTGGCTATAAAAGGACAAAACTATAATGCAATCCAAGGTGAGATTTCAATACCTCATTCTCACAGTTAAGTAAAGCAGACCAAAAACAAAAATCCAACACAGACATATCAAGTTTAACCACACCCTTGAACAAATGGACTTAACAGGATTTAACAGATGTCCTCTAAGATATCATTCAACAACAAAATATACATCTTTCTCAGTACCATTCAGAATTTTTTCCAAACAAACTATACATTAGGTCATAAATCACAGACATCAATAAAACAAGAATTTAAATAATCCCCTGAAATGCTGTTGGACCATCATGGAGCTAGAAATCAACACCAAAAAAAGAAGCCACAGAAGGTATGTAAACACATAGAAATTAAATAATATATTACTGTCCAATCAATGAATCAGAGAAGAAATCAGGAAAGAAAAGAGTTTGTAGAATCTAAAGGAAATGGAAAGACAGAATGCCAAAACCTGTACAACAAAGTGAGGCAGGGTTACAGCTGTGGATCTATACACACCAAGACAGCAACTCCACACAGGTAACCTAATAGCACTTCAAGGTCCTAGGGAAACCAGAAAACCAAAATCTGAAACTAAGGAAAAAAATTATACACCTCAAAGCAAGAATTAATAAAATTGAGATTAAAAAAAATACAAAGGATCCAAGAACCAAATAAGTGGTTCTCTGAAAGGATGGGAAGGGGATTGGGGAAGAGTAGCAACAGGAGGGAAGGTGAGGTCAAGATGCATCATGAATGTGCACCAATTCTCCTATGATGAATTTTTTTTACTAATAAAAAGTATAAAAACAAAATTATCAAAAGATAATAGCAAGGGCCGGGGATTTAGCTCAGCGGTTCAGTTCGGTGGCCTGCCTTGCAAGCGCAAGGACCGGAGTTCAATCCCCGGTACCAAAACACAATAGAAAAGAAAAGATAATAGCAATAGCAAGTAAATTTATACATACACATTTAAAAATAAAACTTTAAAATATCTGTAATAATATATTTGAGGATTTTTCTTTTAATTAAGGAGAATGGATATTTTCACATAAATATAACAAAAAGAAAATAATTAAGAGAATTGCCCACATAACTAAAGCCATTAGTCATTGAGCATTACTACATTTTTCCAAGGATTTCATTTAATCTTCACATACGTACTACAATTAACTCTATTAAATGATTTTTTAAAAGAGACATGGGGAAACTATATAGTTGCACAAATTCAAATAAGGAATAAAAGACATTATGTAATTTCTTAGCTCAAAAAGATTAAAAAATCACATATATTTGCCTTTAACTAATAAGTTTAAATATAAAAAAAAAAGTGAGGAAAAGAAATTCTTTTCAGTGTCTGAAATTTGAAGAGTAAAATATTAAGAATGAGAGTTCCTGGATATGAGTAATAGTAAATCAGTGATTCTCAAAATTCACTGGCAAGGATCACCAAATGTATATAATAAAAATGTAGGCAACTTGGTCTTCAGGGAAATCATAAAGAATCAAAATGAAAAGAGAGGGTAAAACAGCTGTTAATCTGGCTAATATCAATCTTATTATCAAAAAAATCTTGAAAACTAATGACCAAAATGAAGTTTCTTAACTATGTAGAACAGAATAATTTAATTGTTAAAAATAAAACAGATTAAAATAAAGTGTATAAAAAAGGCTTATAGAATTAAAAATAGCAAAACACTGCAATTTCATGCTAGTCAAACTCATAGTTAGTCTATTGAACTACTACATATATCTCACTTTTCCAGTACAGGGTCATTAGAGTAGTTTATGGGATTTTTCTCATAAAGAAATATACCATAAAGAAGAAACTAAGAATTTAAGATCTCTATTCACCTCTTGTCCTTCTAAAGCAGATGTTGTCAGGCTTTGTTTCCGATTTAAAATCTAAATTATAGAATTACTTTCTGAATGAATATTTATCGAACATAACAATGTCTTCCCACTTAATTATTGCTTATGACCATGTTTTCTCATTACATTGCATGGAAAGCCTACAATATTTACGCCTTGAGCATTTAAAAACAATCTAGTTTCTTTAAAGCAAATACTAAAATTGTAAAAACTGGTATATAGGGGCTGGGGATTTAGCTCAGCAGTTTGGTGGCCTGCCTTGCAAGCGCAAAGACCGGAGTTCAATCCCTGGTACCAAAAAAAAAAAAAAAAAAAAAAAAAAAAAAAAAAAAAGATATATAACAAGCAAACAAAATACATAAAATTACACCACTATAATAATTCAAAAGGCAATGATCAAGTGAGCATGATGACACTTTAATATCTGAAATATCAATAATCATGATACAAGATTTTTCAGAACTACTAAAAAAAAAATCAGAAATTAATCATGCTTCCTACAACATACACATCATAAAGACACAAGTCAAAAGTAAAAGGATAGGGAAGATGCATCAAGTAATGATAATAATAAAAATATATGTGAAGAACTTATTTTAATATGCTACAGTATAGAGAAGAGCATAAAGAAGGTACAATTTTCAAGCAAAGAATATTTACGAAAAGAATAATATTGTGGCCCATAAAACAAAGATCAAAATATACTGAAAGCCACATAAAGCATGTTCTTTGTGTACGTAGAATGAAATTAGAAATCAATAAAAGAAATACATCTGGAAAATATAAACATATTTGGAAACTAAACAAAATACTTCAAATCCATTGGTTAAGAAAAAAATCAAAAGACAAATTAAAATACGGTATTTTTAATTGAAAATGAAAACATGACATCTGAAAATTTAAGGATATAGGCCAATTATTACCATTAAATGCCTGGATTTCAAAAGAAAGATCTTGAAGAGTGACCTCAGTCACTTTAAGATAGTAGAATAAATACAAAAGGAAACCTAAGCATGAGAAATTAAATAATAAATGGCAGAAAAAATTAGTTATAAAGAAATTAAAAAATGAAAAACACTGAAAGTTTTTAAACTGAAAGTTTAAAAAGCTCCAAAAACCTGACAAGCTTCTATCAGACTAATCAAGAAAAAACAAAAAAGATACAATATAGCAATATCTAAAAGACAAAGATATCACCAAAGCTTCCACTATTTTAACAGTATAGTAAGGAATATATAAATATACATGAATACAGGAAACACTGTGAAAAACACACAAATGTTTGTGAATACCTGTGTGGGTTTATATCACACATACATTTGTTTGAAAAAATACCCAACATCTATTCCTGGGACAAAAAACTAGTAGTAGACAGAAAATTTTCAACATGATACAACACCTTTGATAAGAATAGACAGAGAAGCCTGCCTGAACAACATCTGCACAGGCCTGCAGGCCCGAGGCCCGCCCAGGTGCCATCAGTTAAGTGTGCTCAGGCCTCAGTGAGAAACCTGCTGGACAACAACAGCACAGGTGCACAGTCCCCAACCCAGAGCCTACCCAGACACCAGTGGCTCAGGCGCACAGGCACTAAGCAGAGGTCCCTGAGGACAGCAGGACAGCGCAGGGACCCAGAAGGCCATCATTCTGAGCCAAAGAATTGGCATGGTGATGAGTAGTAGACAGAAGGTATCTCCAAGGCGTGATGAGAACTGAAGTCTACTAGTAAAGCAAAGAGTCACCTAAATAAAGGTACAACAGACTGCAACAGTTGGTGACCTGTTGGGGTCAACACCTCCTACTGGCACCAGGCTAGTTGCGGGGGAAGGACAGCTTGAACTGTGCAGAGTTCAAACATGAAGGAGGTCAGAAATCTCAATTCCAGTCTCACAGACAGAAAAATGCCTGAACTCCAGGGGTCTGTGACTGACTTGCTGAGATCCGTCAACACAGATCTATATGCTACCTACTTGTGCACCGGGGACAACAGAGACATGACTTGAATGGGACATTATTTTTCTTCTTTTCTCCTTCTTTACCCCTCACTTTTATTGTTTTGATTTTGTCCTGTTCTTTCTCAGTTGCTCTTATTTTTATAGGAGCAAGAATACAGTTTCTGGTTTTTCTATCGCTGTCTGTTCTGTTTCTGTTTTTATCCCTTTCTTCTCTCTTTACCTTTTGTCTTCACCAGTTTCCCAAACTCTGCCTGATCTTCCTGTGTCCTCTACCCTTCTCAGTTTTCCCTGTTCTATTTCTCTACCCACTCCCAATTCCTTCTAAATCTCCCCAGATAGAAAAATTCACTATTTTGAAGGGTTCATTTACTGCAAATATATTTTTTTACCTTAATTTTGATATATAACTACAAGTCTGGTTCCAGTGGTCAAAGGTGTTTTGATGCAATTGTTGATGCTGATTGTATCACTTTGGCCACAGTGACATGACTGACCTCATCAGTTGTCCCTCCTGGTATACCAAGACCAAGATTACCTAAGGGCAATTACAGACTGAAACACATAGAGCAACAAAATCTGGAACATTATTCAAGAAGTAACCATACCTTAAGGGTTCTAAATACCAGCAATAAAGATATTTGCAATAAGCATTCTACAAATATGAACCCAGGATTTAAATCAAAAACATCATCAACAACAACAAAAAACAGAAATACGAAGATAATTAAACAAAACTCAAAACCAGACTTCAAGATCAGCAAAGACAACTTCAAAAAAAACAAGATGGAACAATCTGCGTCTCAACAACCTGGACTCCCTGAATTGGCAACAAAAGAGAGTCTGGAAAAAACAAAATCAGAAATAATTTCTCAGATAACATTAGATGGTGCCCATACTAAAAGATATGACTAAAAAAAACCCTCTAGAGCAGACAGATAAAAAATAGAGGAGCTCAGGAACATGATGGAATCCCAACATAGGAAAGAAGTGGAATCCATAAAAAAAATTCAAACTGATATCCAGGAGATCAAAAAACATCACTAAAAGTTTACATAACAGAACGAGCCAATGTGAGGACAGAATATCAGATATAAAAGGCAGGATGGTGATTAGTGACTGGGATAAGAAAGATTTCTTAAAATTAGCAAGGCGCCATGAGAAATTGGCAGCTGCTAGATGAAATGAAGAAGAATAACATAAGAAAGATGAAATCAAGAACAAACAGGACATAGTACAAAAGACATTAAAAAAAAACTGTTCACAGAACTAATGGCAGTAAAACTTCCCAAGCAAAGGAAAAGAATGTGACATAGTAATAAGTGAGGCATATAGGACTTCAACTAGCCATGCTCAAAAAAATCTACACAGAGGCATATAATAGTCAAGATTCCAGAAACCAAAAGAGTAAGCTGTTAGACAAAAGAAACAAATCACATACAAAGGAAAGCCCATCAGAATCAAAGCAGACTTCTCAACACAAAGCCGCAAGGCATGAAGAGCCTAGAGTGAAGTATTTTAAGCCCTAAAAGAAACAATCTACAACCCAGATTTATGCACCCTACAAAACTCTTTCAAAACTGATGGAGAAATGAGATACTTTCATGACAAAGAGCACAAGAAGAGCCTGGAGTGAAGTATTTCAAGCCCTAAAAAAGAAACAATCTACAACCCAGATTTATGCACCCTACAAAACTCTTTCAAAACTGATGGAGAAATGAGATACTTTCATGACAAAGAGCACCTGAGAAACTTTAGGAATGGAAAAACAGCACACCAAAAAATCTTAAACAATATCCCAGAAAAAGACAATGAAGAGCACAACCCTATGAATGAATCCATCAGGCATCAGGCAAGACATGAAATTAAATGCAAGGGTAAGAATCCAGCAGGAAAAGATAATGACAAGGATAAGTCAACGCATATCAGGTATAACCCTCAATGTTAATAGTATCAGTCTACCAACCAAAACAAATAGACTGGAAGAACGGGTCAAGAAGCAAGATCTAAGAACCAGGGATTTAGGTCAGTGGCACTGAACCTGTCTCACAAGTGCAAGGTCCTAAATTTGGCCTCCAATACCAAAACAACACAAAAACAAACACAAAACATAACAACAGCCACAACAACCAAAGCAGGATCCAACAACATGCTACATACAAGAAACACACTTAATTCTAAAAGAAACTCATAGACTAAAAGTTAAAGCACAGAAAACAATGGTCCATGTGACATGAACCTTAAAAAAAGCAGGAGTAGCTATCCTATTTGCAGATCAAATGGATTTCAAATCAGCATTGATCAAGAAGGACAAAGAACAATCCAAGAGGAAGAGATGACAATCATAAATATATATGCACCAAATACTAGTGCACCAAACTATATAACAAACTAACAGACATGAAAAAGAAATACAAATCAAATAAGCACTAATACAGTAGTAGTGGAGAAACTCAATACCCCAAGGTCACAAACAGACAGATCAACTAGAAAAAAAGAAACAACAGAATACTAGAACTCAACCAAACTCTTGAACAAATAGCCTTAACAGACGTTTACAAGTGTTCTACCCCACAAAATCAGAATACACATTCTTTTCTGCTGCACATTAACTGATTTCCAAAACAGACCACATACTTCCTCATAGAATACATTTAAGTAAATACAAATGAATTGAAGTTATCCCCTGTATATTATCATAGTGCGATGAAACTGGAGATCAATAGCAAAAGAAACCACAAAAACATCATAAACAGATCGAAATTTAATAACACACTCCTGAAAAAACCAATGGATCACAGAGGAAACTAAACAAAAAATCATATAATTTCTACAATTAAAAGCCAATGCCAGTACAATGTATTGGAGTTTATGGGACACAATGAAAGCTGTCTTCTCAGGGAAATTCATAGCAGTGAATACTAATATTAGAAAAACAGTGCAAGGTCAAATAACCTAATGGTGAACCTCAAGCTTCTAGAAAAAGAACAGCAAGACATAGCCAAAGCTTTTGTAAGGGAAGAAATTATAAAGATCAAAGTAGAATTCAATGTAATGGAGACTAACACAATGATACAAAAAAAAAAAAATCAATGAAGCAGAGTTGGTTCTTTGAAAGAATAAACAAAATTGAAAAATCCTTAGAAAATCTTATCAAAAAAAGGAAAGGCCCAAATCCATGCAATTAGGAATTTTTTTAAAAAGTGAAATTACAAGAGACCGAGCAGAAATCCAGAGTATCATCAATACCTACTTTCAGAACCTATACTCCAACAAGATGGAAAGTACAGAAGAAATGGACAGATTTCTAGATATATACGAATTACCAAACTTGAATGAAGAAGACTTAAAAGATTCTAAACAACCCAGTATTAATCAATGAAATTGAAAATCTAATTAAAAACTTAATGAATGAAGAAAAGCCCAGGTTCTGATAGCTACACTGCTGAATTCTTTAAAACTCAGAGAAGAACTATTGCCACAACTGTTTAAACTCTTCAATGAAACTGAAAGGGAAGCAATACTCCCAAATTCATTCCTGGAAGCAACCATCACCTTGATCCCCAAAGCAGAGAAAGACCGAATCAAAAAAGGCCAATTTCACTAATGAACATAGAAACAAAAATCTTTAATAAGATACAGGCAAACAGAATGTAGAAGATCATCAAGAAGATCATACACCCTGACCAACTGGGATTTATCCCAGGGATGCAGTGATGGTTCAACATACAAAAATCATATGTAACTGTACTGCATACCTAGAATGTACCAATAAAAAGAAAAAAAATACAGAAATCAGTAAATGTAATACACTATATTAATGGAGACAAGGACAAAAAAATCACAGGATTATCACAATAGATACATAAAAAGTGATCAACAAAATCCAACATCCATTCATAATAAAAACCACATAAAAACTTGAAATAGAGGGTCTTTATCTCAAGCCAATAAAGCAATCTATTAAAAACCAACAGCCAACATTGTACTAAATGGTCAAAACCTGAAATCCTTTATGCTAAAATGAGGAACAAGTCAAGGATGTCCGCTATCACCACTTCTGCTCAATATACCTCTAGAAACATTAGCTCCAAGAGAGAGAAATAAAAGGAATAAGGACAGCAAATGAAGAAGGCAAATTGTTATTATTTGCAGATGACACAATATCATATACAGAACATCCCAAGAACTCCACCAGAAGTCTTTCCAACTAAATAATCAAACTCAGTAGAGTAGCTGGATACAAGGTCAACACACAAAAATCAGTAGCCTTCCTGTACACAAACAACAGAATCACTGAGACAGGAACTGGAGAAAACAATTCCTTTCCCAATAGCATCCAAAAACATGAAATAGCTAGGAATCAATCTAAGAAAAGAAATCAAAGACATTGATACTCAAAACTACAGCACTCTGAAAAAAAAAAAAAAAAGGAGTTCTAAGGTGATATCACAAAATGGAAAGACATTCCTTGCTCCTGGATAGGAAGACCCAATATAGTGAAACAGCCATACTTTCAAAACTGCTATATAGATTCAAGGCAACCCCAATTGAAATACCAACAGTATATTTCACAGAATTTGAGAAAACAATACCAAAATTTATTTGGAACAAGAAGAAACCTAAAATAGCAAAAGTAATTCTAAGCAATAAAGAGTAGGGGGTATCACAATCCCCAATTTGAAACTATACTACAAAGCTACTGTGAAAAAAGCAGCATGGTACTGGCAAAGGAACAGACCCAAGGATCAGTGGAATAGAAACAACTTGAGACACACTCTGCCTCATCTTCAACAAAGAAGCCAAACACCCTCATGGAAGGAAAGACAACCTCTTTAATAAATGGTGCTTGAAAAATTTGGTTTCAACTTGCCAAAGATTAAAACTACAACTATATTGCTCATTACGCACTAAACTAAAAATGAAATGCATCAAAGATCTAAATATTTAAACAGAAACACTAAAGCAGCTGGAAGAGAGGTTAGGTAGAACTCTTGTATAGGAAAAGACTTCATAAACAAAACCTCAGTTGTCCATCAACCAGAGCAAAGAATTAACAACTGGGATCTCATCTTATTAAAAAGCTTCAGCACAAGAGAAACCACTAACCCAGTGAAGACACAACCCACAATGTGGGGAAAAATTTTTAGTAGCTGTTCCAAAGACAAAAAGTCTATTATCTAGAATATATAAAGAACTTAAAAAACAAACAAACTCCCAACTTTAAATTCCAATCCAAAAGTGGGCATCTGAAATGAACAGACACTTCTCAGACAAAGAAGTAGAAATAGTAAATAAACATAAGAAAAAATGTTCACCATCACTGGTCATTTGACAGATGCAAATGAAAATAACACTGTGATTCCACCTCTTGCCAGAAAGAATGGCTACTATCATGAAATCAACCAGTAACAAGTGCCTGCGGAGTTGTGGGAAAAGAAGAATCCACTCTACTGCTGGTGGGAGTGTAAACTTCTGCAACCACTCTGTAAATCAGTATGAAGATATCTCAAAGAACCAGGATTGGATGCCCCATTTGACCCAGCTATTTCACTGCTTCCCAAAAAGAATAATACCGCAGTGATATATGCACACCCATGTTTATAGCAGCACAATTTGTGATAGCTAAAACTTGGAAACAGCCCAATTTCCCATCAACTGGAGCCTGGATAAAGAAGATGTGGTTTTTCTATAAAATGGAGTACTATTCAGCCATAAAGAATGAGAAACTAGAGAGATTTATAGCTAAATGGATGCACACTGAGGCCATCTCTTAAATGAAATATATAGGACACGTGTATAAATACAGAAGAGAAACTGAAAGTGTAAATGAGGATCAAAATGCATAATAATGTGAAATAGGAAAAGATAAAAAGGTGAAGGGGAAGTGGGATGGGTACGGGAATGGAAAGAAAAAAATGAGAAAAAGAAAAAACATAAAGTCTTTATTAATGGGAGGGGTGCAGGGTTGAAGGGAGGATGGGGAATAGATACAAAACTGAGAATCAAAGTATATCATGTATAGGTAAACTTCCCAAGATGAATGTTATCATATTATATACCTAAAATGTACCCATAAACTTAATGAATTAAAAACAGATATAGATAAAAAGATACCTAACGGGCAGGGTAAGGGGGGAAAAATGAGAATCAAGACTTGTCATGTTAGAGGTACAAGATCCCAACAATGTATGTAACTGTACTGTATCCCTAAAATGTACCAAAAAACACAATTAAAGCTGGAAAAAGAAAAAGATACCAAATGGTTAAAAACTACATTATTTCTTCATATAGTCAAACAAACGGTAAAGCTGTCCACTTTTACCCTTCTACTTTTGCTACTGCACTAGAAGTACAGCCAGAGAAGAAAAATAAAAGCCATCAAAATTTAAAGAGAAGACACAATGTGTTTATGCTTAGAAAACATGCCAATGAAGCAACTTCCAGGTGAGCAACAGAGAATGGCAGCTCAGGAGTTTTCTGAAGAGGAAGGGGAGCATCTATAGTCAGTGCCGCAAAGTCCTTCTGAAACAAAGGAAATCCTGAAAACATGGACAGAGCTACAAACATTTGTAGAGAAGACACATCCAGACAGAGGAAAAGCCAATTTTTGTATTCACTTGCTAATGACAATGTCATGTCATACAGTGTTAAAGACAAGATAGAAACTGCCAACCTTAGACCAGTTTGTATGTATGTATGTATGTATGTATTTATTTTTGGTACCAGGGATCAAACTCAGGAACTTGAGCTTGTGCAGCAGCTGATGGAACCAGTGAGCTGAATCCCCAGTTTTTAGTTCTGAAAAGGTTGAGACTTGTGAGCCAGAGCAGGTTTTAGCAGGTTACAGATTCTTCCAAGGAAAGAAAGGACAAGAGAGACAGATTCCTGATGTTCTCATGGAAGGGGATGCTCCTTTCAAACAATAACCACCTTCTATTTCATCCTCCCTTCCTGCAAGCCAAACATGTCAACCTGAATGTTGAGTATAGTATAAAATCATTGTTTCTGGTAAACTAGGCATATTTTATAACTTTTTGATGAATATGCTAGGAAAATTATTGGCGTTTCTGGTAAATTACACATGTTATACAACCCTTTTTTACTATGAAAAGATTTGTTAAGAGGTACTTTGGGAGGTTCAGATTGTATTATGGGTATTTCTGGTATTTCTGATGGGAAAAATAGTCTTACAACCAACTTGAGTTACAACCAGGTCTCATGAACAAATTGAGTTCTTAAGTCAAGGTTCTACTCTAGCTCTCCAACTCCAAAGCATGTGTTTCTCCATTAAATTCTTAATCTTGAGAGACAAACAAGACAAAAGGTTGAACCAAATGATTCCTAAGTGCTGCTTATTACATCTGTACTCTTTTCAAAAGCATCTTTTTGTTGCTGGTATTAAATAATATTGACTTACTTCAAGTTTCAACTGATATTTCAAGAGCTATGACTAGAACAGTGACTACAGATCCCCACTTGTAGCATTTCCACAACTTCAGCTACTCAGAGTAGTCCCCATCTTCATCAGGCTGAGATTCTAGTATCTCACAGTTATGTAAGTGCCCTAATATAATCTTGAGTGCTCTTCAAGTATTTCTAGTTGATGAACAGGGCATTGTATTTCTATTTATTTAGGTAATTTTTAATTTCTTTCAACAATACTTTTAGTTTTCAATGTACAACTTTTTCACTACTTGGCTTAAATTTATTCCTATGTATTTTATTCTTTAAAAGATTGTACATGAAATTACTTTTTAACCTCATTTCAATTCTTCATAGCTCATGTGTAGAAATGTAATTTGATTTTTAATTTATTTTTGACCACAACTTCTCTGAATCCATTTAATAAATCTGCTTTTGTTAATTATGACAAGGGATTATAAGAAAACAATCAATCACCCAGGAAAAACATAGTTTACAAGCATCAAACCACTGGAAGCAGAAAAGTCTAGAAATTTGGGGACTGGCACAATCACTTCCCACCCTTAATTTAGGAGGAAAACACTGAAGATCCATTTTAGCAACAAAGACCAACTGCCTCCAACTTTGCAGACAGCATTAAATCAAGTCTGTGCTAATCAGAACACTGTTAGAAGTTGAGCAGAATAAAGTTTCTCCAAGCAAAAATCTCAATAAAGCAACAACTCCTAGCATACACTTGCACTTCAATGAAATATTTTAGGGAAAAGAGACCATAGGGAATTCTTCCAACAAGGTTAATAAAATGAAGTTATCTTCAATCAAATAGAGGTACAGACAGACATATAAGCATAAAGTAGAAAGCACAAACTATGTTAAATTTAGGAAGCAGTTCTCTCAAACTGTGGGTATGCCTGAAATAAACAGAGCTGATGACAATAAAATAGATAAAAAGCCACAAAGAACCATTTTCCTTAAGTGCTACCAAAAGTAGCCCTTAATTTTCTACAGTAAGAAGGAAGCTGAAAAACTTACTTGTCAATATCCACACTAAATGTAGCAATCAAAACAACTGAAAAATGAAAAACCTAAAAAACTACAAGGAACAATGTAGTAGGGATTTTGTCCCAAAACTCTGAAAAGGAAACCATGACGAATCATGGAACATTCCTTACCTCCAGGGCAAACACTTCTACTACAATTGCTCCATACTAAGGGCACCTATGAGTCTTCAGTTCCTTACTTTTCTATCAGAGTGTTTACAGTAAGTGCACAACCTCTGCTTCATCAGGGTACATTAGATATGTTGGATGTAGACAATAAATTTTAGTTTCTAGTTCTTCAGGTCAAAAGGATCCATATATCTGGACCTGGTAATGTAGAAACTATGTAAGACAGCCCTTTCCTATCAAACAGAGGTCCTGGGCTTTTGAGTTTGAAGTCATGCCAAGACAGAAGTTTCACATTTTATCCTATAATGGCAGGATACATAAACTGGTCTGTGAAGTAGAGACTGCTTACATGGTGACCCAAATAGCAGAACATGGTATATTCGATGTTCAACAAAAACATCCTGCTCTCTTCCTCCAGGTCTCAGAGGCTCTCGTGACCTGGCTGACTAGGATTAGGTGGGACTGTGTGGATACAAAATTGGGACTGGAAATGTCACTTCCCAGCCAGAGTATTTAGTTGCAGATGTGCAATGCAGCAGGACTTACTTTCACTTTTTAACTATAGTGGGCATAATCTGGTCCACGTAGAAAATACACTCTCAGGATAATTTCCAGGATTAGGACATGAATTAGAACCCAAGGATAACCCTCCATATTTATGCAGCAAGAGTAAAACACAAACTGCTGTCCGAAGGCAGGTGGCATCCCCACCCTGTTTTGGTAGTATGTGTTCTATGCTGGTTCAAAGTTCTACATCGTAATTCTGAGATTTATGTTGTTCATTTATAAAGTCATATACTGCACACCTCTACAGCCTGGTATTACTTCAGATTTATAAAAATCCCTTCTCCCAAGTAATTCAGGAAAAAAGCACCGAAAAATATTTACTAGAACTGATCATCTTGAGGATGAGGTAGTATATTTATATATCTCTATTTAAATTCTATACTTGATTATTTACAAAATTGTAGTTACTTTTGCACCACCATTCTTTAAAACACACCATTTAAATAAAGTTGATTATATTTTCATCATCCAAGTTTTTTATCAATGAAAAGTGTTACAAAGGACCTTCTTACATTACATGATTTATACAAGAACACATCCGTAACTCCTTTTCAAGTAGTTAATCATTTAAGCCATTGAAGACATTAGACTAAAAAAGAAAAAAGTGGAAAACTTCAAATAGAGGCTAATGTCTATGTGAAACAATAGGTAACTCAAGTGTATATGCTGTTACTTTATTAATATGTATCCCTTTAAATCTTTGACATAGCATTTAAAAATAAATTTAATAAAAATGTTATCAAAACTTATTTATTAACCCTAGATCACTGAAAGTTATTTAGGTGACTATTATTAGAACCCAGAGTTAGTATAAGAATAATCATTAATTTGAGAAAAGACAATTTATTTTAGGACTTTACTATTATTTTGGGCTTACCATTAAATTCTGAAACCTCGAGTTTAAGTCAACACATCCTTTTCTCCCAAGTACACAAGGGGAGAGTAAATGGCACAAAACCAAACACACAATTACGCAGCTCCCCGGGAGGACAGTCAGAAGAAAAGCACACAACACAGTGGCTGTGCACCTTATTACCTGAGCGTTCAGCAGCTCCTCACACTTCTGTGCTTGCTTCTCAATTGCAGACATGTACTGTTTTTCAATAGCTTCTACTTGTTGCTTCACTGAAGACTGCAGTAGTGCCTAAACACAAGCAAGGAAAGTATTTGGATCACAGACAAAATGTGCAGTCTAGAGTCAGCCTGAGCCTGTTTTTGACAATTGTACATGTCTGAAATATGACGCCTTCTAGAGTAGAGAAATACACGTGTAAACAGTGAAGCATTTTGTATATATGTGTATGTTTATATGTATATAAACATTATGTGTTTTGTGTGTGTGTGTGTGTGTGTGTGTGT
>NW_022900927.1:1142675-1150175 GCF_012274545.1 Fukomys damarensis | reverse complement strand
GTACTTCTGACTCATCCCCAAAGGCAAAATGCCCATGAGAGGTGAATGTTTAGAATCAAATCAGAACATCAAGGCAGTCACGATGGCACAAGACACTCAGAGAAGCAGTGTCAGAGTGGACTACTGCCAGCTACACTTAAC
Source organism: Fukomys damarensis (assembly GCF_012274545.1). Classification (NCBI taxonomy): domain Eukaryota; kingdom Metazoa; phylum Chordata; class Mammalia; order Rodentia; family Bathyergidae; genus Fukomys; species Fukomys damarensis. The sequence goes on along the minus strand of NW_022900927.1, from coordinate 1,150,034 downwards.
AAATCCCTTCATTTTTATTTTCCCTTGAAACAGCCCAACTGTGCAGAAATTACTTCAGCCTCACCAAATTCAGTCTTTGGTCGATTTGCCAGGCACATGTGTACTTCAGACCCAGACAGTCTCCAAAACATTGGCACAGCCAAGTGCAGGAGTGCATCACAGTACTCAAGAGGCTGAGGAAGGAAGACTGCCCCAAGTTGGAGGCCAGCCTGGGCTATATTTTGAGTCCATGGCCAGCCAGAACTGTACAGCAAGACTTTGTCTCATAAAAAACGAAACAAAATTGATACTATATCAGCACAAGGAGTAACTAAAATAAAAACACTATGCATATAACTGGACGAAAAGTAATTCAATTATTTTGAAAGTAATAAATATTTTATCTATCAATCCATTAAGTTACACTTTACCAGTGGAGAAGTTTAATGCTACAGACCAAGTCAGAAGCAAAAGACAAACACAATACTCCAGTTAGAATGTAAGAATAAGAATTTTTTATTTGTCACTTGCATATGTGATGTTTCTATACAAGCACCTTACACATAAAAAATTCAACAAAATTATAAATTAAATAAATCAATTAGCATTGGCAAGTCCAACCCTAACTGTAGGCCTATTCATAAAGAAATTATTATAACTTTTATATCTATAATTACACTCAATTTTTATCTATAATACATGTAAAATAATGGTTACAAAGCATTATCTGAAATCAAATACAATTTTCAATTTCTTAGAAAAATATAATTTGCTTTTCAAACATCAATTTTTTCAAGCTTTTTCCCTTATTTTTCTCTTTTTCCATTTGAACTAAAAATTAAATGAGCAAAAAAAAATAAATGAGTGAAATTGAAAGGCATCTGTAAAATGGGTAAGTTAAGACTATGAAGAGAAATTCTTACATTTTCTTCAGGTGTAAGTTTTCTTTTTTAGCAAATACTACTTTGAATTTTGCAGTGCTGTTAAAATGTTAACAAAATTCTATAATATTCCCTCAAAATTACACACATAAAGAAGTATATTATTCAAAGGAAGAGACTACTTGTGTGAAACACATTTGTAAAAATGACTTCATGCATTTTACTGAATCATTCATCTTTTTCCATGAACTTTACATACCTGCTTACAGATTAAGAATCCTTCTTTTTTCTTGGCTATTCTAACCCAGTAAAGCAAATTTCTATTTTCCTGAATAGGCATTTCGCATTTTTTTCAATCATTCAATTATAAATTTAATCTTATTGAGTACATACGTCTTACCAAACTGTCCTTAGTACTAAAGATACAGCGAACAAAACAGACAATGGCCTTACTCTCCTGAGTTTACATTGCTAGCAATGGTGAGAGTCAGGCAAGGAGATCAAAAATAGACAAGTAGATCAAGGAAGATCACTACTGATGCTAAATACTATATAGAAAATAAAAATAAATTAAACGTTAGGAGTAGAGATACATTTTTCAAAGAGGGCAGTCAAAAGGGTTTCCTAAAGATAACTAAGAGTTGAGGTGAGGAAAAATGTTGCCATATGAAAACTGGCAAAGTAGGTGTTTCCCCCATCAAAGTACAAGGTCCTAAAACAGGAATAAAACTCATGAGGGGGAAAAATTAAGTAAAAGGCCAAAGTATACCATATGAAGCAGGGAATTTTACCAGATGCAGCCACCCCAGGCTTCTTTTTATTCTTACATAGGCCAAACTCCTCCATACCTCAGAGTTCTACAGTCATGCTGGGCTCTGTGCTTGAAAAGTAACTCAAAACTGAGAAATGAAAGTAGATAGCCAAGACCATGTAGGGCCATAATAAGATAGTTTAATTGTTGTAATTGCTATGAAAAACCATTAAAATGCTGTGAGCAAGCAAATTTGTATTAATCTGACTATACTAGCTGTCTGTGTCCAAATAGCCAATGTACAACATTTAGAGGGGGAAAGGTTTATTTTTGTGTATGATTTCAGAGGTTTTAGTCCAATGCAGAAATGCCATGGTGGAAGGATATGGATGAGGAAAGCAGCACAGCTCCTGAAAGCCCAGAAGCAGAGAAAGGAATACTTGTGGAGAAGAAAGAGCCAAGCACTCAATACCAGTCTTCTGTTACACTCCAGACACTCTGAGAACGCCTTCCTCAGACCCTGAGTGGTCCTCGAACCAATAGAGTGGGCCCTTCAGCTTAACTGTCACAGTGGCATATTTTTAAAAGGCTCCAAACAATGTTCAAGGTAAAAAAAAACAAACACACAAAATATTGAAACTTTCTCCACCAATAGACAATTTATCAAAATGAAATATATAGTATTGCTTTTTGCAAACTACTTTATATACATTTGAAAATTACAATTAATGCAATATGCATAGCATTTTTTATGCTGTAAAGAGTGATGCAGTAATCTTCAGTGGTAAGGAAATATTTAAATCATTTTAGAACTAGCTGAACTGTTGCTATGCCCTTACAAGAAAAGTCTTAAAAGATATGTGTACTACAAATATCCACCAAGTAATGTAACTGGAACTTCATCTGGACATGCGTCTATAAGTTTGCAGGTCTTCTACAATACTTCCATTCTCCAATTTTTCCAGAACCACTAAGTAAAAACGACTATGAAATTGAAGAGACAGTGTCTAAATACTGGGCTCTGAATGTTGCTCTTCTTTACCAATTTGCCTTAATTTTCCATCGCTCTTGGTGATCAAAGACATCTTTTGCCAATCTGGAAGTCTAAAATTTCAACTTAGTGTTCTGGCTTATATTTCAGAAGGAAGAGTGGTCTGTTGGCTTCACACATTCACATTCACATACATACATGCACGACTACACGCATGTTTTTAAATGATCTTTCATCAGAAAGTCAATAGTCCAGTTATGGTACAGATACAGCTAGAGTAGAGCAGAAACATGAGGCACCTCAGAAAATAGTAATTAGGCATTTTAGAAAGTTTTGTTGAGATACAAACAATGTGTTTAACACTTTAACTTAACATTGAGAGGTGATTTAAAAGTATAATGTAGAAAGGGACAAGAAAGTGTAATTCTGTGAACTGAGTTCAACCTGAACTTAAGGCTTTCATTGAATCTACCCTCGCTTCAGGTTTGAATCTAAATTCATGGACTCTCACTTCCCAGTCTGGCACCTTTTGAGCAATATCCAAAGCCTGGGGGCACAGCCTTGAGGAGAATGATTCTTAGGAATAACAGCAATAGACTTGGTCCTATTTCTTTTAGAAACCAACAGCAGAGAAAATATTACCTAAAATTTTGGGGAAACTGGATTGAGCAACAAACAAAATTCCCCGTTTTTCTTTGATTTTAAAAAAGAGAAACAGCAAGGTTATGTCAAAGCTGCTAAAAATCTATGGCTTTACACATCTCAATCATTTGGAATTGCAGCGATTCTCGGGTTTTCCTGTGTATCTGAGTAACAGTGCAGTGTTACTATACAATTAAAAAGGAAAAATGTTAAGTTATGGGTGTAGATCTAAACACGGAAATTCAATATTGGCTCACCATGCTATGAAGTGCTTTGAAGACTATGAAGGCCAAAGAAAATCTTCAGGACAGAGGGAATCATTCCTGTTGGCCTTGTTGTTAAGGGATTCTAGTAACAGAAGAGTTGTTACCTCAAACACCGCAAAAGGCTCCCAGTGAAAGTTTCTTTTGTGCCATGGACAACACATTAAAATTAAGAAGTTTCTAAAATTAAGTACAGCACAGAAATTCTGCATGTATGTCTTCCAGATACTTCAACCTTCTGAAAAGCTGCCATATGGACTGGCCTCTCCCTCAGATGCCACAGTATTGCTCCTTGTGACTTAAATCAGAGCTACAGTTTCAGTTTAAAAGAAAGAAAAAAAGGGAAAAAAATTCTTACTGGAATATCCTCTTCATAACTTTAGCAGCATTAAACAAAACACCTGGTTATTTTACTATAAAGACCTAAGCTTTTCATTTTAGAAACTAAAACCTCAGAAACCAAGAGAAGAAAGACACTCAGTTAGATGTCAGAAATGTTTGGCTTAAGTACTACACACATATAAACTTTCCAAGGAGGTATCATATTTTGTTAGAGCCAAGTACCAAGCTTTGAGTGACCTGGCTTTCATTTAAAACTCCTCCTCTGTTTATATGTATGGATCAACCCACCATGATTTTTAAGTTCTCAAATTCTTTACCTAATAAGCAGGGAGAATTACTTTCTTTCCTGCCAATGATGAAGGAATAACAATTAACACGATTCTTTACATTACTCATATGCTGAAATATAATGTTCTATATGCTGACTTTCAAGACTTAAATTCCTCACTCTTTATGATATAAAGAATTCATGCTTGATGAATTCAAGGTGGGATCATGATTTTTTTTTTCAGGTACTACATTAAGACCATTAAAGAAAGCATTTTCCTTCAAATTAATGCAGATGCTTTTAACAAATACAGCTGTCAAACAGTAGCAAAGAATATTTCCTAATACTGAAAGGCTATATTAAAAGAGAAAGTTTGATTAGAGGTATGACTAAATTCAGTTTTATGAAACACTAACAAAGACTACATTTCCATTTACGCTTTCATTTATTCATAAGGAGAAAAAATTTGTACACTCAGATGATTATTCTAAGATACTTCTACAAGGTTTCTCTTCCAGTTAGAAGTTACCATTTGTATAGTACAGAAGTGACTACATTAAGGGTGATAACGACAATACTTCTAATCTGTTGAATTGGGCACTAAAGAGTCACAGGAGATCCAGTCCCAGAACCACAGCAGGTGCCCGAGGTGCCCTGCAGACCAAACAGCTTACATATTTAGCTAGATGGGAGTTAGGAGGAAGCCACAGGGAAAGGAATAGTTATCAAAGTGACTCCGAGGAACTGCTGCTGCCCAACACAGAATTATTATACAACAGCATGAAGAGGGACTTCTGGCCTAACACTAGTCCACTTTGGGTTTTCAAATGGACCAATTACCAAAAAAAAAAAAAAAAAAAAAAATTAAGGCTACATGAATCACCTATTATAACCTATTGAACACTAAGACAGGTACTTCATCTAGAATGGACTAAATCAAACTCAAATGAGTTAGTCTTCAAATAGAATTCCTTTCTCATTGCTATAAACAAAACTGGGCATCAATTTGCTGTAAATCAGTATGTGGCAATTCTAAGCACATTATCCCTCCTCTGCAATGATAAAGCCTGAGAGGAAGAGTGATGAGAACAAAGTTTATGCCATGTACATTTTCACATCTTTTGAATTTTGTGTTGCATGTATATGCTACCATGTCAAAAATAAAGGTATTCTAATAGGCTTTTGTACCTTCTATTCCTTAATAATTTATCCTTGCTAAAAATTAATGTTCTCACGTTAATATTAATCACATACAGAGATCTGATTACTCAGAGTGTAGAGATTAAAATCAAAATCAGTGCTCTATTTTCACACTGATAAAGGAAAAAAATGGAAACAAAGTCTTTGTAAATAGGGAAGGATGGAGAGGGTGAAGGGAGGGCAGGGGAATGGGGAGAAAATAAGAACCAAGATACACATGTAAAGGTATAAGATCCTAATGATGAATGTAACTGTACTGTATATGCCTAAAAAGTACCCATAAACTTAATGGAAAAAAAAAAAAGACCTCAACTCACCCCTCCACCCAAGAAAAAGAAACTAATGGTAAAACACTATTCTCCCAAATGTTACTTACAACTGTTGTACCTATGCTTTCCTTTCACAGAGTTCTATAGTTCAGAAGAATAAACTGAGCCACTGTTATGGCTTATATCGAGATGACTCCCGAAAGACTCCAGTGTTCCTAAGTGGCCTTTTGGGAGTGACTAAATCATGGGTGTGCAATAATCGGTGAGTCCACCAATTGGTTTCCCTAAGCTCTGGGTGTAGACTTACTGAAGACAGAAGCCCCATCCTGGAAGTGGGTAGCACCACCCAATAGGCTTGTGGCCTACATGGAAAAAATAGGGAACAGAAATCAGAAAGGCTCACTGCTTCACTGCTACCACTGTGTGTATCACTGCAAACAGGCAGGAAATTTAAAATTATATTCTGCATGCCTATCATCTTTAAAAATATTTATGCATGCACATCTGCATGAGGATATAGAAAATTTAATGAGTAACAGAATGTTGACCTACCCTTCTCTTCTGCTGATAGCTACACTGTATAGCCTTTCACTAACTGGAATATTACTGGCCAATAAATAAATAAATCTGTAACACAAACCAATGATTTTCTCTAAAATCTAAAAAATTAAGTAAATACTAAGTATCTAAATCTATACAGGCTGTGCTAATGATTCAGTGTAGAAAAGTGAAAGATTTAAGAATTGTACAATTGATGTATCATACATATTGGAATAGATACAAAGATGTATTCTTTATGGATAATACTTGATAATCACTCTGCCAGCATAAATACCAGAGATAGAAAATTGTTGAATAAGCTGAAAACATATTAAGATTCAACCTACAGGAACATGTCAGACCTCAAGTGAATGAGGAAAGACTATCATTTATGGATACATTTACCTCAAAAGACACTAGTAATAAAGTAGCCTGAATTTTTATTATAGTACGAAGAAATCTGTAATTAATCAGGATCTGGGCAAAAGAAGACCTATAATGATAAAATGCTCAATTTTGTCTGTCGGTCACAAATAGCGATCTAAAAAGGAACCCACAATACTTAAAGTTCATTTTATAAGATGAAAAATTACTAGGGGGAAACATGAGTCTTGCCAGTGTCATGAAACAACTAATAAACTTCATTCATGTAAAATTTCTCTTTTGGGGTTCCTTTTAAAGAACTACTTCATAGAAAACATTGAAAGCTGTATTCTCAAGATCAAATGAAGTCTTCTCCTCCCTAACTTTGACCAGCAGGCTGATTATACAATAATAATACAAAGGCAAACCTTAAATCTATACTAGAACAAGTTCTTTAGCAAGGTTTCCAGTGCCTTGTGGCTTTGGCCTTGATGGAAAACCCACAAGAATAGCCTTGCAGGCAAAACTCTGGCCTACTCAGGAGACTCAGAGGCACACAAAAACTATTATCAACTATAAAAACTTTTCTCAATTTTGCACTGGGGTTAAGTCTGGTGGGAGGGATAAGAATGGACAAGCCAAATCACGAGTTCCAAACCAATTGCTAGTATCTAATACACTTGTAGGCCAAACTTCATTGGCAACAGCACACTTCTTTAGTTGTCCAGGAAAAATTTGATCATACGATAAAAGTTGGTATTTATGAGAATCCTTGTTCAATCAACTATAAATTTTTTCATACCTTTTGGTTAACAAAATAGTGGAATTCAAACAAACATATAGTCAGGTCTCGCATATCTTTTTTTTTTT
>NW_022900927.1:1101806-1142643 GCF_012274545.1 Fukomys damarensis | reverse complement strand
AGACAAACATAGTCAGGTCTCGCATATCTTTTTTTTTTTTCTCTTTTCATCTTTGAACAAAAGACTTAGTAGTATCTAATTAAGGGAAACTATCCAAAGACGAGAAAACAAAGTTGTTTCCCTCTCCTTAGAAAAGATCTTTATATAATACAAGTAATTCTACACCCTGGGAAAATTTAGTCTCCTGTATAAAACAGTTCAAAACAATTCAAAAGTTCAAATAAAACACTAGCAAGTGAATGCTTTTGAAAACTGGAATATAGCAATCATGTGATACTCTAAACTGGCATGTAACACACACTACACTGCTAAACTTCAAAGCAACTTTAACAAAAGGAATTTAAGGCATATTTAACCTTTTTAGCAAAAGCACAGAATACCAACCATCTTAATAAAACAAAAGTTAGTTAACACAGGAAATTAATGCACTAAGAATTTTAGTCAAGATGATTTCAGAGCAACTTTATAGAGCATTTTGGCATCACTTTCACTACAAGTAGCAGAAATTTCATATGCCTGGAGAGTCAAAACTTCACTGTACCTGATGTATCAGAAAATGATCTTCAGTGAATACTCTAAGACCTTAGGAAAGAATCTGCCCATCCCTGCCCATGCATTAAGTTAGTCACAAGCACTGTCCACGTGCAGGCATCAAGTGGTTTCCGATTCTGGATTATAACACAGAATTAAAGATGCCAATTTAAATCAAGTATCAGAAATAAAAATGCAAAATAAAAATGGGTATGTATGTTTGTATATGTTATTGTGATGAAGAGGTCTTGAAATATATAGCTATTTCTGAGTTCTTAAATGTCTCATACCTGGGCAACTGTGAGCAAATAAATAGGTAGGAAAAATCATTTGAGAAGAGAGCATAAAAAATTCTCCTAGTTTCATGGTGAATGTGATGACCAGGAACAAATTTTCACTTACCAAAACATGACCCAGCACATGTTTAAAAATCCACAAATGGACCAAGAAATGTAGAAGATACCTTTAAATCATTATTGTTAGAAACCAACCATCATTTTTGTCTATTTTTGCTGGAAAGGAGGCAGTATTGGGGATTAAAGCTGGACTTTTTACACAGAGCTACAATCTTCAAGTTCTGTTTCTTTTATTTGAAGATAGGGTCTCCTAAGTCACAAGTTGCCCAGGGTTTAAGTTGAAATCCTCCTGCCTCAGCCTCATCTAAAATATATGCCATCACACCTAGCTTCTTTTTGCATTTTCAGGCTATTTTTCTAACTACCATATTTTACTAATCTGCCAACTCTCTGAAAAATTTAATGATTCAACATTTCTCCTATCTAGTATGGCCTGAAAACTGTCTAAATTATTTAAGTTTAAAAAACAACAAAAAAAAAGAATGTAATTTATGAATGTAAAGAAACAAGGTGATCAAAACTAAAAAGTAACATGCACTATGAAATAAAATTGTATATATGAGAGTTTCAACAGGAAAAGCCTTTTTCTAATTCATTTATCTTAAAAATACCATGTTAAAAAAAAGGAGGTTGCTGTCATAGAATTAAAAAAAGAAGATTCTGTATAGAGTAGCAAAACAAAAACTTTAGCCAAAACAATATGTTCGTGTCTTGTGTGTGTTGAGCTGAAATTTTTAATGAACTGAGCTCAAAGTGAGATAAAATAAAAACAACATGTTGAATTTAATTTCTTGAGTCCTTTCCACTCACTGTTATAGCATGTTAGCAAAGTTCCGACTTTGAATTTTAAGACACTGAGTCAACTAAGTGTTTCCCTTGGAAAATTCTATTTAGGCAAAAAGAAAAATTGTTTTTGAGAATGGGTTACCATTTAAAATGACTCAAGTACTTATATAGATTGTATTAAATATATATATCTCTTCATACAGATTCTTTTGAAAAGAAAATCAAAAAGTAGACATCTGTGCAAGAGGATATGTTCTTTTTAAAAAGGGAAGCCATCTTATTCTCTAAGTTATATAATTCTATCTATTTTAGCAAATATGCCTGTACTTTTTCCATGTGTAAACTTTCTCTGGTAGTCCCTCCATACCAATCTTCCAAATAAAAAAAACAGAAAACAAAATAAAAAACCTTTTTCTGACTGTGATCACTAATCCCATACATCTAGAATTTTAAAGAAGGCATACATTTTTAAAAATCTTGATGTATATATCAAATTGTTGTCTGCTAGTCTACATCTAAAACTAATTCACTGACTTTTTCCTTAACTTTCAAAAATAGCAAGCAGCCCATTCTCACTCATCTGGTTTCTGTTAGTCTGTTTCTCTGTCTTTTTGTATGACAGCAGCTCCCAGTGATTTAAATAGCATGCAGCGCATATATACATATATTCTTAAGAACATGCACACCCACACAACCTTGACAGAAGAAATGATGCTGATAAAAACTGGAAAGGTGGCAACATCAGGAAGAAAGGAAAAAAGCCTGACAGCAAATAGTATGAAGGAATAAGACAACAGGTTAACAGTTCCTTTGGGGTGGCAGAATAACTTTCAGAACTTTAAAAGAAATACCCTCTCTACAGCTGGACTTGAATTGCCAAGAAGTACCTTATTTTGGAATGTATGATTTTTAAAATCAATACAAGAGAACTACAAGGTAAATGTACCCTGATCAATGACAACTGCTGAATGTACCTTAAAAGGAACAAATGAAAGCATCACACTAATATATAACTACTTAACATTTTACAAAAAGATATTCTACATCATGGATAGTAATCTTTGATACAGAAATCTGAAGGCATTAATTGTAAAGTCTGAGGCAGTGCATATATTAGAGAATGGGAATTTCAAGATAAAACTTCAAAAAAGTAATGTTATAGTGCTGTGTAAACCATATTAGATGTAGCATGATCTATGAAAAGGTTTGTAAGGCGTAATTTACTTTACTGTTGTAAATTATCAAGAGAACAGATGTTTTACATCATGACAAATAGAAACACAGTCTTTTTCATCATTTTTCAGTGAGCTATTCAATTCCTAAGTGAATAAAAAGAATACAGCCTTTAAACCAAAGCTATCTTCTTAAGGGAATATTTCTAAAATGATTGCAACAAGAATCTACTATATTGTATTGTTTTGAGAAATAAACTAATTAATAATCCACCACCCATTGGATGAAAAGCCATTGCAATTGCTATGCTAGGTAAATGATATGCTAAATAACTAATGATAGCTAATATGTATTAAGGGTTTACTTATTAGCTGTACACCATGTTTTTCCACTGGAGACCCAAAACACTTTGAGAATATTTTCATGGCTTATTCCCTTATTTACTGACAGTGAAACTAACTTTTACTTTAAAAAAAAATTTTCCCCAAGATTATAATGTCAGTAAGCAGCAGAGGTGTGCTCTGATCCAGGGATGTCTGACTTAAACACTTAGGCTGCTGGCCAAGTAGCACAACCAGGAGTACTTAGTTCCAAAGCAGGAATTCTGGCAGACATGAAGCAGGTTTTTATATTAGGTAATCATACAATGACAAAAAATAAATTACCATGCAGAGTCATTAAAGACAGACTAAGGACATAAGGCCACCAGGTACATGACATCCATATAAAAATATATTGAAACATTTGATCTTTTTTCAATATTTACCTGTTTACTCATGCAGATATTAAGAACAGCCCTGTATTAAGGTTTAAATTAACATTTGAAGTCATGGTACAACAAAATCCCAAAATATGTCTCAAAATTCAAAAAATGTACATTCTTGGAAGTTATTCACACAAAATGAATAGTCCTATGCCAAAAACAAAAACAAAACAACACTAGGAAAAGGAATCCCCAAATATCCAAGGGTGGAGGTACTCAAAGAACAAGATTAACAAACTCTCAACTCTTACTAGCACAATGAGAATAAAGAGAATGTCAAAATTTGCAAATCTATATTGACCCCAGAATAATTACTTTTGAAAGGAACAATATATGTAACAATACTGACTATTTTAATTTTTTTTTTCTTTTGGTACCAGGGATCGCACTTAGGACCTTGTGCTTGCAAGGCAGGTTGCAGAACCACTGAGCTAAATCCCCAAGGCGCATGACTATTGTAATTTAATTAGAATAATGACTATTTTAATTTAATTAGAAGAATAATGGTGATGGTGAGAGTTCTGGAATGGTAACACTGGGAGTTAGGGTAAATTACCCCTTATTCAGAAAAAAACTCCTATTCAGAAGAAACATCTTCTGAACAGGTTACATTAGAAAACCACACAAAGTCTCCAGGTTGATCAAAGGGTTCATACTAAATTTTATTCAACAAAATGTATAGAAACCTGGTAGATCCACTGTGAGGCTATGGTTCTCAAGCTGGGGACTCTGACCATTCATCCACTGTCCAGCCTTACGGAGCATAGTTCCAGAGGGCTCCCAGTAGGCAAGTGGGCATTTTCCTTCCCCCAAATACTAGTGCAAAAGCTACTCCTGGTGGCTTTACTAACTGATGAACATTAACATATCCTATTTTGCTCAGCTGTATGTTGCCCAAGTTTTATATCAGGCAGTGGCAGTACCACTCATTCTGCCATGCCTACCTTCTGCTAGGTACAAAGGATTGGGAGGGGGCAGCTGATAAAAAAATGCAGAGTTCTCTTCCTGCAGAGATCTGTATAAGAAGAGAACTGCTGGCTTGGCTTCTGAAGCTATTTGTTAGCTACTATTTACGTGAACTTTCTGAGAGAGAAAACGTATTCCTATGAGACTTACCAGATGCAGAAACTGTAATATCCTATCCTCCAGCACAGTGGGAGCCATATGGCAAATGTAGTACCTGTCCTTTTCCCCATAGCAATGGTTGCACCTTCAAAGGGAAAATCCCTCTGAGGAAACCAAGATGTAGAAATTAACTATCTTACTCTTCCAGTGACCTTGCATGGTACAGAAATTATCAATACTATCTATTCTCCACAAAACAGTAACAACAACAGACATGGAAATAGGAAAGTGTGTTCCACATTCAAAGAAAAGAGGAAGCAATGGAAATTGTCCTCAATAGGACCTAAATGTTAGAGCTAAACAAATTCTTAAGGAATAAAAAGAAAGTATGATGATAACTTCTCATAAAACAAACATTAATTAAAAACAAATTATACAAAATAACTACGGAGAAATTTGGAAGCAAAGTAAAATTTTAAAAAATGAAAAATTCAAGGAAGGACCTAAATACTGAATTTGAGCTAAGAGAAAAATATATGTAAAGTTGAACAAATACTGACAAAATTATGCAATCTGAAGAACAGTAGGAAAATGAATAATGAAAAAGTTAGCACAGTCTCAGAAAAATATGAGCCTGTATTAAGGAGACCAATAACAGAAATAACTCAATGAGATAAGAATGACAAGGGAAGAAAAACTTCAAAAAAGGGCTGAAAGAAACTCAATGACTTACTTCAAAGAGAATTAAGCAAAAAGAGACACAAATGCAGATACATCAGAGTGAAAAAAAGAGATAATCTGAAAACAGGGTAAAAGCTACTGCACGTAAAAACCTCAAAAAGATTAACAGCTTATCAGAATGAAGAACTGAGGGCAGTAAAATGATATTCAAAGTGCTAAAACAAAGGGAAGGTCAGCTATCCACAACAAAGCTTATATCCAACAAAACAACCCAGAATGAAAGTTTGAAAAAATATATCCCACATGCACACATTCATCATTAGAAGAAAAAAAATAAAATATTGTAATACTAACTAAACTAAGGTTCTCTAGGCTCACACAAGCAACTCCACATGTACAGAACTCAAGCACACTAGTAAAGTTAATTATAAAGACAATTTCAAATGACTAGATAATTGGGTATTTTTCCTTTGAAGACCTTACTACCACTATAAACCAACTATACCTGGAGATATCTACTGAACATCTCACCTAACCCCATGAATGCCAGCGTAAGTGGAGAATGCTGTCCATATCATATGTTAAGCTACAAAGCAAGCCTCTATAAATTAAAAAGAATTGAAGTTACCAAAAGTAAGTTCTCTAACTACAGTGGAATTAAAGCAAAAACCAGTAACCACTAGAAATTTTAAAAATGTCTGTGGAAAGCTACACACTTCTAAAGAACTAATGAGTCATACCTTAGGCAAGGTATGGGGAAAAATGAGAACCAAGATCTGTCATGTAAAGGTACAAGTTCCCAATGATGAATGTAACTGTACTGTATATCTAAAATGTACTGATAAACTCAATGAGGAAAAAAAAAAAAAGAACTAATGAGTCAAAAAAGAAGATATAAAAAAGACTACATTACATAAATGAAAATGAAAACATAACATGACAAAAACAGAATAAAATAAATGATTAGAAGAAAATAACTGACCTTTTGTTTTGTTTTTTTTGCTTTTTTGAGACAGGGTCTCACTATGTTGTTGAGACTGACCTGGAACTCACTATGTAGCCCAGACTGGTCTCGAACTCACAGTGATCCTCCTGCCTATCTCCTGAATGCTAGGATTATAAGTGTGCACCACTAGGCCCGGCTCAACTGTGACATTTTAAAAGGTATTAAATCAAAAAGTTAATTATATTTTGTCAAAGTATCTTTTATTATTTAAAATTAATTTCAGTGGTACTTTTGATATACATAATGATAATATTCATCGTAGAGATGTATACAATGTATCTTGACTCATTTTTCCCCATTCCGCTCCCCTTCCTTCTATCTTTTGCCCCACATTATTTAGAAAAGCTTCATTTCCATTTTTTCTCCTATTCTTTTTATCATTTTCCCTTCTTTTTCTTCTCCCTCCCCCTTGCCTTTTCCTCTTGCCATCTGAACATTTTCTTCCTATGTCCCAATATCTAATTATATTTTTAAATGTTTTTATTTTTAAATTTTGTATTAATATGCTGTCATTAATAAGGTTCAATGTAATATTTCAATGTATGCATGTAGCATGCCCTGAACATCCAGCCTCTCTTTATATATCCTCTCATCATCCTTCCCAAACTCTAGTATGCACAATTCTACATCATTCAGATTAACATTTATACAAAAGTATCTTCACAACTAAAAAAAGATAAAATAAGCCCAAAGCAAGCTAAAGGCAAAGCATAGCAAAGATTGGAGTGGAAATTAATGAAGTAGAGAACACAAAAATAAGAAAGAAAACTAATTAATTTTCAAAATGCCAACAAAATAAACCCTTAAGCTAATCTGACCAAGAAAAAAACTGAAATTACAGAAATTGGGAATGAAAAAGAAACAGTAACAATGACTTAACAGATACAAAAATACTATAAGGAAGTAGAATCAATGTTTATGTGTCTCAAAAATCAGATAATTTAAATGAAAAAGACATTGGGAAAGAAAATCATCAAAGAAAGTAACAAAATAAAAAAATCTCAACAGACTGATAAAAGGAGGAAATGCAGCTTAACTCATTCAATGTGTCAAGTATTAAACTGATTCCAAACTCAGATAGCACAAGAAAAGTACAGATCAATATCCCTATTGAAAATACATGTAAAATTACTCAACAAAATAATTGCAAACTGATTCATACAAAACAGAAAGAATTCTACACAATAAACAAGTGAGATAATTCTAAGAATGGAATACTGGAATAACGTTTAAAAATTAATTGGAATATACCATATTTAGAGTCATAATAATTTTAATTTTTCTATTATGATTTGAGTAGTCACAAATACAGCCTTTGACAAAAATCCTACAAAATTCAACAAACTGGAAATCGGAGGGTACTACTTCAACCTGGTAAAAGGACCAGTTATGAAAACGTCACCAGTAAAATCATTATTGCACTTACTGGCAAAGACTGAATGTTGTCCTCCTAATATCAGGACAGAACTGCTTTAGCAACATTAGTATCTTTTATTGAAATTGTACTAGAGGTGCAGATAATATAATTAGGTAAAAAAAGAAACAAATGGTATCCGGATTGGATAGGAAGAAGTAAAATGCAGCTAGAAATGACATAATCTAGTACAGAGAATTCCCTTGAGTAAGAAATCTACTAAATAAAGTATTAGATCTAGTAAGTATGTAAAAGCAATACGTAACAACCAATTCTATTATTATATGCTAGCAATGAACAATCCGAACATGAAACAAAGAAAAACAATTCAATTTGCAATACCGACTACAAATAAACTGCATACTATAAAACATTGTTGAAAGAAATAAATGAAGATATAAATAAATACAAAGATACTCTGTTAAGATAAATGAGGATTTAGCCTAGTGGCACAGCACATACTTGGCAAGCCTGAGATCCTGAGTTCAATCACTGGTACCAAAAAAAATTTTTTTTTAATTTTTTAAAAAAGATGGACAAGGAAAACTATCAAAACCTATCTGGAATTTGGAAAGAATTCACATGTAGATCCTAAATTTCATACAGATATGCAAAGAATATAAAATAATCAAAACAAATCTGAAAAGAAATGCAGTTATACAACTCACATGAAACACATCAAAAAACTATAGTAATCAAAACATGTTTAGAAATAAATCCTCATGTATAAGTTCTACTGATGTTTTTATAGGAATGCCTTAGGAAAGGAATGCCTTAGGAAAGAACAGTCTATTCAACAAATATTGTTGGGAATGACTCTCTACTTCTATGCAAAAGATAAAGGTGCATTTCTCCCTCTATCATATACAGTAATTAACTCGAAAAGAACCAATGACCAAAAAGTGAATACAAGTACAACAGCCTGGCTAACTTTTAAATGGAAAACAGTGAACACCACTAAGGTAATAGAAAAGCTAAAACACCCATTGTTGGAAATATAAAATAGTGCAGCCGAAAATAGTTCAGTAGTTCCATAAAATGTTAAAGACAGAATAACCATGTGACTTGGTAATTTCAACCCTAGGTATACACATGGGAGAAATAAGAATATATCTATGAACCATTACTCTTAATAGCAAGTGGAAACAACTTAGATGCCCTTCAGTTGGTGCACAAATAAATGAAACATATACATGAATATTTATATAGCATGTAGATAGTGCATGTATGTACAGGAATATTCTGATAATAAAAAGGAGTGAAGTACTAATACAAATTAAAAAACTGATGACATTCAAAGAATTATGCCACACAAAGAAGTCATTAACACTATAAATTTTAGTATATATGCTGCTGAAGTGAGCACAGAACAGACTATAAATTACGTGATTCTACAGAATATATCCAGAAAACCTAAATCTACAGAAACACAACATGGGTCACTAATTCCACAGATTAGCAGTGTGTAAATGGAGGAAACTGATATTAGAAAATGATTGCTAACAGCCACAGGTTTTCATAAAAATTAGCTAAAATTAAGACCACCATGATGGTTGTGAAATTTTATGAATGTATGAAAAACTACTGAATATAAACTTCAAGTATATTTCAAATACTAAGACAATATTACCTCCTAAAAATGAAAATATGATTAAACTTGGTAATGATCACAGTAATAGCAAAAGAATTTTCTACTAAACTTTGAATGGATTCTCATTTCTGAAATACATATGTGTAAACATAGCCTGGCTCCAAATATTTATAGTTTAGAGACCTCCATACAAATTCTGTTTACTACAGCATTAAGCCTTATTGTGGAAAAGGTTGTATAAAAAGGAGTAATTCCAAAATTAATCTTGAAATTCACAGCATTATTATCTGTATTTAGCCAATTCAAGTAAACTGTAGAATCCCTGCTTCCTTTTATGTTATCATACCTTTTCTACGCTATAATTTCATAAATTTTGTTAGACACATTATATACAGACCTATTATATACAGACCATTTTCTATTATACAGACACTACTTCAACAGTCACGAGGTAATTTAGAAAACTCAAAAGGCAAAGCAAAGTATACTGTATTGATCCACATTTGTGGATTTTTGCTCCTTTCTTTCCTGATGTTCCAGGTTTTCTTCCCTACATTTCCTTTTTATTTGGAAATATTTATTAGAATACTCTTTCAGGCTAGGTATGCTGTTTGTTTTCCTTAATCTGAGAACACCTTTATTCATCATCATCCCCACCACCACCACCACCACTTATTTCCCTGGGTAAGAAATTCTAAGCTAATCTTTCAATAAGGATCTACTATCATAGTAAGCTCACTTCCTCTGGTCTCCACAGTTTCAGATGGAAATACTGCCATCACACTAATTACTTTTTCTTCTTCGGGTAAAATGGCATTGCTCTCTGGCTGCTTTCAGGATTTTTAATTTTTATTTAATTTCAGAAAATGTGGCTCTATTAGTCAAGGTATGGAAAGAGACTCTTCAACAGGATATAAAATATATAGATATAGACAGATATAAGAAATTGGTTTATGCAATCATGGAATCTTTCAAGATCAAAATCTAACCAGAAGGCCAGCAGCATACAGACCCCACAAAGAGGAGATGTGGTAATTAAAGAATGTTACTACTATACAGACCCAAAGAGGAGCTGAGGCTGCAGTTGGAGGCAGTCTGTTGGGAATTCCTTCTTGCTTGGAGATAGCCAATCTTTGTCACACTTAAGGCCTTCCATATTATGGAATACACTTTTGCTTTACTCAGGAGTTCAGATTTAAATATAATCTTATGGGGGAATAGGGGAACATCCTCATAAAAACATCCCAAAAAGTGACTAAATACCTAACCCAGTCAAGTTGACATAAAATTAGCCACCACAGTGTGCCTTGGCATGTTTTCTTTTCTTTTCTTTTTGAAGGAGAAAGGTAGTTGTTTGTTCTTTCTGTTTTCATTTATCATACTTGAAGTTTGCTTGACTTCTTGAACATGTAGTTAAATTTAAGAAATTTTTAGCTACTATTTCTTTGAATTTTTTCAACCTATACTCTGTTTATCCTCTCTTTCCAGGAATCTCATGGGAATTTTTCTTTAAATTTTTGTTATAATTTCACAGGTCCTAAATCTCTGTTCATTTGTTTTCAGTTAACTACTCTCTATTATTTATGAATTACTGCATGAAGTTCTAATGTTTGTTAAAAAAAGTTTCTCTCCTCATTTCATAGTGGGCCACCCAGTATTTACTAAAAAGACATCTAAGGATCAAGAAAACACTACCTACCTACCCAGGCCTCCATCCCAGCACACCAGTGAGAAGCACCAACCGCCCAGCTGTGCAGGTGTCTCTGCAACACCAACATCCCCCCTCCACCCTGCTCTCGGGCCTCCTGGCTGTGCCAGCACCTGGATCCACACTGCAGATGCACAAGTGGTGATAAAGGCCATATTACTCAGCTCCAAAAGATACAATGGAAGTGAACAACAGCAGTAAAGGCACATCAGACCTCCACAGTTGGTAAGTTGAGGGGATCAACACCTTCCAGCAAAACTTGGACTATCTTCGGGGGAAGGGCAGCCAGAACCTGCAGTAGAACCTTGCTGAGTTCAACCCTGCAGAAGGTCAGGAAGCCCAACTTGGGCCTTGCAGTCAGAAATCAGACTGAATGTCAGGAGTCTGCCACTGGCTAGTTGAAACTAATTGCCTTAGTTCTGCACATTGGCAAAAACATTGTATATTGGGACAACAAAGATAAACCCTGAAAGAGGCTCTTCATTTTTTTTTTTTTTTGGTTTTCATCTTATTTTGGATTTTTATTTTTAAAATTTTATTTTTTCCCTTTATGAAAATTCTTCCTTTTTTCTTTCTTCTAACTTGTCTGTTTCTCCCCCAAGTTATTCTACATCTCCCTTTTGTTCCTCTTCCTGCCCTAATTCAGATTTCTTCTTTCTTTTTCTTCTCTCTTAATTCTTCACTTAATGGTCATCAGTTTCAAAGGAAGTGAGTACAATTTATAGATTCCCCATTTCTGTTAAATTGTTTGATTCTTCTCTTTGCTCTTGCACTCTATCTTTCCCTTTTGTCTTCAACAGTTTCCTAGAGTTTACCTGATCATCCTGTGCCCTCTTGGCTTCACTTGAAACCTTCTCCTACTCTTTTTACCTATCTATTTCTCTCCTGCTACCTCCTTCTAAGTCCCCATCCTGAAAAGTAAAGATTCTATATTAAAGATTTTATTTACTATAAACATTATTTGGGGGCTGGTACTCGATTTTGATTTAATTCACATGGTTAAAGGTGATAGATTAATAACTACCATAAATGGTCAATTTCTAAGCTGTGCCTGATACTATTGTATTGCTGAATGCATCAATTGTGCTAAAGGGTTATGATTGATTTCATAAGTCGTCCTTTATGATATTATGAAAATGAGAGAGTTTATAAGTCATTAGAGACTTAAAATCTAAAAAGCAGCTATATCAGGAAGATTGATGTATTGACCCAGGAATTAAACCAAGGACAGCCTGACAACAAAAATAAAAATGAGAAAATACTTAAGCAAGGCACCAGTTCACCAACAGCAAACTCTAGGGAAAACAAGGTGGAAAAATCTGACAAGCAACCACCTGGACACCATGAACTCATAGCAGAGAAAGTAACAAAATAGATCAATCAGGCCCTAGAAAAATTCAAAACAGAAATAATTTCCCAGATAACTACAGAGATGGTGAGGAAAATGAAAGATATGATTAGAGACTCTAGGACAGAAACAGACAAAAAAATAGAAGAGATTAAAAACTCTATGGAAAGCATTAACAGTAGAATGAATGAATGTGAAAATAAGATTACAGATACATAAGATATGATTGCAGTCAGTGACCATGTAAAGAGAGATCTCTTAAAAACAGTAAGAGATCATGAAAAATCAATTCAACAACTCCTAGATGATGCAAAGAAGAATAAAATAAGGCTGATAGGAATTCATGAAGTAGCAGGAGAAAATACAAATGACTTAAAAAAGCTGTTCACAAAATTAATGAGAGAAAACTTCCCAGAGGGGAAGAATTTGATATACAGATAAGTGAGGCATATAGGACTCCAACTAGCCATGATAAAAAAACAATCTACACTTACACATATAATAATCAAGATCTCAGAAACCCAAAAGAAGAAAAAAATACTACAAGCAGTAAGAGAAAAGAAACAAATCACAAGCAAAGAAAAGCCCATCAGAACCACAGCAGACTTTTCAACACAAACCATCACGTCAAAGAGAGCCTGCAATGAGGTATTTCAAGCCCTAAAAGAAAAGAACCTCCAACCAAGACTGACATATCCTGCAAAATTATCTTTCAGAATTGATGGGGAAATAAGATACTTACATGACAACACCTGAGAAACTTCCTGAATACCAAATCAGCACTCCAAATAATTCTAAACAATATTCTAGAAAAAGACAATGAAGGTCACAACACCATGAGGCCCAAAAGAGCAAACTAGGCAGGCAAGGCAAGGAAAATGATAATGCCAATACAACGTACAGGAATCTATGGGACACAATGAAAGTAGTTCTACGTGGAAGACTCATAGCAGTGAATGCCCACACTAGGAAAACAGAATGAGCTCAAATAAACAACCTAATGATGAATCTTAGGCTCCTAGAAAAAGACGACCAAGAAAAACCCAAAGCTCATACAAGGGAGGAAATTATAAAGATCAGAGCAGAAATGAATGCAGTGGAAACTAAGAGAATGATACAAAAAAAAAAATCAATGAATCAAAGATTTGATTTTTTGAAAGAATAAACAAAATTGATAAATCCATGGCCAACCTTATCAAAAAAAAAGGAAAGAAAAGGCTCAGATCCATGCAATCAGGGACAAAAAAGGTGAAGTTACAACAGATCAAGCAGAAATCCAGAAAATCATCGGTACCTCCTTCAAGAACCTGTATTCTAATAAAATGGAAAACACAGAAGAAATGGACATATTTCTTGATACTAGTGAATTACCAAAGTTGAACAAAGAAGATAAAAAAATTCCAAACACCCAAATTACAATCAGTGAAATTTAAAACATAATTAAAAGTTTACCAACAAAGAAAAGCCCAGGTCATGATGGCTTCACTGCCAAATTCTATAAGACATTTAAAGAAGAACTATCACCACTACTCTTTAAACTTTTCAATGAAATAGAAAGGGAAGCAATACTTTCAAATTCATTCCTGGAAGCAAGTATTACTTTGATTCCAAAAACAAGGAAAGACCCAACCTAAAAAGAGAACTACAGGCCAATCTCCTTAATGAACACAGATGCAAAAAAACTCAATAAGTTAATGCCAAATAGAATACAGAGGGTCATCAAGAGGATCAGGCACCCTGACCAAGTCGGGTTTGTACCAGGGATGCAAAGATATTTCAACATACATAAATCAATAAATCTAATATACTATATTAACAGAGTCAAGGACAAAAACAAAATGATCATCTCAATAAATGCAGAAAATGCATTTGGACAAAATTTGACACACATTCATGATAAAAAAAAAAACCTGCATAAAATTGGAATAGATGGTCTTTATCTCAGGCTATCTATGAAAAACCAACAGCGAACATCATACTAAATGCTCAAAAACTGAAAACATTCACATTAAAATCAGGAATAAGACAAGGATGCCCACTATCACCGCTCCTCTTCGATATAGTTCTGGAAACATTAGCCATAGCAATTAGACAAGAGAAAGAAATTAAAGCAATAAAGATAGGAAAGGAAGAAGTTAAACTGTCATTATTTGCTGATGATATGATACTCTACATTCAAGACCCAAAAAACTCCACCAAAAGACTTCTCGACTTAATTGACACTTTTATCAGAGTAGCTGAATACAAGGTCAACACCGAAAAATCAATAGCCTTCTTGTACACAAGTAAGAGACTCACTGAGAAAGAAATTAGGCAAACAATTCCTTTCAAAATAGCACCCAAAAAAATGAAGTATCTGGGAATCCATTTAACAGAAGAAGCAAAAGACCTCTACACTGAAAAACTACAGCACTCTGAAAAAAAGAGATTGAGGGGGATATAAGACAATGGAAAGATCACCCCTGCTCCTGGGTAGAAAGAATCAACATAGTGAAAATGGCCATACTCTCAAAACTGCTATACAGATTCAATGCAATACCAATTGAAATCCCAACACTATACTTCACAGAACTAGAAAGAAGAATCAAAAAATTCATTTAGAATGATAAGAGACCTAGAATAGGAAAAGCAGCCATTCTAGGCAACAGAGACGTGGCAGGGGATATCACAATCCCCAACTTGAAAGTATACCACAAAGCCACTGTGAGAAAGACAGCATGGCAGACAAACAGACCTGAGGATCAGTGGAACAGATTAGAAGATAAAGAAACAACTCCAGATATACTCAGCTACCTCATCTTTGACAAAGCAGCCAACCATCCTCAGTGGAGGAAAGACAGACTCTTTAATAAATGATGCAGGAAAAACTCTATTTCAACCTGCCAAAGATTAAAACTAGATCCCTATCTTTCATCATGCACTAAACTAAAATCCAAGTGGATAAAAGATCTAAATATTAAAACATAAACTCTAAACCTTACTGGAAGATAAGTTAGGCAGAACTCTTGAAGTCATTGACACAGGAAAAGACTTTATGAACAAATCCTCAGTAGCACAGGAACTAGCACCAAAAAATCAACAACTGGAATCTCATCTATTAAAAAGCTTCTGCACTGCAAAAGAAACTACCCACAGAGTTAAGAGACAACCTACAATGTGGGAAAAAATTTTTACCAGCTACTTCTCAGACAAAGGACTACTATCTAGAATATATAAAAAACTCAAAAAAAAATCAGGCCCCTCCCAAATATAAAGATCCAATTAAAAAATGGGCATCTGAAATGAACGGACATTTCTCAAAGAAGTAAAAGCAGCAAATAAATATATGAAAAAATGTTCCACATCACTGGTTATTCAAGAGATGCAGATGAAAACAACACTGAGATTCCACCTCACCCCACAAAAAATGGCTACTATCAAGAAATCAAACAATAACCAATGTTGGCGGGGTTGTGGGGAGAAAGGAACCCTTCTCCATTGTTGGTGGAAGTGCAGACTGGTGCAATCACTATGGAAATCAATATGGAGATACCTCAAAGAACTAGTATTAGAGGTCCCATTTGACTCAGCTATCCCTCTGCTGGGTATCTTTCCAAAAGAATCATACCTAGTGATATATGCAGACCCATGTTTATAGTGGCACAATTTGTAATAGCTAAAACTTGGAAACAGCCCAAATGCCCATCATTTGGAGACTGGATAAAGATGTGGTTTTTCTCTAAAATGGAATACTACTCAGCCATAAAGAATAAGAAATTAGAGTCATTCATAGGAAAATGGTTGTATATTGAAGTAATACTCTTAAGTGAAATAAACAAGACATAGATGTGTAAATACCAAATAGTTTCTCTGGTGTGAAAAACAAAAAGTGTAAATTGTATAACTATATACAAATTGTATAACTGATAATGTGAAGTACGAAGTAAAGGGCTAAAGGTGTAGGGGAAGTGGGAAGGGTAGGGGAAAGGAAATAAGCTACAATAAAAAATATGAGAAAAGGAAAAAAATGGAAACAAAGTTTTTGTGAATAGGGGAGAGTGGAGAGGGTAAAGGGAGGGAAGGGGTATGGGGATAAAATGAGAATCAAGATCTGTCATGTAAAGGTACCAATAAACTCAATAAGATTAAAAAACACTACCTAGTTCTATTTGAATTTTTAGTATTTTTATATTATTATAAAGGCTGTCCTCATGTTTTTAGAATACCTTAAAGACAGAGCCTTACACAATAACTCTTAAGGTATCTTATAGAAACATTGTCCTGGATGTGTGTGTGTGTGTGTGTGTGTGTGTGTGTGTGTGTGTGTTTGTGTTTGTGATTTACTGGACTTTTTAGTAAATCAGTATGACAAGCTGTATTAAATGCATTCACACAAAAATTCACTGATACAAATAAATATAAACTGTCTAAATACACACTATGAGCTATCATACGAAAAATATAGTTTTGCAGGCAATAGGATTGTATTCCTAATTCGTTTTAGGAAATCATGATGCATAACACCTATGCCATGTAAATCTTCTCTTTTTAAAACGATGAATAACAATACCTAGGCAAAGAGATAAAATGAGTAGTTCTCAATTAAGTTTCGTAAAAATGCTACTTACAAATAATCTAAGAAAAGCTTTCCTAAGTGTTTTAACCTAAAGAGTTGCCCCGTGAAAGTAATATGAGCAAACATGTTTGCTACAAAGAAACACTGCGAACTAGAACCAAATGGGATCAGAGCATCAAACAAAGCTATGGTAAAAACCACGCACACATACGATGAAAAAGCCTTAATACACTTAAGTGACTCATTGTCATAATGTATCACGTCATGATATGACATACTATAGAACAGTTACCAAAACAGGATAAGCTCATACATAATTATGTGAAAATACCTACAGATCATACAGAATATAGGAAGAAAGAATAAACTGTGCTAAGACAAGATTTTCTTGTAAAAGCAAGTCAAAGCTAACATAATATGAACATAGTATATTTGTGGAAACACGGAAAAATCCTAGCTAGACAAACGTACACCAGTCTTCCAATAGTGGCTATCTCTGGAGAGAACTGTTTGCTTTTGATTTCAACAAGAATGTACTTTGTCATTACTTGCAGAAAAACAATGATCTGATGTGGAATTTAGGATGAGGAATAGGATTTAAAATCTATAATTTGTTTTAAATGACTAAGTTTAGGGCTGGGATAATTATAAAAATCAATTTTATTACATCACTGATATTGACACTGACCCATTACTTCTTTCATTATTGAAATGTACTCAGATCTATTTAACTTATTTCATATAAAAATATGTAATTTTTCAGATTTTTTTATATCTTAATTTCTTTCCTATATCACAGAGAAATGTATCAGAGACAAAAAAGATGATATATCAATTAAATCTACTGTATTCTGTATTTAAATATCTTCATGTGCTGAGATGATATTCTTGAAGTCTCTAAATGCAGAGTGGTATCTAGTATTACTCCCTAATCTACTACATACACTTTCAACGAACGTTTATCGATCAGCTGAACAGAATTCCACACAAAGTAAGGATGCGCTGTAAATCTATAATCTGCATAGTCTGCACAAGCCTACATGTAGTCTTTGCTGAAGTTTTCCAAGGGTTAAGGAGCAGAGAAGCTGGCAAACCTCTACCTTATATTCATCCACGATAATACCAAGTGCTTCATGGCCCATTTTCCTCATGTCCTCCAATTCTTGTTTATGTTTTTCCTGGAGGAAAAAAAAAAAGAGATCTAAATCCATAATCTGTTCTTGTTTTGTGGTTAAAATAATAAGACCCTTAAATGTTGCTTCTATAAATAATATAGTAGTTTACAGCATACTAATGCAGCAGATGAAAACAAAGAAAAAAGTTACTTAAAAGGAAGTTCTATTTAAAAGCATTGGGAAATACTGAAGCAGTGAGGAATTACAGAGAAAGAACACTGAGAAAGGAAAGCCACAGTGAGAGGTAAAATAGAGCAATGGTGTTTTTCCTTGTGGTATGTGACCGAGATCAAGAGAAAGGAAGCCTCGTGGTACTTCAACAAGCCTGGGCCTCTGTATTTTTTATTATTTATCCAGCTGCGCTAGATTAATGTGATTAACTCCCAATTCTACCTATCTAGGACTGGAAAGGTTCAGCTCTCTTTGGAGGATGCTAACATCCTGCAGAGCCCTAGTTTTTCAAATACAATACTCAGCTTTCAATACAAAATTATTAGAGATAACAGACAAATGAACAAAGGAAAATGGAAAGCAGAGAAGACAAAATAGAAATATGATAGTTGAGATAATAGTTATCAAAGCATTTAAAAAACAAAAAGAGATGAAATTTAAAAATTCAACTTAAAAAAAAATGACTTACCAAAACTGAAACAAGATTATAAAATTTGAATAGTCCTATATGGGTTAAAGAAATCGAACCTGTATAACAACAACAAAAGGCTAATACACATGCAAAGCATATTGTCAAAGAATCTTGAGACTCAGATGACTTAGATAAATTTTAACACATATTTAAAAAATAACCCACGGAATAGAAAAACAAAATACTTCACATATACTTTATCAGGGAAAATTAGGGTGATATATATCTCACACTAAAATTTGCAGTTATTTAAAAGAAAATAAAATTAGGAATAAACTTATGCATATAGGAATTAAAATTATAAACAAAATATTAGCAAATTAACTACAGGGGTACATAAGAACAACTGCCACCAAGTGGGGTGTCGGCTGGTGGGAGGAAGAACCACCCGCAACACACCCTCCTTCTTAGTCATTAGCATGCTGAATAGACCAAGTTAGAAAGAAGAGTCACATACCACGGATGGCAAATTCTATGACAGCCTGGGACCCCAAAAGACTAAAAAGAACGGCAGCACCATCACGCCAGGGACAATGAGGGAAAATTATCCTCAAATATAGGGTAATTCCGACAGCTCTTGGCCATTTACTACTACCATTTGCACTTTCATCGGTTTCTCTCATGTATTATGCATTGGTGATTCTACAGGTTCTGTCTTATTACAGCTTCATTACTATTTCTTAAAACTGCCTAGGCATAAAGAAACAGGTCTGACATCTGCTGTTCACACAGATTTTGTTGAAAGAAACACCAACCTATGGTTCATGGCTGCCATTTTTTTAGCCACATTTTCATCTTTGTAAGAAATGACTTAGCTATAATTAGATCACATAGCTGCTAACTCTAATTACATTGTAAAGAAAAATCACCCATTATCCAGCACTATAGCAAAGCAAACCCATGAGGAAATCACTATGAAATGTCACCCTGGACGACTGCCATGCTTTTTACTCTCAGTCCTAGTCAGAGCAGCTAGGCAAGAAAAGTCAGTAACAGACATCCAAATCGGAAATGACAAAGTAAATCCATCTCTGACTGGAGATGACATGGCCTCATGTGCAGAAACCTGAAAGACGTCCCAAGAAGCTGTTACAAGTAATAAATTCTGTAGACTTGCGAGGTATAAAATTCATATATAGAAATCAGTTGTTTCTACATTCTAACAATAAACGACCGTATATGAACATTCTCTTTCCTTCAAGGTCCTCTGTTTCTGAGTTCTCTTCATGACACAGCTCCATGGTTTAGGAAGAGTACTTTCTCGGGGTATTCCCAAGAAGAATGAGGGCTCAAATAACTTCCTTAGTTTTCCTGCTGTTCTTGGCTCTATCTTCTAATCCTCCATGTTGACTGTCAAAGGGTCCTTCTAGGGTGGCAATGCCTGTGTCCTAAGCTCTCAGGACCTTTCCCCAACACACACTCAAGGGCAAATGTGCTAAACACGCATATCTTAGTGCTATTACCCCTACCAGTTTGTATTCTAAAATTCATATAATCATCTGATTTTTCGCTGATGATATGTGCAGTTTTCCTTTATCATAGTTACTCTAGTTTCATAATAAAATCTGTAAAGATTCAAAACTTATCCTATCTCTATTGCTGTCCTCATCGGGCCAAATATCTTCTTTGCTTGGACTCTGAAATGGTTCTCTTTCTACTGTATCACTTTTTAGTAAATATTGCTGCCTCGTCTTTATTGCCCCAACTTCTACAGGAGAGTCCCCTGGGGATCTAATCTCTTTTCTAGTGAATCATGAGTCTATCACTCATGTACCTTCATGTAATTCCTCAGTACAGATATTTCCAAACCCTGCCATGGGTGATAGCCAGATTCATTCATCTAACTGCCTATTATCTTTGTTATATGGATACTGAAAAGGAATCTGAAAGTTCAATGTCAAACTCTTGGTTTTCCACTACCAATCTTCCAACTGTGTCAAGTATCTTGAAATTATTTTTAATTTCTCTTCTTTTTCCCCTCATGATCCACAAGCAATCCTTCAGAAAACCCTGTTGCCCTGATCTTCCTCTGCAACTGCTTAACAAACTCTGAAATAATGTAACTGTGTGTGTGCTCCAAACTCAACAAGCCCTGTGTACTTTGCAACAGTTTCACTGTAACTCCTCTCACCCAGACCATGAGCATTTCTCACCAGTACTACTGAAATAACCCTTGCCAATGAAATGCCACACTCTCTCTCTCCGATACAGCAGTTAGGAAAAGCCTTTCCAAATTTAAGTACAATCAAAAAGAGTATGAAATGTAATCTCTATGATACCAAGAATTATTCACTATGTCCACAGCATGTAAAATACAGCACCGTATCTGGCACAGTGGGTGGTCAATAAGTATCTGTTGAATGGTGAAATATCACACATCTGCACAAATTTCCCAAAAATAAGAAGGCGAAGGAGGGATTAAAGGAGGCCCAATTTGATCAGTGCACAATGAAGGTGTAGACTGAAATATTATACTGAACTCCTTTAAAATATACCATGTGAATATGTTAATACAATTAATAGATGTTAAGAAAAACTCTTTCCCATTACCCCAGAACACATCACTGACTTCCTAACTCCTTCCAACTACTGTCATTGGCTCTCTTCACTCATTATAAGCTAGCCCTGTCCCAAGACTGCTGCACTTACTATCTTTGGGTTTTGTGTGCTACTCTCCCAGGCACTGCATGCTTATTTCCTCAAGGATGAAGCATAAACATCACCTTAAAAAAGAGACAGTCCCTGACTACTCCTGCAAGGTGTTCCATGTTTTTCACTACATGACAATTAATCCTGTCAATATGACAGGGTTGAGAGATGCCTAGCTGATGAATAAAGCACACTTCTGGCTGCGCCTGTGGGGCATCTGGTGATGCTTGGCACAGAGGCCGGTGCCCTTCATCATCCAGTAGGCTTTTAGGCAGGGTCAAACGAAAAGGAGGAGGAAGTTTGCCTGCATTTGAAAAGCTCCATTCTTCTTGACGAGGTAGGTCTTTCCTCCTGCCATCGCCTGCCATCAGACTCCAGCTTCTTAGTCTTCAACACTCACAAATGCACGCATATGCACCAGTGAATACGAACAGGCTTCCAGGCCTTCATTCACACTGGCACTGCGTACTGAAAGCCTTCTTGTTCTAAGGCTTCCAGATTCTCAAATTGAGCAGCTACTGGATGCTGTGCCTCTTGGGCATGCAGACAGCCACTGTGGACTCTCCCACTGCGGATCTTGTAATCCTGTCATTTATACACATATATATTCACACACATACCTTATATGTGTGCATGTATATGTGTATTTTTATATACTTGCATTATATATACATTTTCTATTAGTTCTATTCCTCTAGAAAACCCTAATACAACTAGCCATTAACCACTTTTTGTTTTTCTTCAGAGCATCGATCACTACCAAATATTTTACAATTATTGTTCGTTGCCTGTCTTCCTCAAACAAAGAATACGTGAAGAAAGCGGCAACAGGACTCCCCACCACTATGGCTCTCAGTAAGAAGAGGACAGAAAGATTTCAAAGTCTGACAAAAACTTCAATTAGAGAAGGTGATGTTTTCCTCAATACTGAGTATATGTATCCTAAATGTTTGCTGAATTACTAAGGACAGAATAAAGAAAGAAACAGAATGGGTAGGATTTGAATGCCAAATAAATTTGAGAAGTGAGAAAGGAATTCCATTATTCATCAAAGACAGACTGAGCTATTTAATATCAAACAAGAAAGGTAAAAATTGTGCAGAGCCTGGCCTTAAAGTTGAATGAATAAATGACATTATGATGAATGTTCTTTTCTAATAAGCTAACATATAAGTTAACACCCAATTTGGAGTGTGTTCTTTTATCTGTTAAGTGGGAAGAGTTGGAATAAATTATTTCTAAAATAATTTTCCAACTTTCTTAATGCTATCCTATAATATAGTATGCAACAGTGAGATCAATCAACTCTATTGCTTACTTCAAAGTTACTAATGCAACACATTTTAGTAAACTGCACAAGTATGTCCAGTTACTAAAAGAAAAACAAAGGCATAATGAAATACTCATACATAGTCTAAAACTTTTATTTCAAGAATATAGAGCCAAAAATTTACAATCTATCTGCAAAGCAGTAAAAAGCAAATTCAACTAAAATGATAGCTTTCTCTTAAAATGTAAAAATCCAAAAGCATCACTAGAATGAAATGGTTCTGGAAAACATATTCACCTTAAAAAAATATACAGAATTTTTAAACAAAAAAAGATGTCATTGATAATTATTCTAATGTCCTTCATTTTATAAATGAAAAATTGAGGCCCACAGAAGTCAATAAATTGGTTTAAAATCACTGAGTTCCATAAGGCAAAGGGTATGTCCAAATCAGAATTCTTTGTTTTGTTTTTTGCTACCAGGAATCAAGCTCAGGACCTTGCTCTTGCGAGGCAAGTGTGGTACCACTGAGCTAAATCCCCAGCTCCTAAATCAGAATTCTTGATAGTTGTTTCAATGTTTACTTAAAAATATCCCAAGGGCACATGCTAATTACATCTGGAATCTCAGAAATCTGGGAGGCTAAGGCAGAAGGAACACAAATGTAAGCCCAGCCAGGGTAACTTGGTAATTTAATAAGACTTTTTCTCCAAATAAAAAAGGGCTGGAATGTAGCCAAATATGACAGCCTGGCTTCAATCCCTAGTCTTAAAAAAAAAAAAGAATAAAAGAGAATCCTGTCAGAAACTGAAATTTTTGAATGTATCTCTACTAATTAATAAATGGTTTTCTATATAAAATTCAATAATATATAAATTTATATGTCAGACATGATACATTCTTAAGAAACTAAGACACAATTGGTCACATTTAGTAAAACCTGAACTGGTCATTCATCAATTCCTTTTTTCCAACCAGAAGCTCTGGTCTGGTAAAAATGCTCCAAAGTAAGGTACTTTTCAAAGGCTGTCAAAAGGATACCAACCAACTCGCCATTGCACGTAACTACTCCAGTCTCAACACTTTGCTTTTCACAGAGATTGAATGTACCTTGGGCTCACACCTCTAATACTGCAGGTCATGATTAGTAATAAAAAGTACCTACTGAATAGATACACAGGTACTGAAGTTTTCCAGAAATATGACAAATGAACAAAATGTTTCTCATAACCACATTAGTCTGATTCATCTGAATCAATTTTTTTCAAAAAAGTTCAAGCTATAATATAAACTAAAGCACTTTTCAATTCACGTTCTAATATTGTTGGCCATGTCCAGGCAAATAGAACCCATTGCTAATTATCTCCAATAAATTAATCTGTGTATAAAACAACAGAATTCTCTGCCACATTAATGGTTAAAAGTCAACACGTTGATTGACATGTTTGGAGTGAATGATTAAAAGGCTATTTTAGAGGCAGAGCGAGAAAAGACTCTTTGCACCAATCAATCAGTATATCCACCTATTAAAAGGCAAATTTTTCTTACTTTCCAAATCTTTTACCAAAAACCAATCTATCAATAGCCTACCAGACATAATTGGCTAATGTTATCTTATTGAGAAGTGTTTTCCAATATAGATTTCACCACCACTTTCTCTGAAGGCACAAGATTACACCTCTTGCACCACAACCAACTATTTTGGAGAAGGTAGGCACAAACATCTCCAAATTATCTAAAGGAAATTTGTGGGGCAAAATTTAAAAATAGTGCGACAACATCCTACCAAAGCACTGAAAGGTTGTGACTTAGAAATGGCATAAAGTACTTCCCTATGTAAATCTCAATAATCCAACACATCAATGTGACCTGCACATAAAATGTCAGAGCAATGCAAAAAAGATATTATCCCATACATACATAGTGTCAAAATAGAAGCAAAACAATGAAATAATATCCTTTCAATTTCTTGTTATCCCTTCTCTGAGGACTTCTATAAACCTGCCTGACTCTCCCAGGAGCCATAACCCTTGCAAAGAAAGGAGATGCCATTGTCATGCAGAGTCTTATGCAACAGGAAGCTTTTCCCAGTAAACAAATGTTTAATCTTTACCTTTCCATTCAATTTGACTTCTGTTTCTTTATACATTTAATAACAAATTACAGTATATGACAGACTACTTCAAAATCTTCCCCAATCAGTCTCACAAACTACCTGTTAACCAAGTTTTAAATGGGGGTGAAGGGAGGGTAGGGACAAGGGGAAAAAATGAGAACCAAGACGTGTCATGTAAAAGTATAAGATCCCAATAATGAATGTAACTGTACTGTATACCTAAAATGTACCAATAAACTCAATAAGGAAAAAAAATGGAGAGAGAAAACTATGCAAGTATGTGAGAATTAGTATAAAGGTATCAAGCACTACTACAAATGGAATGAAAGGATTTTTGCCTGATAAACTGTCCCCAGCAGTGAAGAATACACCCTTAATAATAAGATTGTTCCTTTAGCTTAAGCCATTCAAATCAAAAAATTACTGGCCCATTCTATTAATGACTGAATACACTGTATAAATTTCATCAGAAAGCAGAATCCAAAAGGATCTGCTTTACCGAATCCTCTTAATCAAAATCCACGATAATAAAGCAAATATATCCTAGAATTATAGTAAAAGAAAAAAGATGGGTTATGCAAAGAACCCTAGTCTGCTCATATTCACACAGAAGTAACTGATTTTTCTACATTTTAATTTACAGAAGCCAGATGTGACAGCCTCACATCTATGACTTCACTAAAACTAAGGAATTAATGACTTAGCAAATGAGGAATGAATAAACAAGTCACTGAATTCATCACTCTGAAAATGAAAAGAGCTACTCATGTGGAATTCATAAGAGAAGACATGTCAACGACAATGCCATTATTATTGTCACCATCATTCATCCTTTAGCACTAATCACTACCAATTACATGCTGCTGAAGAATAAAGGGAAAATCTGGACAGTTTGAGAAACGCAGCCTTTTGAAAAAGCCTGGTAAAGATGCTGGCTAATTTGTTGATTGTACTGGCTCTGTTCCTACTGCTACTTCAATGTCTCATTATTTTGCTCCAATAGGGGGAGAAAAGCAAAAAACAAAAAACAAAAAAAACCAACTTCACTCTGCACCAGATTCAGACTATTTATCTCCAGCTTTGATAAAATCTTCAAAGGCAAGTTACCATATGAAGCAATGCTTAAACCCAATTAATGTAAAAATGAGGGGAAAAAAATGAAAGGGAGAAAAAGAGGAAGAAAGGTAAACAGATAATAATGAAAAAAGAAGAAAGGGAGAAAGGAAAAGAAAGAAAGGTACAAAAGGAAGGAATTAAGATCAAAGTTCTCAATCGATGAAAAATTCTACTCTTTTTTGGGACAATTGTAACAATCCCTCACTACATTGATGTTCCAGGTTCAGGTCATCAGAGCTTCAAGGCAATTAACAAAAAACAGAGCCATATCATATATATAAGATAAACCCACATGCACTATGCTAATCGTTTTGGACATAAACCTCTAAAATTCATGTAATGTTTTCCGGCTGTTCTCATTGTAAGGATGCTCTCCAAACTTTAATTTTATGTTAAAACTCTGGCAACACAGCTTTTCAACACATTTGACACTTTGATGAAGAAAAAAAAACAGCTGAGGAATAAAAATCACTCATTAATATTTGGAACATTTGTCACTATATCTGGAGTAGTTCTGTCCATAGCAGGATTGTATGCCTCCATATGTGAATATAATGAAATTAGACCTACTCTATTGTAGCTGTGAATGGTTTATTTGGCAACAACAAAGAGCACAGTATGAAGTCATCCTAGATTTAGGTTGGGAGGACAGATTTTCCTGTAAGAGCAGAAGCCAAAGACATAGGTCCAGAGGCAAAAACTCAAGACAAGAGCATGGGGCCAGGGGTCTAAAATACTACAGCCAGAGGGCAAGACAATTACCAGAGCAAAAGGAACAAATCCGTGGCTCCAGAGGGCACCTGAAGCACAGGGGCCAGCATTGGCCAACCTGAGGACAAAGACATTGATGTTTACCATAGCCATGAGCCCAGACAACAGAACATCAAGCCACAGAAGAATATTTGCAGGCCTGGAAACCCAATGGAATTCTTCCTGATAGCTTTTCAATTTGTTTGGAACTGGTTGCTCCTGCATCTCCTATTCCCCTCTTCAAATGAAAATCGGATGCCTATATTCTAGAAGCACATGACTTGCCTTCTGGTGAACAAGCCTACTGACTGAAAGGGAACTTTACCCCATCACTCTGAGGGCCTCACAAACCTGGTTTAGACAATGTAGATGATAATACTGGGACTTTTGAGGTAATAATATTTACATGAGATTTTGGACACACACTGACACAATAGTCGGTTATGATTCCCGGAGCCACTAGAATTGGGTGAATGAAGTTTGAATGATGAGGGATAGGAATGTTGCTGTGCCAGGGGAAGACTGCAGTGGGTTGGATTATAGCCTAAAAGTTGATTGAAGTCCTAATCCCTTATACCTGTGAATGTAAACTTATTTGGAAATAGGGTCTTTGCAGATAGAATTAAATAAAGGATATGTAAGTTAAAATTTGAGGGTTGGGTCCTAAATCAAATGAATGATCCCTTAGAAACGAAAAGCAGAAGATTTAAGACACAGGGAAGAAGATCATGAAGATGAAGGCAGAAAATGAAGTTGTGCTGCCCAAAGCCAAAGAAAGTTAGGAACCACGAGAAGCTGAAAGAGATAAAAAAAGATTTTCCCACAAAAACTTGAGAGGGTGGTGGTGATACCAACATATTAATCGGAGACTTCTAATCCCTAGAACTGTGAGACAACAGAGTTCAACTTTAATCCACAAAGTTTGTGGTCTTTGTTATGGCTGTCCTAGGAATTCAATAGAGTGTTTTCCCACTGGTCTTCTTTGAAAAATTTCCTCCTGAACTCATCAACAAGCTTCACATGCCATAACCTCACTTTGCCCTGTGTGTATTTAGGAGTCTAATAACACAATATTTCTCCTGATGACAAAATTATTTTCAAAATTCTTGAAGCTTAAAAATAAGAAACCTTATATATCTCAGTTGTCTCTTCTAAATGGAATATTGTAAATTTAATATGGATCTTGGTATTACTAGCCATACCAGGTCTTTACAAGTTATTTTATTGTAGACCTTTGCTGATGCTGCCACTCAAAATGCAACTAAACACCTGTCAATGGCTTTGGTTTTGTTTTTCTTATCACATAACCCTAGAGTAAAGCCAACCCTATAATATGCCCCATTTGTAGTACAGAGCCTCCAGACAAAACCGTTTGTGTCTCCGTAAATAAGACATAGCAATGGATCATTGGTCACTTGAAAAGGATTTTTAAATGAAAGATAGTAGAAGACAATTACATAAAAGAAAAAATGTGTCTTGGTATAAAAAGATTATGGAGGGGAAAATATGTTAACACCCACAAAAAAACTAAGTGAAAATATGCTACCCAGAAAATAAAACCAAATGACATAAAATGAGAAAGTTCAAAGAACAACAAAAAATTCAAGAAATGGAGATATCAACTGGAGAAAAGAGTTAAGGAAATTAGCCAAAGGAGAAGGAAAATAAGAATGGGAAGAGATACAGTAAGAGAAGCAACCTAGTAAATTCAGGTGCTAAATAAGCTGTCAAAAAGAAAAGACAAAACATAAAGCATTAACTCAAGAAAATTCTCCAAGACTAAATACACACTAAAGAGATGTTTAGGGCTTCTACACTCCTGAGAAACACAGGCCTAGCAACTCCAACTGCAGAACTTCTGTAGACTTAAACAGACACAATTAAATCATACACATAGCTTAAAGTTTACGGTATTACTCAGTTACAAGAAGTAAGGGGAATTACCAACAGTACAAAAAACAAAGCTTAATGGAAGCGTTGACTTTTATGTGAGAAGCACTTCTAAAGGTCAAGGCTGTTTCAAGAACAGAGGTCTTCACAGGCTTGTGGATGGGAAGAGCAAGCCCTGGGGTGGCAACAAGTGGGAGGAACCAGGGATCAGACAATTATGCTACAGCAGAGACCTAGATGTGGGACATGCTGTGCCAGGCAAGTGAGGGCCTTCAGCGCCCAGAAGAAGCAGCACTAGGCCAGCCGCTGGAGACAGATGTATTATTAGTTTCGGATAAATGTAAGAGCTCAGAAAAAAACTGTTTTTAAATTTCATGAAAAGAATTACATTGAATAAGAATATACAAAAGACAACAGCCACCTCACAATAAACAAAAAGTTGTTCAGGAACTGGAAAGTTAATCATACTATGAGATGCAATGTGGGTCACAGCAGTACTTATGTAACCACTACAATGTAAACACTGAATAATGACATATCCAAAACTATGACATAACTGTTACAAAATAAAGGCACACTGAGTGCGGTTGGGGAGAGGAATTCACGAAATCTAAAAATTCAAGAAGTAAAAACATAATAAAGTATGTTATTTAGAAACATGGACAGAAATACTCATTTAAAATTTAAACATTACAATTAGGGTACCAAAAGAGCAGGAATGGGAGAAAGGGTCTTGCTTTTCATAGCAGGTGGTTTACAATTGACTCTTTACACTTATTTGTAATTTTGATAAGAATTTTTAAAAATTATAACATTTCCTGTATTTCGATATTATATAAAATTATAGATAGTAAATGAATAATTTATAAAAACCCTAACATACCTATGTTTAGAATCAGTATTTAATAATAACATAATAGTAGTAAAAAGTCAGAAACAACTCAAATATTTATTGTTGGAAACGTACCAGATTAATAGATAATTCGGGGCTGGGGATTTAGCTCAGTGCTGCCTCTGCCTGCCTCACAAGCACAAGGACCCGAGTTCAATCCCGAAACCAAATAATAATAATAATAATAATAATAATAATAATAATTAATTCAATAGAATATTAAGAAGCTGTTAGCATTTTGACACAGACAATTTTTAAATGTAAGAGTACACTATACATACGCACATATGTATACACACACATATAAATGTGTACAGAATATCTGCACACCTAAAGCATCTGTGGAAGGCTACATAAGAAACCATTACCACCAGCTGAACATCAGAGAGGGAAGCTAAACAGCAGATACCACGAGAAGGAGACTATATGGATTTCAACCTGCCAAAGATTAAAACTAGACCCCTATCTTTCACCATGCACTAAACTAAAATCGGTGTATTACTTTTTTTAATGTAATGACTTCCTTACTAAAATTATGCCCCAAAATTTCACATTTATTTTTTTCCTTTTTCAAAATATTGGCTCCAGAAAAAGTAATGATTGTTTTACATTTGAAATTAAAATACCACAAGAAATCACTTATTGCATAAAATATAAATCTCGTCTTTGAGATTTAATCTATTTTCTCTCATTCTGTCTAGAGTAGCTGGCAAACCAGTAAAAGCATTATCTTACCCTCAGAAAAGTTATGTCAATTTTTCTGAAATTCGTGGTAGAATAATGCATACCATCTATGAAGAAACAGACTATAAAATCTTCAATACACCAAAATGTCAAATAACAAATTTCTAAAGAAGTTGCTTTATCATGTAAGACATCCCTTCCCTATCTTGTGTGAATGATGAAAATACAGGTAAAGAAATTGAACTTTTGCATAAGTACTTTTCCTGAGGTCACGTTTCCCTGTGATAGGAAACAGTAACTCTACTGGCCTTTCTTCACCCAGCCTCCTTCTCACAAAGGGAGAGATGATTCGTGTAATAACTGGGCTGTCAAGCAAAGGATAGATGTGTGTGGCCCCGCACCCTTCCTCTCACCATTTCTTCCTCAAATCTCTATGGTAGTTTCTCCCCTCCCTCCTTCCATGTAAATGCCGTCCACATACACACCTTACCTGGTGTATAAGCACATACAAACATGCATTACACTATATATCTGAAAGACAGAATACCAACACAGGATATATATGCATGAGTAAATACATATCTATATCTTATTTTAATCTCTCTCTTACTCTCTCAATTTCTTTCTCAATGTGTCTTTCAATCTCTTTCTTATCCTTTCTTTTCAATAGCTCTCAA
The DNA here is from genome assembly GCF_012274545.1 of Fukomys damarensis. Classification (NCBI taxonomy): domain Eukaryota; kingdom Metazoa; phylum Chordata; class Mammalia; order Rodentia; family Bathyergidae; genus Fukomys; species Fukomys damarensis. Next base: position 1,111,804 of record NW_022900927.1, on the reverse strand, counting down.
TCTCTCTTAGGCACATGCGCGTGCACGTGCGAAAACACACACACACACACACACACACACACACACACACCTGACAATATAAAACATGCATTTTTCCACCCTTCCTTCAATGCCGTTAAGTTCACTGGCTCCTCAGAGAATAGCTAGGGTTTTCCAGTTATGTCAAATGAAAAAGCAAGTACATTTGCAAAATTCGAATACATGAGTATCAGTGGTCTTATCTGTTTGTACACTGGAGCATACATTTTGTATCACACTTTCTTTACTCTAAAACTTCCATCTTCTTTTTTCACTCTCAAAAAATAGAAGCTGAAAGAAGAGGCTTTTCACATATACCTATCACATCTATGAGTCTATCTGTATCTGTACCTAGATATGTAGTGGTCCCTAAAGTGGTTACACAGTATAAAAGAACTATTTATGCTCTATCAAAATATAACCTCCTTATTTATGTATTAGATCCAATATTCCCTTATGTACCAAACACTAAGTCTCTTCCCCAAATCTATCTCAACCACATATATGATCATTTTCCCACAACTGAATAAATTCAATAATGATACATACATTTTCCATACCAGAAACCAAATGTCTTCCTGCTTCACATCCAGTGAAGAATTGTTTCTGTTCATTGTGCCTCTACTTCCTTTCCTCTCATTCTTTTACATCAACTCCTACATCCTTTTGTCCCCAATGCTGTCTCATGAAGATAACAGTCTACATTACTAGTTAGTTATCTATTGCCGCCATAAAAAAATTAACCTTAGTGGCTTATTACTTCACATTTCTATATGTCAGAGTTCAACACAAGTCTGAGTTCAAATCAAGGTGCTAGCAGGACTGCACTCTTGTCTGGAGCCTCTAGGAAAGAAATCCCTTCCTTAGCTCATTTAAGTTGTTTGCAAAAATTTATTTAAATACTAATAAATTATTTCTAGGATACATAGCATTTTTTAGAAATGAAGAAGTGTTTGGGGGAATGATTACAAACATGAAAGTAGGCAGAGAAGAGGAAAGATGAATTTGTACATGGTTTTGTATCCACAGATGTTTCATTATTTGAACATCTATTTAAACCTAATGTTATATTCCTACTCCTAAAAGCAAAAGAGCAAAATGAAAGTCTTGTCAGAATGGCTTGCCGGATAATCTTACTTTCTAAACTAAACTTTGAACAAAACTTTTCAAGCTTTAGAAAATACATTAGTCACCAACAGACTAAGCCCACTTCGGCCAAATGTTAGCAAACAAAATTTTGAAGTTCAAGTTCAAAGTCTTTACAGTTTTTCTTTAAACGATAATGTAACCATTATTACAAAACTTACATGATAACCATTGCCAAAATGTCCAACACGTATAATAATATGCAGGTCAGTGACGTTTGTTCCAGGAACGTTTTTATTTTTTAAAAACACAATTAGCACAATAATATGAATGTTCAAATTTTCTAATAATTTCTATTCTGATTAGTGTACCTATGAAGTAGATTCTCTTCCTGCCTTGTCAGTTACTAATTATTTTCTGCCTACAATGAACTAGCCTGGATAAATATAAAAAATTCCAACTAATTCCAGCCTGGGAGTCTCCTGTTCTTTTGAATTAGGGACCTAGCAGCTGGGATTTGCCTGTTTATTTTTTTCAATAATTACTCAGAAATCATATAAAATTGATCTGTTCATATTTCCTTGGGAAGGAGATTAAGGGTAAGAAAAAAAGAAAGGCAATGTTTTTTTGTTTTTCAATCCATTCCTTAAAGAAAATTCACACTCCAATATTAAGCTAATCATCATTTCTGAGAAAACTGAAATATATAGTAAATATCTCTACTACAAACAAGACGAAAAGAATATATTTGTGGTTTTCTTCTCCTGGTTCCGTTGTAGGAACAAACAGTTCTGACTACACGCCCCCATGGTGCCAAACTGTTACGCGCTGGTGTAAGAACTGTTGCTCATTAACTGTCTCTCCACTGCAATACTTAATGTAATCTCGGAAACAAGCAAGCAAAAAATAAAAACAAAACAGGGGTGTTTGCCTAAGAGTTCTACTCAAAATAGTTGGAGTATTTAAATAAATACTTCCAAATTTATTAAACTCTGATAGAAAGAGTAGCATATATTTGGTGTTTTCTCTAAGGAAGTCAGTGCAGTAAAATCTCACATTCATGCAGTTAAATCCTCATACAACTCAACAGAGCAGAAGAGTCTGGTGGAGCAGCACAGCTTTACCTAGCCCCTTATACTCCAGGCTGCACACTAACTCCTGTCTACTGGAGAGAGGGGTTGTCGCTACACTTACTTGTTTATGTTGGGGCTGAATTGTGTTTGCATTTGCCAGCACATAAAATTAAATTTTCTGTAAAATATGTATATGATATTACCACACTGGACTGGACTCCCTTGCTTTATTAGGAAAACAATTAATCAAAGAGAAAACATTTAAAGTTTAAAAAGACAGGTATCCTAAGAGCAAGATGAAATGTCAGACATGTGTGCTCCAAAACTCACGTTCAGGAAGAGTGCTCTGAACTTTTGTACAAAAACCACTTTCATTTATTCAAGCTAACATAACAAAGCTAACAATAGCTTTGGAAGCCACTGGAACCATCAAGGTGTTCCAAATGGAACCAAAGAAACAATGGCTCCTGAGCCTTTGAAAACTAAAAGGACAAGGAAAACAATGCTGTGGGGAGAGGAAATGAAGAAACAAAAACTGATGATTTTAAGTCAACTAAACCTTTCAGAGAAAAGTATTTATTTATAATGCCAAAAGATGATGCTCTCCTGTTAGATGGTTTTAACTGTTTTTAAATAAAACCGATGTTCCTTTTCAAAAACAATTCCTTCAAACTACCTGAGACCATCAAGTTAAAGAGTAGAACTATGCCCAGAGACTAAACTCACTCTAACTATGGAAAAGTCTTCCAAACAGAAGAAAACTTCCTGCTACCTATAGTACCCCCACAGATGCACACAACAGACATAATTACAGCTTCAAGTAAAGTGTAAGCAGGGAAGTCTGTCTTAACAAAATAGAAACAAAATATAATAAACCGTCAGTCGTAGTCATATTCTAATTGGAACTTAGGTGAATACACATTTGAAACTAAACTAGCTCTGAGTAGGATATGGTTGTTCAACAATAATCCTATTTATTCTTAAATATAAAGCTTCAAGAGAAGCAGTTAAGAACAGATTTTAAAGTACAAGAAATAAAGTAAGATTACAGTCCTTAAAGAATGTCTCTAGAAATTGAAAAAAATAGAGACGAAACTGAAGGAAATTTTGACAGCCATCTGTTCTCAAATACAATGGACCCTCATTCTTCCCAGATTCCTTATTTGGGAATGTGCATGCTCACTAAACTTATCTAGAAATTAATGCTCCAGTTGCTTTTGCAATTACTCACTGAAATGGCCAGAGTATAAAAAATTCTGAGTTGCCCAAAACAAAAATCTGCCACTAAGGCCAAATAAACTGGAACTCTGCCTTCATTTCAGCTGTCATACTATGAATAAGTGTCATTTTCACAGCCTTTTTAGCACTGTGGGGCTTATATTTTCGTGGGTAATATACATTATTATATCAGATCACTTTCAAGAAAATACATTAAAAACAAGATTATATGTTGATTGATTAAGTAAAATAACTAGAGAAGCTACATCCTTTATGCTTGACTAGTGTAAAAGTAGGCATAAACTAGATGGGTCTACTTTTACACTATCAACCATTAATACTCTCAGTATTACCTTTCAAAAATACAAAACTCCTTTTTGAGACAAATACTCCAGAAACCTTTTTCCACGTGTTAACCTATTCCTATGAAAGATAACAAATAAGTACAGAAGTACTTTTCTATCATCATATATTCTAAGAAGAGTTCACTATATTTTAGGTCTTAACTTCCCTTTAATTATTAGGAAGGCCATTTAAAAATTTATAATTTATAAATTAATAATTTAATTATTAGGAAGGCCATTTAAAAATGAAAGGTAAGACGGTAGAGATTTAGCTTAGTGGTGCTGCTGTCTGCTTCACAAGCACAAGGTCCTGAGTTCGATCCCTAGTACCATTAAAAAAAGGTAAGAAAACTAAACCCAAAAGTTATCATGACAGTGTCCAAGTAATACCAATCACCTCTCAACTCAAGTCAATGTATCATTGTGTTATTATGTGGCCTTCTTATTTTTTGTTTTTGTCATTACTTAAGCAGTAAGTCCTAATCTTGTTTGACTTTTCCTCTGTCACTACTTTATTTAGAACATCCATGTAGTTTAATAATACATTGTATATCTATAATAAAGCAGTGAGTGTAATTAGCCACCTCACCTCTTCCTGTATGAAAGGCTAACATAAAGCATAAAAATGGAGATACGTCTTCTAGCTCTGAGTAAAGAACTATGGCATACAATGTAATCTTTCCAAAAATAGAGTAATTTGTTATGACTTTCATCACCATAATGTCCTGGGCATAAGCGTAGGGGAGAGGTGGTATTTCAGAGACTGTGGCATTTCCACAGTGTTTTAAAAAATGAGTTTCCAGAAGTGCTATGACAAAAACTACAACAGTCACCATTTTCAAAGAACACAATATGCTTGTTTTTCTCTTGTCCTGTGATTTTACCCCAGCCTGACTTTTTTCCTCTGTTTGGAGGACACCAGTACTGGCTGCAAATAGTCAGTCTACAGGATTCATCCTGGAGATCATTACAACTCAAAACTATAGGCATGGAACTTAGATAGTACTTACACATGCCTCTGGGATTAGAATGTGTATTTAGCCCACAGCTTATCAGTTTTTGTATGACCAAGGTAAAATACATGTGACAGCAAATTTGTATCTATCTTCTCTTCAGAATATTTCCTGATCTCAAAAACTTAGTAGCCACTGATTACAACTTTGACAGATGTCCTTAACGTAGCCATTCAATTAAAAATGCACAATAAAAACAAAAGGCCTATAATTCCCTTCTGGAAATTCAAAATGAAGAGGTTAAAATTATTGTTTTTATTCTTACTCATAATGACCAATAATTTCTTCTCAAAAGACTTCCTGCTCTAACTTGAGAGCTTCACTGTTACATTTTTTAAATGGCAAAAAGTTAAAGTATGAGAAGCAACAATAACTGGATGTCTGTAATCCACAAAGTTGTAGCAACCTCTCCAAGAACAACCCCAATGTCTTATTCACTGTTCCAGCTTCAACTCCTGGGAGTGTGTGTCCACTAAAGCACTCTGTTGAGTGTTGTAGCAACCACCTTCTCAAAGGTAAACTATTCTTAATAAACTAGTTAATTTACACTACACACACAGTTTGTGATGGGCACTTGTCACTGACTACTGATTTAGGACCTATTTAAATAAAAAGTATGTGTGGACACATTGATATTGAATTAAATATAATACATTCATGTCCATGGCATTTGGAAAAACAGTTGAGCTTACGGAATCTATCTAAGTTTTAGACTGTTTGGGTCCACACTTGTGCCATGAACACAAAAGGAAAAATTTAGTGGGAATGAAATGCATGCCACAATACTACAAATAAGTGCTCTAAAATGAGAAAAAAAAATGAAGGAAAGTCAACCAAAGGACAAAGACTTCAAAATCCAACCCAAACACCTTGCTTTAGTAACATTTTCATAAAAATTATTGGCTCTTGAAGTGCAAACCTGAACTCAACAAGTGTTTTGCAATAGATTCACATGTTGCCTTGTTTCCCTCAGTATTATTTCAGAAAGAATTCTTTATTTTCCATCCTACTATATCTAAAATTATTTTCAATAAAATACTATGTAGCTCTGTAGTCTAAAAAGGAAGGCTAAGACAATGCTTATTTTTAATATATAAACTAACAGAGATATTTAAAAAGTGACACATTTATTTCGTATTTAACACTTTTCAAAAAAATTCCTGTTATACTCACTGACACATGGGAAATGTAAAGCCTCTTCCATAAGATGTGAATATTATTACTGGTGGAAAACAAGCATTATACTCTCACTACATCTTAACTATGCAGCTTTTAAGTAGAAACTCCTAACTCAAATTGTAATTATTACTGCAATTTATATGAAACTTTTATGTAATTATCATTTGAGAAAGTGCTAAACTTTTCTTTACAAATTACCATGTTGCCCTTTGTGTTTAGTAAAAATAGCAACCTGACAATAAGTAGTTCACTTATAATGATTTCTTTTTAGAACTACATATACAATTATTTTTCCCTCGGTCTTAATATTTAGTTCTATGTGTATATTTACTGATCTTTATTTTAGTGTATAATTTTCTACTTTGATGTATAAATGTAAAAAGACATTCAAAACTTTTGTGGAGATAAGTGAGTTACAACGAAGGAAATGTAAAACTACAGCAAACTACAGTAAAGATATTTCACTCACCAAAAAAGCAAAGTTACAAATAGCAGAAGTAAAACTTGGATTTGAAATATCTGTATCTAACAAAGTAAAGGGTAATGCATCTAAGATTTATTTTCCTGTATTCTTTGAGAGTTCACTGCCTACAGTTTTATTGTAAGGTAATATATCTATTACACTTTCTCTGATTCTGCTCTAGTCGGACTGCTCTTTTATGAATTCCTACTTTAAAGACTTCTTATTGGCTGTTCTTGTCACCTACATCCTCCCTCACCAATGGCAGCTCCATCCTTGAAAGTCACCACTTAAATGAAACACTTAGAACTTTAAAATTTTTACCCATCCCTTTCCTACCATAGTAATTCCAACTCATTTCAGTGCTCTTTTATCAGTTAGTCAACTTAGTTTATTATGAACTAATTTTTATGTTGTTAAAAACTGTCTTCCAAATGCACAGAAAAAAATGTAAGCTCCAGAGGAGTAGGTTTTTTTTTTTTCCTTTCTTGCCAGAGGAGGTTCCAATAATATGTTCAAAGTGACATATTATTGGGGGGTTGCGCATCCAAAATAGAAAGTGGCACTTGGAAGTCAATAAGTATTTGTTAGATGAATGAATACATGAATAATGCTATGTATTACTCTGTGAAAATTTTCCATTATATGTTGATACATATTAATTTCAGTTTATAACCGATGTTGCCATTGTTTCCCTTTTCTATTTATATATACTCAATTATTTTTGTCATTCCCCATTTAATACCATGCTTCAAACAATAAAAAACATTCTAGAGGTGCTATTCCGCAACAGAAGTAACTACATGCAATTGGTCCTTGTCATGGCAGCACAGGGTACTATGAATATTCATTCTTCCATTATGTGATAATAAATAATGTAAATAGAACAGTTCTACCTCTGCTTTAGGAATCTGAATGCTTACTAATATGCTTTCAGATGATGTTGAATTCATAAAATGACAGACATGCATTAATCATGCATAATTATTATTTTATGCATTAATATTACTGTTTTGTGCTTAGCCCTGAGAATACCAAAAAGAAGAGACATCATTTCAAACTTCATATTCTTATAACCTAGACAGAAAGTTAGAAACTAAACAAGGAATAAAAAACAACAAGAGAAAAGAATTATACAGCATTGTGTGGCAGGCATTGTTCTTGAACACTTCAGAAGATGACCTCATTCAATTCATAAGGAAAGTGGTGTGGCAGTGTTGCTGCTGCTCCTGCTACTGCAAGTAAAGAAAGTACTACCTTGCAAGGCATTTTGAAAGGTTGAAAGGCGAGCCTCCACCTTAAGGGAATAGCCACTGAAGAGTTTTCAAGCCAGAGGATAAAATGATCTGATTTGAAGAGTAATGGTGCCTTCACCATGTGTACTGGCTTGTAGCAAAATAAAGCTACTTGCAATACTCTAAAAAGTGACTGCCTCCCAGGTAGGGCAATGGCACTGCTGAGGGAAGGAGTGCTGGGACTGCAGAAAAGAAGCAAGAGTTACTGATTACATGGAAGCAGAAACTACCTGTCCTCCTCTGATGGTCCTCTGCCCCACCAAGTTCATTATTAATTTGGTATAGGGTAAAGAAAACAATCACAGGAAAAATTTATGAATCAGGGTATGAAATTTTCCCTATATTCAAAAGCAAATCCATTCTTAGCTCCTTCCTCTTCCTTACTCACAATACTTACTGAATTCTTTAAGTTTCCTGCCTATATTTCCCTCAAATACCTCTCCCCCTTCTATTTTTTTTTTTATTTCCCAATCTTACTAACATCTCTATTATATTTCTACCCAACTGGAACATCCAGCTTTAAAGGTGTAACCTACATCCTCCCTCACTAATGGCAGCTCCATCCTTGAAAGTCACCTCTTAACTGAAAACACTTAGCACTTTAAAATTTTACCCATCCCTTTCCTACTACAGTAATTCCAACTCATTTCATTGCTCTTTTATCATTTAGTCAACTTAGTTTATGGAGTATTCTTCCTACTCCATCCATTTGTATCCAATCCTACCTACCAACTACAAAAAAGAAAAAAAAACTTTCTAAGTTACAAATGTGTTATTACTTAACTGCTAAAAGCATCTTTGCATCTAGTAACCTATTCAGGTTCAGTTACAAAAAAAAATGTCCCCCTCATATCCTATGCTGACATAAAAAATAAATGCCTGGGGACAGGGATTTAGCTCAGTGGCACCACAGGCCTGTCTTGCTAGTGCAGGGTACTGAGTTCAATCCCCTATACCCCCCTGAAAAAAAACCCAAAGTTAAAAATCAAATGTCTAGGCCAGGGAATTAGTTCAGTGGCACTGTGACTGCCTACCAAGATACTGAATTTGATCCCCTGTACCAAACAAACAAAAAACCAAACAAAACAAAGAAAGAAATGCCTGTACTACTAAATCCAGTGCCAGTAGCTTTCACACAGGTCAGGCCGCCATTTCATAATGGCAGGGCCTCTCAGGCCACAGCCTCCACAAAGAGCTCTTAGCCTCACCTAACTGTGTATCTGGCAAAGGCCTATTTGTGTTCTAAGTCTCAATTTTACTGATTTCCCCTCTTACAGGATCTTCCCTATCTTGTATACTACTCTCCATTAGAAACCTTCTCAGGTTATATGGTTACTGCCTATGTACATTCATTTATTAAAACAATGAAATTTACATATTGGTATCTGCTCTTTAGTTTCTGGAAGAGTACAGGTATCTTAGTTTTTACACTGACTCTCACAAAACTGATAGCAATTTTAGGCACTCAGGACATTTCATACTGCAATATTGAAAGCCACGGTGGGGTTACAGGAAATTTGATTTCTAAATAAGGCATATTTTATTATAGATGAAGCAAATAAAAACCTTAAAATTTTTAGGCATAAGTCAGTAATAAGTATCCAGGATCTCTGAAATAAAGCTATCACACCCAAAGAAGGCTAAAGAATCTGCAACAAATGGAGAAATATACCTTAATTTTAAACAGAAAGATAAAAACAGGGAATAATGTCAATTTTCAATGACAAATCTAAAAACAACAAAATCTATCAAAACTCAAGTGTTTATTAAAAAAACAAAAACAACTTGATTAAGTGATGATTAAATTTAACTATAACATGCACAAGCATTGAACAGCCAAGGAAAGGAAGTAAAACCCTATCAAATATCTAAATATGCAATAAAACAGTAATTCAAACAATCTAGTTGATACAACTACATAAATACATAGGCCATAAACAAAAATGAAAACAAAATCCAGCATGTATCTAAGTATATACAGATACTCAGCAGATGGCAAAGGCACACACCAATAAGGAAGAGAAAGGATTTTGTACAAACAGGAAGAACTAGCAAGCCGCACATCTGCAGAAAGGACTAACTGAGCCACTTCTCACTAAAACCATATAAGCACACATGAATTAAAAAAGTTAAATGTAAACTAAAACTATAAAATGAAAAGAATACGAAAATATTTTTCTATCAACACAGAGGTCAAATTACTGTTTTTAGGCCTGGGATTTAGCTCAGTGGTGCTGCTGCCTATCTTGCAAGTACAAAGTCCGGAGTCCCATCCCTGGTATCAAAAAAAAAAAAAAAAAAAAAAAAAAAAA
>NW_022900927.1:1095162-1101494 GCF_012274545.1 Fukomys damarensis | reverse complement strand
TTGCAAAGCAGGCCACCGAACCACTGAGCTAAATCACCGGCCCTGGTGATAACTTTTTAAAACAACAAAAAAGTACAGAGAGGAAATGCAAAGATGAACCAGAAATGGCTCGTAGCCATTATATGAATAAAAATATACTAATAAGAAAATTTAAAATTTAAGAAAATAAAAGTTTAAAAAATCAAGAGATGTTATCTGTCCTCTAACTGGCAGATAATAAAAGACTAGCAATCTTTGATGTAAGCAAGGATATGGTACAACAGTTACTTTGATTCATTTGTTAGTTGAATAAAGTGAAGTCTGTAGGACAGTCTAGAGAGCAAACTAACAACAGTGTCTGTCTTACAAGCTGTTACCTAAAAGGTGTAAAACTGTTATACCCTTCATTTCCTAAGCTACAGTTTTCTATGTTTAAAACTTTACTGGACTATGTTGCTAGGAAAGTAATGTATGTTTTAAAATAAAGAGTGAAAGAAAAGTTATAAAGGCAGAAAGAGAAAGGCACATATAAAACGTACATATACTAAAACTAAATAAACCGCCTGGAAGCCTATTACTTGAGAAGAATAAAATAAAACAGAAGAGACTTCAAAATCCAATTGAAGAGTCGTTTGAAATGATAAGAGAAAAAAGTTTCACCTAACTAAAATCCAAAGGTGACAATTAGAAAGCAGGCATGGTCTACAGCGAAGACACATATAGCCTCTGGCACATATAGCCCAGGGCTGCAGTGGAGCCTGTTCCCACGCAGGGAGGAGCACTTCTGGACGCAGGTGGAACCGCCAGCGTATATACACCGAATTTTCCAGCTATCCTGCATCTAAAACTAAAGCATGTTTCAATATTTTCTTAGAAGATGTTACTTAGTAGCACACAAATCATATGCTAGCTTGAATGAAAATAAACATTCCTAATATTTTAACAAAAAACCTCTTCAAAAAAGTAAATGTCCCTATTAGATTTATAATGTGAACTCAGAAGTATTTTATTTGTTTAAAAATTAAACCCATGAACATAATCTCTACCTTTTCAATATAAAGATGAATCAACTGGGCATGTTAAAAGATAGTACGATAGTTTTTCTCAGAGTGCCTTCACAAAACATAAACACTGAGTAGTTGAAACAATTTATTTATTTATTTTGTCACAATTCTGGAGGCTAGAAGCCCAAGATCACAGTACCGGCATAGGCCATTTGTGGTCTGCTAGGTACAGAGCTAGCAGGTACCCTCTCTTCTACAGGACGCTCATCCCTGGGACAGAGCGCCCATCTCCACACATCCGCAGGTCAAGGCTCGGGGCAGCAGCAGTGCATGGACATAAGGAGACTACAGGGTCCAACACTGCTATCAGCCAATCAAGGTGTAAGGCACAATATCAGAGCTGATAATGTAGTGGTTACTTACATGCTGGGAGTGCAGGGGAAATACACAATAAGCACGTAAACAAAATTCTGAGGGAAATAAAGCAAAAGTAAGGAAGAAAGAGGAAGAACTACTTTAGCCAGAGAGGTTGGAAAAATACTGTTTCAAGAACAAACCTCAAAACTAATGAAAAGGTAGCAGTGAAAAAGGTAAACTAATCACTGTGATAAAAGTACTTATTCTGAGTGATTATATTTGCAAAGGTTGGGAAGTAGGGCACTAGTCTCCATACTGTTAGCTGAAAATGTGTATTCTTTGCCTAATTCAGTAATGGTGAACCTTTTAGAGCTTTCAATGACAACACAAAGCCCACTGCAGCATGTGGGCCATAGGTTTGCCACCATTGGCCCAGTTCTTTCAAAGCTACAGTATATTCTTTTCTCAGAATACAGAAAGATACACAAACTTTTCAAACAGTAAACATACAAAGAAAAAGTGTGAAGCCCTTCAAATAAAATCATACTAATACATGGCAAATAGCCCTTAATTTATTTCTGTCCATATTAAACATCAAAAGCTCAGAAAAATCCAAAATTCAAAATCCTTCAAGTGAATACATAAAAAACATAGGCTCTGGGAGCCACCTAAAGCTAGCCAAAAACTTCTCAGACTTCCAAGATGAGGATATGACTTCTCCTTTGAATTTTTTTATGGCTACTATGAACACAAATGCACCCTTTCTCCTATATATTCAACTGTCTACTTTAGAAAATAAGGGCACTATAACCTACCTACCAAATAAAGTATATGGACTTTATGAGAATTTGCTTCAAACCGGTCTTTCCATTTACTGCTGTAGCCTGTGGTTTTGCTATAGAATGGGTGAGGCCCGAGTCTGACCTCAGGTAAGTAGGAAAATACAGTAAACACAGCCTTTGAGACCACCAATCAGTGTATTTAACAATAATAGGTTTGTCTCCCCACTGGATGAGAATAGGCCTAGCCACATTGTAAGTCCATGTTTTCCTATTTGGTAGCAATGCCACTATACAAAATGAAAACAAAAAGACCTATAACTAAGCATTGTTCAAAACCATTTACTAAGTACAAAACATATGTGTGCACTCCAGAATTTTCCTTGGAAGATTTACAATCTATTAAAGAAGACAAAGTGCTCTTCCAGTAAAAGATACTTAAAAATATGCCAATAGCATGTGGAATGGCTGTAAACATTAAAATATTATTGTACCAAATTATGCTATTGAAAAGATAATTTTGGGTAATTTATATTTATAAAATAAGTAAAAGATCATATAATGTATGCTAATTATAATTCTACAGCATTTCTGAAATTTATTAATACATAAACATCAAATGAACATAGAGCACAAGAAGTCATGCACACTGACTTTGCAAGGAAATGAGCCTCCTGACCCTCACATCAAAAGATGAGCAAACATTTTTAGACTATATGAATAAAATATAAGTTTGCTACAGAAATTTTATGCAGATTCATGGAAACCTAAATTTATGGTGGACTCAATCAACTACTGGGCATTAACGTTGTTTTCTGTAAAAAAATCTCTTTATGAGGCCAATGTGTCTAAATGATAAAACTACTTTTAAGTTTAAAGGTAGAAATAACATTTGTTTTCTTTTTATTAAAAAATTTGAAGTTTCTTGAACTCATCAAAACTCTGATTTTTCTTCTGAATATGCTGAAAATATTTGGAGTAGAAAAACTCAAGTCTACAAAGGGTATTTTAACACATTTTAAGATTTCTAAAATGAGATGTCTTAAGTATAGAGTTAAGGTTGTCTTTTGGGTCACCACAAAACCTATTATTGGACTGATGATCTGTCTTTCATGCACTGCCATCTGGTATACTGAGCCCCAGGATTAGTAGTGGTCACCTGTCCAATTTATTTTCAATACAGTGAGAACTTGATTTTCAGAATTATTAAATCAGAGCACAAAGACCTTTTCAAAGGGTAAGATGGAAGCCACTGTGATAAAAACAAAATGGAACTGCAAAGAAACAGATGCAAGGATCAGTGGAACAGATTAGAAGATGCAGAAACAACACCAGACATACTCAGCTACCTCATACTTGACAAAAGAGGCAACCATCCTCAGTGGAGGAAAGACAGCCTCTTTAATAAATTCTGTTGAAAAAACTAGCTTTCAACTAGACCCCTATCTTTCACCATACACTGAACTACAATCAAAGTGGATTAAAGATCTAAATATTAAAACAGAAACACTAAAATTGTTGGAAGATAAGTTAGGTAGAACACTTGAAGATATTAGCAGAGTAAAAGACTTTATGAGCAAATCCTCAGTAGCATGGGAACTAGCACAAAGAATCAATAACTGGGATCTCATCTTTTTAAAAAAGCTTCTGCCCTGAAAAAGAAACCACCGACAGAGCTAAAAGACAATCTACAATGTGGGAAAAAAATGTTACTAGCTGTTCCTCAGACAGAGGACTACTATCTAGAATATATAAAGAATTCAAAAAACTCAAGCCCCCCAAATATAAAGATCCAATTCAAAAATGGGATCTGAAATAAACGGACATTTTTCAAAGAAGTAAAAGCAGCAAATAAATATATGAAAAAATGTTCCACATCACTACTTATTCAAGAGATGCAGATGAAAACAACACTGAGATTCAACCTCACATCAGAAAGAATGGCTGCTATGAAGAAATCAATCAATAACAAATGCTGGCAGGGTTGTGGAGAGAAAGGAACCCTTCTCCATTGTTTGTGGGAGTGCAGCCTGGTGCAACCACTGTGGAAATCCATATGGAGATACCTTAAAGAACTAGGATTAGAGGTTCCATTTGACTCAGCTATCCCTTTGATGGATATCTTCCCAAAAGAATTACAAGAATCATACCATAGCGATAAATGCTCAGCCATGTTTATAGCAGCACAGTTTATAAAGCTAATACTTGGAAATAGCCCAATTGCCCATCAACTGGAGACTGGATAAAGATGATGTTTTTTAATAAACTGGAGTACTACTCAGCCATAAAGAACGCAAAACTAGAGAAATTTATAGCTAAGTGGATGCACATTGAGGACAAACTCTTAGTGAAATTAATAGGACACATGTGTAAATACCATATAGTTTCTCAGGTGTGATAAACTAAAAGTGTAAATAAGGGTAAAAGTTTGTAATTGATATTTTGTAATAGGAAGAAAAGGTCTAAAGTTATTGCACAAATGGGAGGAGTAGAAGAAAGGTAAAAAGGGAAGAGAAAATAAATCAGTGAAAAGGAAAAGAAATGGAAACAAAGTGTTTGAAAATAGGGAAGGGTGGAGGGAGGAAGGGAGGCTAGGGGAATGGGTAAAAAATAAGAACCAAGATATGTCATGTAAAGGTACAGGATCCCAATGATGACTGTAACTGTATTATATAGCTAAAATGTACCAATAAAAAATATTTTTAAAAAGAAAGAAAAGATTAAATTTGTAATTTGTTAAACATTTCTTGAAATTTAAAAAATGTACATTTTAAATATTTAATATTTAATATATATATTATTAATATATATAACATATATTATGTATAATAGAAAGGACACATTGTGAACCAGGTTAGTCAACCTACAATAACCAGCACATATTCTAATATAATTACTAGAACTTAAAAGAATGAAGTGAAAAAAATTAGATTAACATTGGTAATGCTGCATGATAGAAGAAAATGGATCCTACATTTCAAATACTGAAAGATACTGAAAATTGTTAATGAATATCTTTGCAAACTACTGTGGAAAGGCATGAAGAAATACTCTTAAATAATTTAGTAAATAAATAAATAAGGGGTACTTAGCACACTACCATCTATATAATAAAGGATGGAAATATATAAATCCTCCCAGTGTAAGGATTAAAGAAAAAAAAAAACTAGTTGTAATGAACAGATATCACATGAATGGAGCACAGGATGAGAAAAAACTATTTACTACACACTTTTGTTACTAAAGTTATTTTCTCATGTTTGAATAATTTTAAATGCATTATTTAACTGCAAAAGGCAATACTTGAGCATTTTCTAAATATTTCAGAGGTAATGGGGACCAGAACTAAAAAGCTTTTTTTTTTTTTAAACTAAAGGAAGTCAAACCAGTGAAGCAAAACAGATGAAATTAGTGAAAACTAGTACTGAGGCATGACGTGGCTAAGGACAAGGCTGGAGAAAGAAGGGAAGGTGTCTCCTCCACCCACCTCCAGCCCCTGTTCTGTGCTAGATCTCAGGTAAAAGACAACCAAACAAGGGGCAGGGAAGAAGGAAAGGCTGAGCCTGGAGCCACTCTAAAGGTCTAGACCCACCTCTGAGTAAAACACCAACTCAGCACCAGCACATCTAGGTCTGAACACAATGGGATAGATAATAATAATAACAATAGAAAACAACTAACAAATGTATTAAGTTTGAAACATATGACAAATGACTGTCAGACCAAGAATCCAACAAGAAATGTCTTACACAAATTATTTTCACTCTTTAAAATTTGGCTTTGCTAGGGCTGGGCATTTAGCTTGCAAGCACAAGGTCCCAAGTTCCATCCCCAGTACCCCCTGCCCCAAAATCGGCTTTGCTAATATTTCATTCTATGTTTTATAGAATAGCCTTTGATATTCACAAATATAAACACATTTCATATCTCCAAGAATTTATTACCGAGAAAAAACTTTGTACCAGCTTGAAAAGAAAAATTGTAACTCTATGAAGAAATGAATTGTAGAAAGGTCAGATAATGCCTAAGAATTTCTAAATCCTTGCCGAATCAAGCCTTCGTGGCACAATTTAAATACTATTCTCGAAAATAAATGTCTAGAATATCTGCCTCATGTACCTGTGCATACACAAACTTGCTAAATATGAAGCAGATATAAAGATTTATGGATTATCTCCCATTTTGACTTAGGTTTCCTATTTTTTTTTTTTTT
>NW_022900927.1:1091323-1095071 GCF_012274545.1 Fukomys damarensis | reverse complement strand
TTTTTTTATTGGAGGAGTGGTAGAACCTAGAGTCATCCAAGGACTAAACTACTCATTCTTCTTTTAATTTTTTTTTTTATTCTTAGACAAAGTCTCACTAGGTCATAGGATTTGAACTTGCAATCCTCTGGCTCAGCCTCCTAGAGTGCTAGTATAACAGGCATGCAACACCACACCCCACTGAGTCAACATCCTTTCTTTTGCTCACCATTCTTCTACTGCAACAACAGCTTAAGCTTTCATTTCCTTAAAAAAAACTGACTCAAAGTTATATGCTTTAAATTAATGTTTTCTTAAATTGAAATCAATTTCCTGATGCAGTTATAAAAATTAAATTTAAAATTGTGATTTCTAGTTGACTTCCAGACTAAAATCAAAGAAATATACTTTCCCTGCTACTTATAAGTACAATTAAAAAGCTTGGACAACTGTCTTAGTCATTGTTTTGTTGCTGGAACAAAAACACCCAACACCCACAGCTTAAAGTTAGGAGGAAGTTATTTTGGCCTAGGTTTTCAGTCCAGGACCAGAAAGTTACAAGACAGAAAAGGCACTGTGGAAGGGGATGAGTGGAGGACAGCTGGTCATCACACAGAGTCAGGAAGCAGAGAGAAAGAAGAGGGGGTCCAAGAGGAAGACACACCCTTCCATGCCACATCCCCCAGAACCACCTCTTCCAATCAGGCCCACTCCTAACACATAGTCACCTATCCATTGATCACATCACTCCCTCAAAGTCCCACTGCACACAGGAGGTCTAAACCTTAATAACCCCAAATTCCATCTTCTCCCAGGAGTAAGCAGGTATTTCACTTGCCGGGTGTCAAAGGGGACTGAACAGGGATCTTGGAATTTTACCTATTCCCAATAATAACAAAAGTGGTCTCCACCTTTCCCTAGACTGCAGTATTGAGAGGCCCGCTAAAATACAAGACTTAAAAAGCATCCAAAATACCCAGAGAGTCCAATCAATCACTCATCATACCAGGCATGAGTAAGATCATAACTTGAATAAAAAAACACTACCAAAAGACAGCACCCCCAAGTAGCACTGGTGTTAAAATTATCTGAAGGACTTTAAAGCAAATGATAAAAATACTTTAATAAGCAAGTAGGAACATGGTCGAAGCAAACATTATAGAAAGTTTCTATAAACAAACAGAAGGTATGAACAATAAAATGAAAAACAATAACCAAATAAAAATACATACTTGGCAAAGCTAAACAGGACAGAAGAAAGAGAGAATAGAAATTTTCCAGTATGAAGAACATAGAGAAACTGGAAAAACAAAAAGTACCCAGAAATTTAAGGACTAGTAGAATTATAACAACAACAAAAACAGTACTTCACATAGAGACATTGTCTTGATATAGAAGGTAAATAGTGCATCTGTTCTGAGTTTAATTTGGCCATGAAACTGTTACAGCTTGTGCCTAGATGTCCCCAAAATGCCTCATGTGGCCATAGCTGCACCTCTTCAGAGGTGGTTGGACACAGGATATGTGTTGCTGGGATCAAGCATGTGATGCCAGAACTGACAAATGATGAATGCTAGCATTAAGGCAGCCTGGGTGTGAGTGGTCCCCTAAGGGTGGGTAGCCTGGATAAGATACAAGGGATGGAAAGAGGGTCTCTGTTTGTCACCTGTAGCTTGCTGCTTGCTGCCTTCTGCTTTCTGCCTGCAATGAACTGTTTCTCCTCAGCAATGCCTCTCTGCCATGCCACCCTGCCTTAGAAACAGCCAACTGTGAAATAAATTTCTATAAACTCTATAAACTGGGAGTCAAATAACCTTTCCTCTTTAACTTTAGGTGGTGGATATTTTGTCTTAGCAACAAGAAATGTAACTAAAACAGAAACCTTCTTTGCTGATGTGATAAAATACTCCATAGTTTACTCTTTCACTTATATGCAATGAAAAGAAGGGCAGAGGCTGGTATTAAAGTAAAATTAGCTATAAAAAGTTTTCTATAAAAGGAAGAGCATTTTCAGTTGAGTATTAGTCTTGAAGAGTCAAGTCATAAGTCTTAGATTATCACTATTCATATGCAGTAAAAGAAGTGAAACCATGATGATAATACCACAGGGAATTTATGGAGATTTTTACTGTAAAAAGTTCAATGTGTTATATATGTCAAATCTTAGCCTCTAAGGCACGCTGCTACTATTTTCAACATATTTCACTAAGATCAGCATGAGTCAGTCAATGCAGACAAAAACACAAGGTTTTCTCAATATTTAGCACTGTGCTATTTAAGGAGCACCATAATTCTAAGCACAGGAACCACAGAAGTAGCTACACAATGTAACTAACTCCTGGGGATCAGGATTCATAACAAAGTACTACCTGAGTACTCATATATGCCAGCTACTGCTTTAAGCACTAAGGAAGTTCCTAATCTCATGGAGCTGACACGCTGGTGAGGAGAAAACAAAAAAGAAACCACAATAAAATAACAAGTGCTAAGTGTTAAAAAAAAATAATAACAGTAGGCAAAGAAAGGGGGTTAGAGAATATTGAGCATGTATATCAGGTCATAATTTATGTAGCAATGTCAGGGAAAGCCTCCACAAGAAGGCAGCATTTGAACAAACACATAAGGAAACAAAGGATTAGTGAGATCTGTTAAAAATTTAATTCTCAAGAACTTGCTAAGTGACTTAAATAAATTGAACACGAACCAAGGGTTTTTCTACTCATGAATCTCTGAGACTGTGTGAATCTGATATTAAGCCTCGTTTAAAGAATATCTGAAGAACAGACACCCATGCAAGAAATTTAATAGTGAAATGTTAGAGTGTGAAATTATAGTCAAAAATGGTTAATGCCCCACAGAAAATATACTATATTCTCTGATGCTATCTATGAAAATACAGACATTATTTTTGTTTTGGGAAAAAAATCCATAAAATATTAAATAACTCTACTACATATGAGACTTTAATCAAGAGCAAATAGTATGTCAAGTAAAGTATATTTGAAATAGAACTACTGGTAAGTCTAGTAAATAATGATCCCCTAGTCAACAATGAAAAGACATACTTTTCACCTTTTTCCATATTTTCAAGTTTTGCTGTTTACCTGGAGTGTGTATCTTTCCAGGGAGAGAGAGAAGATAAGTAGATCATAGACCAAACCCTTCCTACACCTAGGGAATGCCCTGCCCCACAAACTCAGCTATTCACCTAGATCCTACTGTGATGGTTGGTGTACGTTAATATCAGGGCTAAACTGAAGAAGACAGAGGAGTCAGAAGATTTACGTTAGAAAGAGAATGGGAATTAATGTTAGGATCTAGTCTGATGTATACTTTAAAATACTACTTTGCATGCTAAACTAAAAATTCACTAGGGAGAAACACAATGTGGAAGCCACTTATTACTATTAAGATCATCCAGGCAAGTAATACGTAAATACAGTTTGTCAGATGTAAAAAGTACAATTCAGAAAAACAGAATAGAATATCAGAGTATTCATCTATATTTGTTGAGTAATTTTTGAAATTATAGTACATGCTCCATCTGTATTTTAAACTTTAAACCTATTGGGCCTACCTGCAGTTCTTTGTATCTATCTTGAAAGGAAATGGTTTCTTGCTCTTTTTCTTTTAGAAAGTCTTTTTCTAAGATACTGTGCTTTTCCATCAATGATTCTACATCCTGAAAGAAAAATCCACATACAAACTTGGAAACATTTCGTGGGATAAAATAGGTGGGTATTTTTTGTTGTTGGGTTTTTTTTTTTTT
>NW_022900927.1:1006609-1091034 GCF_012274545.1 Fukomys damarensis | reverse complement strand
CCTTGCACTTGCCAAGGCAGGCACAGTACCAATGAGATAAATCCCCAGTCCTAAAATAGTTTTTTTTCAATGAACACAGAAGTTATTTGTCTGTTAAAAAAAAAAAAAGTTAAATTCTAACAATATTAAAAATGGTACATCTCATCCTAATTTCTAGAATATCACACATTGATATAACACTACAAATTTTAATCAACAAAATCAATCTTTATATACTTTTAATAAATTTGCTAAGACATACTGTATAAGTATCTTAAGTTATTTACAAAAATGGCTGTACATATATTTAAGTCCTCTGGTCAAATATCCCCAAACGATGCCTGGCTTCCCAAAAGTTAATGTTATAAAACTTCAAATTTGTGTAAGAGTGTAATACTCCCTCCACTCAAAGGAAATAAACTAGAAAAAAAAGCCTTGGACAGAAACAAAAAAAAAAGAAACACCAAAGACCCTAGTAACAACAGTTCATCTTTTTAAAGTATACATGGATACCTAAAATCCATAAGGACTTTGGTTTTGGGATCCCTACTGACATCCAAATGTAAAGACTCACAAGTCCCTTACGTAAAATTGCAAACTATTTGCATAAAAACAAAGCACATCCTCCTATCTACATTAAATCACTTCTAGAATTGTAATGTTTATGGAGAAACAATGACAAGAACAAAAGGTCTTTAAAAGTCAGAGCACAGGCTCTTCACATCCTAAATATTTTGAACCTGCAGATGCAGGTATGTGTGTGGAATCCCTAGATATGAAGGCCTGACTGCCATATTTAAGATGAAAGATTTCCTGTCAAAGGCTTTGCCAGTTAACAAGCTGCTGTGACTGACTTAGCTCTACTACACCCAAGGGAAGAGAGTGTCTTCCGCTTCTAATGAGTTCTTAATCACATTTTGGGATTCTATAAAATTTCCAATATATAAAATTCAAATATTTACTCTTAGGCAAATGTTAACATGCCTTTTTAATCCTTTGTTTTTCTTCTTCAGACATTTTGAGTTTCATCTCCAGATCTGAAACTTTTTGCTGAAGCTGGATGTTTGATACATTGCCTGCAGGATCCTCAGAATCATCCACAAGAGCAACTGTCCCATCACTTGTTTCATCCGATAAACCCAAAGGAAAAAGCAGGATATCTAGATGAGTGCCTGTTGACTGCTGAACCTAAACGACATTTAAAAACAAACATACACATGCACATAAGAGAGAGAAGAAAGTTCATACTATCTCAACATGAAAATGGCCAAAAGGTGTATCACAAACCACATTTGAAAATTAAGTTGTAGCAAAGGCTCCAAATTTTTTTCCCTTTTTACACAAATCAACACAAGAGGGTTACAATAACTGATTTTTGCAGTAAGAAACAAAATTTCCTCTCAACTTTAAGTCTAGCCTTAGTATTTATATTTCCAGCAATATACTAACTTAAAACATTTTTCTTATGCTTAAAAATGTACAATGAAGCATAGACACATTTGATACCAGTTCACATTTGATACAGGCATGCCTCAAATCTGTTTAAATTTTAACTTGTAAATAAGAATTTAAAATTTACCAACAACCTCTAGATGATCATTACCTTCTAGAAAAATTAACAAGTTACTTAAATTATGTATAACACTTTACAAATCCAGCTTTGGAAATCCAACTTGACACAGTTCCTCGTTCAAAAAATATCTGAATACACTCTATGAATGCTCTCTTTTTTGGTTTCGGCCTAACATTCAAATAGATACTCTAATACCTGCAACATATTAATATTTCCCCAAAAGAAAAGTAATTGCTCTTTAGAATAATTATTTCCTGTTTTAAATTTCAAGATTTGAAATGCAAAGCTAGGTCAGTTTTAACAAATGAATTAAACGATATTTTGGTAACTAAGGCTAAGTGAGTACTTTGCCACAAAACAAACACTGTCCAATTTTTTTCATTCTAAGCCTGAGTGTCCATTTTAAAATATCTATTATAGGGCCAGGGAGTTAGCTCAGTGGTGCCACCGCCTGCCTCGCAAGTGCAAGGTCCTGAGATCAATCCCCCTGCCCCGTACCAAAACAAACAAACAAAAAATCTTTTGCAGAAATACTTTCTTCAGAATAACCTTATAAAGAAATTATATTAACATCAATTAAATTTCTATGCAATTTCCTATGAATACAAACTTCCTATGCAAACACCCTCGCTTTACCTGTGCTTTCGGAGCAGCATGGCTCACAATACCGTTGTCGGTATGCACGTTCTCTGGGGAGGAGACAATGGCATCAGGAGGAAGGCATCCCACTGCAGGAGATGAGTGGTCATGGTCCAAAGCAAGCTCAGGAGAAGCTGGTGAAAGATGGACTCCGGATACTAAAAGACAACACGGAGGACAGACTATTAAGGAAAACAGAGAGGATGGGTGAATGGAAGAAAGCAGACACAAAGGGAAAGGGATGAAGTAAAACCAGTGAGATTGAAAATTGGGATTTTGTGACTATGGCTCAAAGTTAGATATATAAAATCTAAAACTAGTATTTCTAGGTTTAACATTTCACACCCAGACAAGCAAAGCAATTTTGTAATGTCTTAGTGTTTATACACTAAAATGCTGCTATAAAATGTGCATTCAAACTCAGACAAAAGTCACATCTATGATAAATTAATTCATTTATTCCAGAAACACTTATTTAATTAAAAAGAAAAACAGAGCACCAAAGAGCCTATTAGAGACAGGCACGGGTACAAGACCCTTGGGGGGAAACTGAAGAACAAGAAAGATCACTCCTGCACTAGGTGAACTCATAAGCCAGCAGGGAAATCAGCCAAGCAAACACTGGGCACAGTGTGTAAGAAGGAGGAATAAATCTTATTTCTCTGTATTAATTTTTTGGTAACAAATAATTTTCCAGGTTAAAACAGTCAATGGCTGGATTGTTTCTACAGAAAAAATATAGAAATACAATTCTGCAATTAAATTCAAATGAAAGGTCATAAAAGTAAAGCTGACTGCCAACTATAAGAAAAGAAGACGGGGCCAGGGATTTAGCTCAGTGGTTACACCATCGGCCTTGCAAGCGCTAGGTCCCGAGTTCAATTCCTGGTACCAAAAATAAAACAAAGCAAAACAAGGAAAGAATATATATAAAAAGTCAATTTCAGCAGGGTACACTTATATTCATTTATTTGTAAATACTCCTCTAAGTATTCAAATAAATTTGTAATATGTGTGTTAAAATTTTAAAAGACGTGGTGGACAGCACATTCTGGTAATCCCACCACTATAAAAGTCTGAAGCAGGAGAGTTGCAAGATCAAGCCCAGCCTGGGAAATGTAGCAACTTCAAAAATCCTGTCTCAAAAAAAAAAAAAGATAGATAAATGGATGGATGAATGATGGATAGAGTGAGAGACAAGAGTGAAAAAGAGCACAGGGATGTAGCTCAGTACAAGCATCCTGCTTGTGTCCAATCTTCAGTAACCTCCCACCCTTAAAAAATTAAGAGTTAATGAGTAATTTTTAGCAGTAATTCATTTATACTTTTTTTTACTTTCTGAATTTTAAAGACCTTTATTCCACATTGGCATCAGTGGCACTGTCAGTGAGGCTGTACCATAAAATTCTGTGGAGGTAGCTCACAACGGAAATTGCATTTTTCCCTGAGGAAAGACATTTAAAAGGCCGTTAAGTATTAATAAAGTAAATAATATATTCATTTCTCACTGGTACTTTATATTATTTTTATGTATCTTATGTATGCTTTTATTACACAGAAATACTGTAATTTTGAAATATTATGTACCATACTAGATAATTAAGATGTTATAGCTTCACAAAAAAGACACATTTAGCTCAAATATACAAAACTAGAATTTTAATTCATGTTTATACTTGGTATGTTTTTCAGAAATCTTTCAAAGTTTTTCAGAAATTATTTTTTCTAGTTTTCACTATTATATATGGTGAGAGAAAGTTCCCCAAAATGTCAAGATTTTCCAAATGGCTTATACTATGGAGTATAATAAAAATATCTCTAGTGAGTTTTCAAACCTATGAAAATCAGTGCAATATAAATACAATGACAAGGAGAGCATCCTATCACATTTTCCCTTCATTGCCAAATTTCTTGAATAGTTTATACCTTCCTTCTCCACTTTCTTCTTAATCTAATTCTTTTCCCTGCACTGGCCCTGTTCTTACATTAAGTCTCATGAAGACTACCGTTCCTCTTTAGTTCTCCAAGGCATGTGGTAATTGCTCTCAACATTCCTTGAAAACCTTTCCTTGGTTCTTCTTATACCATGATCACCTGGCTTTCTTCTTAACATTTGGACTATGTTACCCTTATTTCCTTCCTGCCTTTTTCCACTAAAACACAAATTTACTATTTCCTGTATCTTCTGAACTTATCGTCCACAGTATTCTAGGCTATCATTTTCAAGCCCTTATTATTCACTTATCACCCGCACACTAGTGACACTTGAATGTATGTCTCTAGTGCCAACTGTTCTGCAGACTTCCACATCCATGTGCTTACCTGATTTCCAGACAGATCCATACAGATGTCCAACAGGTACATGAAACTTAACTATCATTTCACATAAACCAAGTTGGCTCCATGCTTTCCTTCTCAGTTAACTGTACCTGAAACAACTGTATGGGCACAAGCCAGAAATGCTCCACTGTGCCAACCTCACTCCAGCTGCCTGTGTAACTAGCATTACCTCACAATATGATTGCCTCTGTGACCTCACAATATGATTGCCTAAGAAATTCCATAGGCCCTAGAGTCAGAAATAGATTCAAATTTGAACAATACAACTCCCTGCTTATGCAGACAAGCAAATCATATTTAAAAATCTAAACTTTAGTTCATCTTCTAAAAATGGGGAAAGAATAAGTATCTCAAAGTAGTATTATGTAGCTTAAATGAGGAAATGCAGATAAACAACTTAGCTCAGTGACAACTACATAGTAAATATTCGGTAAATGCAAGTTGTCACTGAAGTTATCATTCTGCAACATTTGAAACAAGCTTTCCCAGGAATCTATCTACTCCCATGATCAATCCAACAATATTGTAATTCTACTTTCTACTGTCTGTTAATATATTACAGAACGTCTATGAAATAATAAAACTACTACATATCAGAATCTATGGCAAACAAAGCAGTAGTTTAAAAAAACTATATTGTCAAACACATCAATAAAAAAAAAATCAATGAATTAAATTTCCAGCTCAGGGGGAGGGGAGGAGGGGTGAAGGGAGGGCAGGGACAAGGGGAAAAAATGAGAACCAAGACCTGTCATGTAAAGGTGCAAGATCCCAATAATGAATGTAACTGTACTGTATACCTAAAAAGTACCCAATAAACTCAATGAGGGAAATAAATAAATAAATACATATCCAGCTCAAACTAAGAATCAACAAAGAAAATTTAAAAGAGGAAATAATAAAGATAATGCAGACATTAAAGGCAGATTAATAAAAATCCTGTATTTTTTTAAAAAAAGGAGCTTATTTAAAACTAAAAGGAAATTTTACAAATATACAAAGTGAAATGTATAAATATACAAAGTTAAAAGTTACTGAAATAGAAGAAATTAAAAAGAAAACCATAAGATTCCTATTGGCTTTTCAGTAAGTAAATATTAAAATTAGAGAAATAAAAGTTTATATAAATTATTTTACTAGTGTATTAAAATGATCTTCTGAAAATAGATCTTTTTCTTTGGGGAAAAAACTAAGTTATTAGGCAAGTGCATTGCAAAGCATGTGATTATTTCCAGAAAATTTCTACCACAGATTCAAAACCCAGATAATCTCAGTGCTCTGAAACTAAAATCTGAGAGCACTATTAAGTAAGCAAAACCTTTATGAACATTAATGCAATACTGATAGCTAAACCTGATGATGACAATAAAAAAACAAAAAAATTGAGACTTTAAAGTATCACTTAAAAAAAAATAAAGTAAAAGTCCTAAATAAAGTATCCAGGGCCACATGGGGAAAAAAATATACACTGAACAAGTAGGATTTATCCCAAGGATCAAAAGCCAGTTCACTAGCAGATAATTGACAAGTATAATATAAAATTCCATCTAAATAGACTTACAGAGAAAAATTACCTATAAGACTCTAAAAATGACTAGGAAAAATGAACAAACACTTCTGTTTAAAAAGAAAAAAAAAACTCAAGAAAGCAAGTATCTTCTCACAATAATAAAACATGCAACATTACTTCTAAGTGTACATCTCAATTAATAGAAAATAAAGGTTTTTTTCATCCAAATAAGGAATAAGACAAGAACACCTACTATCTACAAAGCATTTAATATTAAACTAAAGGCATGAACCAAGCCAATCAAGTAAGAGCACAGTAATAAGAAAAGGGGCAGGAAAAGGGGCAGATGGGTAAGCCATGTGGAGCGAGGCTACTGCCCCACCCCCAGTGAACTGAGTCTCCAAGTAGGGCAGACCAATGAGGAATGCCAGAGACACGTGGAGCTAGGCTACAACCCACCCACAGAACCCGGGCCTCCAAGCAGTGCAGACCAGAGAGGAGTCAGGGACCCCACCACCACCACCCCTAGCCTCCTGGTTGTACCAATATCTGGATCCACACTGCAGAGGCACAGGGGGTCATAAAAGCCATTGTACTGAGCTCCAGAAGACAGAGCAGAAGTAAACAACAGAAAGAAGGCCTCTATCAGGAAAACTGAGGAAAATCTCCGCAATAAGGCAAACCAGACCACTGTGGTTGGTAAGTTGTAGGGATCATCACATCTGATTGGAATCTGGACTATCTTCAGGGGAAGAGCAGCTGGAACCTGCAGTAGAAACTTGCAGAGTTCAACCCTGCAGGAGGTCAGGGATCTCAACCTGCGCATTAAGCCAGAAATCAACCTGAATCTCAAGGGTCTGCTGCTGACCTGCTAGGACTGACTGACTTAGATCTGCACATTGATGCAAACGGTGTCTATTGTGACAGCACAGACATAAAAAGGGAGGCCATTTATTTTTATTTTTTATTTTTTAAATTATTTTTTTCTTTTCCTTATTTTTAATCTTTATTTTTCCCACTCTTTTCAAATACTTCCTTTATTCTTTATTCTTTTTTTTCTCTTTCCAACTAAATCTCTCACTCTCTCAAATTGCTCATTTCCCCTTTTGTTCTGTTTCTGCCCTAATTCAGATTTCTTCTTTCTCTCTTTCCTTCACTCTTTTTCCTTCTCTTGATTGTCATTAGTTTCAAAGGAAAGTGAGTACAGTTTCTATCTTCCCTATTGCTGTTAGGTCACTCTAGTCTTGTCTTTCTTCTTTCATTCTGTCTTTCCATCTTGTTTTCAACAGATTCCTAGAGTTTATGTGATGTTCCTGTGTCCTCTGGCCTCACTTCTAACCTTCACCTACACTTCTACCTATCTATCCCTCTCTTCCCAACTCCTTTCTAAGTCCCCATCCTGAAGGGTAAAGTTGCGATATTGAAGAGTTTATTCACATAGTTGTCCTCAATTTTGACTTAATTCACATGGTTAAAGGTGATAGATTAATGACTACGACAAATTGTCTTTTTCTAATCTGTGATTGCTGCTACTGTTTACTGAGTATATCACTTGAGCTAAGTTGTTATGATTGATCACATCAGTTGTCCTTCCTGGTACTATGAAAATGACAGTGTCTCTGAATCATGAGAGGCCAGCTATATCTTGAAGATCAAAGTATTAACCCAGGAATCAAACCAAGGAGAGCACCAACAACAAAAATAGAAATGAGAAGGCATTTAAGCAAGGCACAAACACAGACTTCCAGCTCACCAAAAACAAATTCTGGGGAAAACAAGGTAGAAAACACTGACATCAGCCACAAGGATGCCCTGAACACATAGCAAAGGAAATAACAAACAGATGAATGATGCTGTAGAAAAATTCAAAACAAAATAATTTCCCAGATAACTAAAGAGATGGTGAGCACAATGAAAGACATGATTAGAAACTCTAGAACAGAAAAAGATAAAAAAAAAAAAAATGACATCAGAACTATGATAGAAGCCATGAATGCCCAACATAAGAAAGAAATGGAAACCATGAAACAGATTCAGATATCCAAGAGATAAAAAACTATTGAAAGTATACACAGCAGACTGAGCCAATCTGAAGACAAAATATCAGATATGGAAGACAGGATGGCAGTCAGTAAATATGAAAAGAGAGATCTCTTAAAAATAGTAAGGGACCATGAGAAATCAATCCAACAGCTCCTAGATGATGCAAAGAAGAATAATATCAGACTGATAGGAGTCCATGAACAAGCAGGAAAAAGTACAAATGACATAAAAAAAAACTGCTCAGAGAATTAATGACAGAAAACTTCTGAAATAGAGCAAATGAACTAGACATACAAATAAGTGAGGCATACAGGACTCTAACTAGCCATAATAAAAAAAATCTATACCTAGACATAATAATCAAGATCCTAGAAACCCAACAGAAGAACAAAATACTACAAGCAGTTAGGGAAAAGAAACAAATCACATGCCAAAGCCCATCAGAATTACAGCAGACTTTTCAACATAATCCGTAAAGTCAAGGAGGACCTGGAGTAAGGCATTTCAAGCCCTAAAAGAAAACAACCTCCAACCTAGACTGACGTATCTTGCAAAATTATCTTTTAAAATTGATGGGGAAATAAGATACTTCCATGACAGCACCTGAGAAGCATCATGAATACCAAACCGGCAGTCCAAATAATTCTAAACGATATCCTAGAAAAAGACAATGAAGGTCACAACACCACGAGGCCCAACAGAGCAAACCTGGCAGGCAAGGCAAGGAATTAAAGGGAGAGAGGGAAAAATTAAATAGAGCCAGCAACAGGAAAATAACATGAAAATGAAAAGTCAATACATATAATTTATAACCATCAATGTTAATGGCCTCAATTCACCAATTAGAAGTAGACTGGCAGAATGGATTAAAAACCAAATTCCAACAATATACTGTATACAAGAAATGTACCTGGTTCAAAAAGAAATTCACAGAAAGTAAAAGGATGGAAAATGGTTCTCTATGCCACAGGAACTTGGAAAAAAGCAGGGGTGGCTATCTTATGCATAGAAAAAGTAAATTTCAAAGCAAAACTAATGAAGAGAGACAAAAAAGGTCACAAAATCCTTGTATAGAGAACAATCCAAGAGGAAGAGATGACAATAATAAATATGTATGTACCATATACTAACACCTCCAACTATACAAAATATTAAGGGACATGAAAAACCAAATAAGCACTAATACAATTGTAGTAGGGGACCTAAATACACCACTGTCACAAATAGACGGGTCATCTAGGCAAAAAACCAACAATGAAACACTAGAACTGAACCAAGCTTTTGAACAAATGGACTTAACAGATGTCTACAGTGTTCCACCCCACAAAATCAGAACATACATTCTTTTCGGCTGCACATGAGTCATTCTCCAAAATAGACCACATACTAGCTCATAGAACACATTTAAGTAAATGCAAAGGAGAGGAAATTATCCCATGTATACTATCACACCATAGTACAATTAAACTGGAGATCAGTACCAAGGGAAACCACAAGAATTCACAAACTCGTGGAAATTGAACAATACTCTCCTGAACAACCAGTGGGTCACAGAGGGAATTAAAGAAGAAATTAAGGCAGTTTTTACTCAAAAAAACAAACAAACAAGGGCCGAGAATTTAGCTCAGTGGTTCTGCCTCCTGCCTCACAAGCACAAGGACCCAAGTTTGATCCCCAACACCAAAAAAAAACACACACAAAAAAAGAAAACACAACAAGACAGATTTTACAAATAAATGATAAGGCCAATACAACATATCGGATTCTGTGGGACACAATGAAAGCAGTTCTACAAGGGAAATTTATAGCAGTGACAATGTCCACACTAGGAAAACAGAGCGAGCTGAAATAACCTAATGCTGAATCTTAAGCTTCCAGAAATAGAACAGCAAGACAAACCAAAAGCTCACACAGGGGAGGAAATTATAAAGATCAGAGCAGAAATCAATGCAATGGAGATTAAGAAAACGATACCAAAAAAAAAAAAAAGTCAATGAATGGAAGAGTTCATTTTTCGAAAGAATCAATGAAATCCATAAAGCTTTAGCCAACCTTATCATAAAAAAAGACAACAGGCTCAAATTTATGCAATTAGGAATGAAAAAGGTGAAGTCACGACAGATTCAACAGAAATCCAGAGGATCATCAATACCTACACTTCAAGAACCTGTACAATAATAAAATGGAAAACACAGAAGATATGGACAGATTTCTGGATACATATGAATAAACAAAGTTGAAGGAAGAAGATAAAATAATTCTAAATATCCCAATTGCAATCAGTGAAATTGAAAATGTAATTAAAATTTACCAACAAAGAAAAGCCCAGCTCCTGATGGCTTAACAGCTGAATTATTCAAGGAATTTACAGAAGAACTATTGCCATAACTCTTTCAACTTTTCAATGAAATTGAAAGGGAAGCAAGACTTCCAAATTCATTCCTGGAAGCAAGTGTTACTTTGATTCTATAACCAGGGAAAGATGCAACCAAAAAAGATAACTACAGTCCAATCTCCCTGATGAACACAAATCCAAAAAGTCTCAATAAGATACTGGCACACAGAATACAGAGGGTCATTAAGAAGACTGTTATATTTTTTTTATTTTTTTGTCTTAAGATGGCTGTCACATGTAATAGCAGCCTCCATGTTAAAATATTGCCTTTTTTTAAACAAAGGACAGGCTTCTTCCCATCATTCCTCTGCTCCCGCCAAAAGAGTAACCTGATAATTGCTGCCTCTTAGCAGCTAGAGATGTCACAAACCCCTCTTAGTGATGTTACAGGCTCTTTTAATTTCTTAATATTATCTCACTCAACTCTACCACAGGTTAACCTCACCCTAGTATTATAAAAGGCACTCCCTGTCTTGGCTTCCTCCCCTTTGTTTAGAGACAGCACGACAGATTGTTCCTACAATAAAGGCTTGTTGTGGTTCATGGATGCAAGCATGATTCTACATACATAAATCAATAAATTTAATACACTATATTACAGAATCAAGGACAAAAATCATACGATCATCTCAATAGATGCAAAAAGCTTATGACAAAATTCAACACCCATTCATGATAAAAACTGCAGAAAATTGCAATAGATGGTCTTTATCTCAACTCAATAAAGGCTATCTATGAAAAAACAACAGCCAACATCGCATTAAATGGTCAAAAACTCAAAACCTTTATGCTAAAATCAGGAACAAGACAAGGAGTTCCACTAAACCACTGCTGTTCAATATAGTGCTGGAAACATTAGCCACAGCAACTAGACAAGAGGAAGAAATAAAGATAGAAAATGAAGAAGTTAAACTGTTTCTATTTTCTGGTTCTTCATAGAAGACTCAAAAAACTCTGACAAAGGACTTTTAGACTTAATTGACAAATTCAGTAGAGTAGCTGGATACAAGGTCAACATTCAAAACTCAATATCCTTCTTGTACACAAATAACAGACACACTGCGAGAGAGATTAGGGCAGCAATTCCTTTCAAACAAGCAGCCAAAAAAAAAAAAAGAAATACCTAGGAATCAATCTATCGAAAGAAGCAAAAGACCTCTACAATGAAAATTACAGCACTCTGAAAAAAGAGAATGAAGAGGATGTAAGAAAATGGAAAGACATCCCTTGCTCCTGGATAAGAACATAGTGAAAATGGCCATACTTCCAAAATCCCAACAGTATACTTCACCGAACTAGAGAAAACAATACAAAAACACATTTGGTAAAGAACAGATCTAGAATAGCAAAAGCAATTTTAGGCAATAGAGACATGGCAGGGGGTACCACAGTCCCCAACTTGAAAGTATAACGTAGTCAAAGCCACCGTGATAAAAACAGCATGGAACTGGCAAAGAAAAAGACCCAAGGATTAGTGGAACAGATTTAAAGATATAGAAACAACTCCAGACATACTCAGCTATCTCATCTTTGACAAAGGAGCCAACCATCCTCACTGAAGGAAAGATAGTCTCTTTAATGAGTTGTGTTTGAAAAACTGTATTTGAACTTGCTAAAGATTAAAACTAGAGCCCTATCTTTAACCATGCACTAAATTAAAATCCAAGTGGATTAAGAATCTAAATATTAAAACAGAAACACTAAACTTGCTGGAAAATAAACTGGGTAGAACTCTTGAAGACATTGGCATAGGAAAAGACTTTATGAACAAATTCTCAGTAGCACAGGAACTAGCCCAAAGAATCAACAACTGGGATGCCATCTTATTGAAGAGCTTCTTCACTGCAAGAGAAAATACCAACAGAGGCAAGAGACAATCTACAATGTGGGAAAAAATTTTACCAGCTGTTCCTAGACAAAGGACTACTATCTAGAATATATAAAGAACTCAAAAAAAAATCAGACCCCTCAAATATAAAGATCCAATTCAAAAATGGGCATCTGAAATGAACAGATACTTCTCAGACAAAGAAATAAAAGCAGCAAATAAATAAATGAAAAAATGGTCAACATCACTGGTCATTCGAGAGATACAGATGAAAACAACACTGAGATTCCACCTCACCCCAGAAAGAATGGCTTCTATCAAGAAATCAGTCAATAACAAATGCTGGTGAGGTTGTGGTGAGAAACAAACCCTTCTCCATTGTTGGTGGGGGTTCAGAGTGGTGAACCACTGTGGAAATCAATATGGAGATACCTCAAACAACTAGGATTAGAGGTTCCATTTGACCCAGCTAATCCTCTGCTGGGTATCTTCCCAAAAGAATTAAAAGAATCGTATCACAGCAATATATGCACACCCGTGTTTATTGCAGCACCTTTTTAAACAGCTAAATCTTGGAAACATTCCAAATACCCATCAAGGGGAAACTGGATAAAGAAGATGTGGTGTTTTTATAAAATGGAGTACATTCATAAAGTATGAGAAACTAGAGACATTTACAGCCAAATGGATGCACATTGAGGCTATACTCTTAAGTAAAATAAATGGGACATGTGTAAATATAGAATAGTTTCTCTGGTGTGAGAAAGTAAAAGTGTAAATTAGTTTTAAATTGTATAATTGATAATGGGAAATAGGAATAAAAAGGCTGAAGGAGTAGGAGAAGTGAGGAGGGGAAGGGAAAGGAAAGGAGAAGAAAAGATATGAGAAATGGAAACAAAGTCTTTGTAAATAGGGGAGGTTGGAAGGGATGAAGGGAGGGCAGCAGTATGGGGAAAAATAAGAAACAAGACACATCATATAAAGGTACAAGATTCCAGATGAATGCAACTGTACTGTATACCTAAAAAGTACCCATAAATTAAAAAAAAAGGTAAGTGTATTAAATGTTCATGCTTCCATTTCAAAATTATTTCAATTATTAACATAGTGCAGGTATATAAATATATGTCCTTTAAAAATATGAAAAAGAAGAGCACTATTTCATGTTCCTATATAGGAATCCATTGTAAAATTAACTCAAATAACAAAAGCATTCAGTATAGTAGGAAGATATACTAAACAAGAAAATCCATAGCATTCATATGTAAAAATAGCCATTTAGAAAATATAATTATGGAGAAAATACTATTTTTACTTTAACAAATAAGACACTTCACAATATATTTAGCAAGAAATGTGAGAAAATCTCTAAAATCCTCCTGAAACACACAAAGGTAGACCTAAAGAAGAAACTCAGTGTAAATGAAAACTAAACCTCATAAAGATTCCATTTCCTTTAGTTAATTTTTAGACTTAATAAATCCTAATAAAGGTATCAGTAAATTTTTCTTAAAAAGAACCTAGATAAATTGACATTTAAAGTCACATGGAAAAAGTAAAGCTGCAAAAATAGGAATATACTTTCAAAAAAATGCAAAAAAGGGAATGCTGGTCACTCATAGCAATATACTAAGTTCAACTAGACCAAAATATATTACTATCCTTATTAAAAGTTTTGTGTATTAAAATATACTATGAAATTTCTTTAAGGAAAACAATTCACTACTTGGTATTACAAAAAAACAGATCAAAAAGCATAGCAGACACCCACATAGAGTCAACAATGAAGGAAGCAAGAAACTTACATTTCACGCCATATGTTAAAATAAGCTCCAAAATAGGATTAAGGCTCTAAATGTTTAAAAAATGACTATTAAGTGCTAGACAAAAGGATGAGGGAGTTCTTCTTTCCTTTGAGTATAAGAAATTATGATTTCAGGTAAAATAAAACAATATACTGACTTATTTGGCTATAGAATATGCAAATCCTTCTTGTCTGCGAAAACTTACCTTAAAAAAATCTAACATGAGCTGGGGAAACAAAGAGATATGCAGTAAGTATCACAGTAAGTACCAATGGTCCTAACATGGAAGGAATATGTAAAACCTGGCCCTCCCCAACACCCCCCAAAAAAGAATGAGAAGGTTAAAAAACCACTGAAGAGACTAAAGATATGAAAAGACCACTTACAAAAAAATATAAATGGCCCTTAAATGTATGAAGACAAAGCTAAGTATATGTATTCATTGTGCTAAAGGAACATAGGAAGGATAGAACCAAAACTAATGAAAGTATGGATTGGAGATATGGAGAAATGAGTTAAAAAAAACAGTAAGAAATGGACAGCAGGAGTACAAGTTTTCATATGGTTCCGAACTTCTGAAGCCACATTAATGTTTCAAATGCTCAAGAAAATTAAATCTCTAAGAGGAAAGGGGGGATTAACTCTTAAAATAGAACACAAACTAAGCCATACAACAAAAGAACAACTAAAACCTATTAGAAGGTGAAGGAAGGGAGTAAGAACTAACCCAAGTTACTTTGGGAAATACAGCAGTATTCTGACAGTTTGTCCTCAGTGTCACAATAAAGAACCCCAGATAAACAGTGGGGAAAAACGAGGATGGAAAAAGAGGCATAAGAAAAAGAATAAAGAGAAAGCAAATGTGGTAAAATGCTAACCTTTAAAGAAAACGAATGAAGAGTAACTGGGACACATCTGTTCACTTCTCACATCTTTCTCTTCTAATGGTAAACTATATTTGACTAGTCAGTCTAGAAAGTGAAGCTTGAAGGAGGGGTGGAAAAATAATCCTATGAAAATAAAGTTTAAAACAAAATATGGAAAATACTCTGGAGGTTCATGAGAACTACTCTCTTAAAAATTCATTTTATGCCATCAAAATAAAAAGGCTTGGAAAATTTGGCTGGCTCATTAGGACTGAGCAGAAAAGCTTTAGGTAGTATTAAAATGTTGCCAATGTAGTATCTGTGCTGATAATGAAGTGTTGTGGGCAAGAGTCGGAGAAATGAGAGGTTTCACACGCTTTTTCCGTAGTCCAGTCAGGAGATGATGGCAACACACACAAGGAAAGTAACAGCACTGGCTCTGAGAAGTAGCAAAACTTTGCTACTTCTTTGAATGGAAGTTAACAAAATTTCCTGATTGCTTGGATCTAGAACCAGAGGAAGAGTGCTCTCTTCAGCAGCACATATACTAAAATTAGAACCAGAAGAGCAATCAAGAACACATCCAATATTTCACTGCTGTGAATGGAAAGGATGAAGCAGCCAATAACTATAAAAGAAAGGTTGCTGGTAGAAAATGCGATGGTCAAAACAGGAGTTCAGATGTGGATTTTGTAATCTTTTCATCCCAGCTAGACACATGAATCTTAAAACTATGGTACAACAGAAGGAGCATCATAATGAATTTGCTTAAAAGATACAGCATAGAAATAGCATGCAAGCAATGTAAAAAGTATTCTTTCACCACCAAGTCAGCAATCTACAGGCTAGTCTCTACTTTCAGGGCAAGTCAGAGTTCATGTACAAGTAAACAGCCGCTCACAGATAGGTGTGAGGCACACTTTGGCCTAGAAGCCAGTCACATGCTCCAGAATCTGTGACTTTTGTAACAAGTTTACAGGCACAACTACGCCAGTTTCTGCAGAAAACACATTCAGTTATATTAAGTCAATATACTCATAAATGCCAAAGCCACTGCTTCAACCAAATCTACAATTCATACACAGAGCTCTTAAGACAAGATGAAATTCATCTGTAAGTCATTTTTATTGAAAATAACTGTTGTCCAGTAACAAAGATGGAATTCTACTTTATTAGCATCCAGGACAAGAGACTCAGAAAGTTAACCCGATATCAAATATGTCCTTAGGGAAGAACACATTAATTTTGAATGTCTCATAAACATCAGGCACAAATACTGAGTAGACTGTAAGTTATAGGTTATTTGAACCTAAAACATTTACAGATTTGACTCTGTTTACTACCATAATCCAAGGAAGAAAAGAACAAGTAAAATAAAACCATGGAGGTTATTTCTAAAAAACCAACTATGAGAATCTTCTAAAATGTCACCATGTAAACACCAGAAAGAGCTTACTTTATCCTAAAGACAAGTGCCTTCACCAATATTTAAACACTGTCATTAAACAAAAATACATCCTATAAACATTTTTTTTTTTTTTTGGTACCGGGGATTGAACTCAGGTCCTTGCGCTTGTGAGGCAGGCGGTGGAACCACTGAGCCAAATCCCCAGCCCCATCCTATAAACATTTTAAATTTAAATCTAAAGTAAAAATGGCAATAAAATATGGGTAATATTCTGTAACAACAATCAAGTTTTATAGTTATAAACAATTAAGAATAATTTTATTGTAAGATTAGCAAAATTATTTATAATTCTAAAACTTCCATTTTTTAACTTACTTCTGATTTTATGAATATCATTATTCCACAGAGCTTCTGAAATCAGAGTTAATCTGAACATAAAAGATGTTTTACATTGGTACAATAATAGAAACTATTAAAGGTAAGGAAAACAAATGTAATGATAATATATAAGGCTATATCTTATTCATTTTAAATATGTGCAAAGTTATTTTCATTCTTTTAGTTGTCATGTATATAAATATATATACACACACACATTTTGACCTTTTAAATTATTATATTCAGAAGGGAGATCCTATCTTTTAACATCTTTTTAATCAATATATCAACTAGGTGGTTTACTATTAAATAGGAGAAATAATTCAAACATATTAACCTATTGTTGATATTAAATCCAGAATTCTAAGAAAGAAGTCAATCACAACCTATGACCTTCCAGCAGCACTATTAGCAGTTTCTCAAAACTTATAAAACTCTAATAACAGAAACAAGATCAAAGATCAGGTTAATTATAACTTCAGTGACACAGTGACTCAGTGACTTCCTAGGACTATCCCGACTGAAAGCTGTTTCAAATGGCAGCAATTAAAAATAAATAATATAATATATTGAAATTCTTTAAATAGATACACATATTCACATGCAAAAATGAAAATAGGAATGCTACATTGGGCTTCTCACGTGCCAACCTGGACAAGACATAGTCACCAGTTTCTCACTGAAACACTAATCTAGATATCATTGTGAAGATATTTTGTATGTGATGAAAGACCACAGGTTGATCTGAAATAACTAAAATAATTGTCATTGTCCTGTTTCAATCATTTGAAGGGCCTTAAAAGCAGAACTGAGGCTTTCTTGATGAAGGAGAAATTCTGCTTGGAGACTGCAGCTTCATGTTGTACAAAATTCTAACCTACCCTCCAGATGGCCTCCCTGTGCATTTCAGACTTGTCTAGCCAATGTCCATAACTGGGTAAGCCAAGTACTTACAATAAATCTCTTAATATACACATCATTCTGGTTCTGTTTTTCCAGTTGAACCATGAGTTATGCAGGTATTATGTCCAGACAACATATGATACTAAAATCATTCTCAAGATTAATAAAAAAAAAAAATGTCAGGCAGCCAGAGAGGCACTGAGCCCAAGATAGAGTCTGGATGGCCAGGCCTCAAACAGTAGCCTGAGGTCAGGAGGTAAAAGGAACCAGGTGAAAAAGTCAGTCCAGGGATGTGACAAGCGCAGTAACAAGCAAGGTATGGGTGACCACTATGAATACTCCTACAGTTTATTCAGTACCTATGTCTGATGTCAATGAGACAGTCAGAGTTAAGTGTTCTTCCCTAAGGATATTTGTAATATCAAGTTAGCTTTCTGAGTCTCTTCTCCTGGATGCTAATAAAGTAGAATGCCATCTTTGTTACTGGACAACAGCCATTTTTCCATAAAAATCACTTATAGATGTATTCCATCTTGTCTAAGAGCTGTGTATGAATTTTAGACTTTTTAAATACTTTAATGAAAGCAGTATGTTAAGAGTTTATGAGTATCTGGTAGATGATTTTTCCCCTCATATTTTGTTCTTTTAATGAACAACTTAGATAGGATGGAGGCCAAGAGGCCCCTGCAGACATCGCTGGCTGTTTGCTTTGACTCCTCCTAGGGCCTGTTTTAGACTAAGTAAGCAAGTCAGGCCTGTAGATTAACTTTAGTTTGACTCAGAGTGGTCTAAGCCTGGTTACATTTTGGTATGAAAATTCAAGGACAGAGTCCCCATGGCAACTCACTTTTAGGCCCCATTTCAACTATGGAAATCTAGTTCTCTCTTCTTAATCAACATTCCTCCTGTCTACTTCCTTTGTCTTCAAATTCAGTCTTCAACTTCATGAGACACTGACCTATATTATGACATGGTTATGCTGGGACAGGGACCAATCTCTATTGAAACTTGGACAGCAGCAGTAGACTGAAGAAAAAGCCCACTTTGCAGTACCGCAAAGATAGCATGTAATTTTATTCTGAAAGTGACTCCCTCCGCAAGGCAGGCCATTGGAGAAGAAATCCAATGTAGCATGAGCCATGTAAGAGACACTGTGGAATGGGGTTAAGACTGAGCTACAGAACAACTACACTCCTACACTTCGAGAGTCACCGGGCCACAAGAGACAGATGCAAAGGACATAAACTAGACATAGAACCACTTAGAAAATAAAACTGTGGCTGAGAAGGGCATAGGGGTCTTACATTCTGCATTGAGAAGACATGCCAGTCCTGTGTAACTTTCAGAGGAGGCTGGATCTGAAAGCAC
This sequence comes from Fukomys damarensis, assembly GCF_012274545.1. Classification (NCBI taxonomy): domain Eukaryota; kingdom Metazoa; phylum Chordata; class Mammalia; order Rodentia; family Bathyergidae; genus Fukomys; species Fukomys damarensis. The sequence goes on along the minus strand of NW_022900927.1, from coordinate 1,071,999 downwards.
TGGCCTCAAGTCCAGCAGACTGCTACACCCACACAACCCTACCTTGCTAGCTATATCCATCTCTGAGCTTAGTGGTCTGTCTGCTTTCCCCATCTGCCAGTATGTGGCTTGACAGCTGCCACAGTCTAGGGCAGCGTGGAGTCTAGGGCAGCGTGGAGGTCAGAAGGCCCTCCAAAGCAGGGAAGGTGCCTCCCAAGTATGCACAGAGAGAAAGGAAAACTACCAGAGGCCAAAGTGGTGACCGCCCTAGAGCAGATGCCATTGACCAACAACCCCCAGCAAGAGAAAGCAGGCTTGACATTCATACACAGTGACCTGACTGCAAACACAGCAGGTCTCAGCAGCGCCTCTCCATCCTGCCCACATATCTGGAGGATTCCTATATATCACAGACCCTAGAAAAAAAAAAATCACTCATTCAAACACAGAAGGATTACTTTTTGACTCATGTCTCTTTTCCCCCATATTGGGGGGGGGGTAGAAGTCTTTTTTCTTTGTTTTCTTTGTCTTTCTTTATTTTGCTCTTGCATTTTCTTGTTCTTTTGTTACTTTTACCTACTTTTATTTTCTTAATAGTAATAGTCACACTTTTCTGTCCTACTTCTCATCTTCCTTTCATTTTTCAAATTGTACTTCTTTCATTCTCCCATTCCTCAACCCCTACATCTTTACTCAAATTACCATAAAGCTTTATTAATATTTAGATATTTAGTTAAATATATGCTATTATAGTTGAATTCTTTTCTACTGTTAATGGTGGCATAGTTGTTGATTTTAGCAGATATTTACTGTATGTCAATATTTTGTCTTTGGGTCTATATTATATATGTTTTTTTCTATAATTAATAGTGGTACAGTGATAGCTTTTATTGGTTCTCAGGCTATGTCAATAAACAGTTTAAGACTGTATTAACATTCCTGGGTTTTGTTTTGCTACTGCCATTTTTATGGCATTTTGATATTAACTGAATTTTACATATGTCAATATCTGGTTTGTCTTTGTGTCAACAACAATACTGCAGTTCAATTCCAGAGAACCAGTCATGTGGCCAATTACACTGTACTCTCCCCTCCTCAACAAATGGAGGTGGTTGGATCATGGCACAGAGGCAAAAGTCTAGAGTTAGCCACCCCCAAGTGCAGGCCTGAAAAATAAGACACTAGCCAAAGAAATCTCCACACTAGCAACAAATCTTTCCATTGAAATACACCTTCTAATCTTAACACACAGACACACAGGCACACAGACTACACACACACACGCATACATGCAACATGCACACGTACAATAGAAACACGAGAAGACAGGCAACAAAATGCCCCCCAAAACTCCTAACTCTCCCAAAGCTGACCCATGGAGAATAAATCAAAAGCCTAACAAGTAAATTATAAGACATAAAAATGAGGGGCTGGAGACTTAGCTCAGTGGTTCTGCTGCCTGCCTCACAAGCACAAAAAAGTACCAAAAAAAAAAAAAAATGAGGAGATAAAAAAATTGATTGTTAAGGTGCTTGGTGAACTCTCGTTTGATTTAATTAAACAGATAATGAATTTAATAAAATGATCAGTGAGCTCAGAGTTAGCACAGAAGCTGAGCTAAACAAAACAATATAAAGCATTAATGACCAGTTTGGCAAAGAATTAGAATCCATACAAAGGCATGAAGCTTCCACAAAAACTAAACATAGAAATCCCATTCAACCCAGCTGTTCCCCTGCTAGGTATCTTCATGAAAATGTTAAAGACATCACACTACAGATATATATGAGTATCCATGTCTATAGCAGCACAATTCATAAGAGTTAAATCTACCAACTGTCACAATGTCATTATGAATCACAAACACTATTATTATATAACAGGTCATTATCTATTAATAAATTTTTTTATTTTAAAAGGGCTTGAGATATACCTCAGTATAAAGTCCCTGAGTTCAATCCCCAGTACTGCAATAAAGAAAAGAAAGAATAAAACAAAAGGAACAAATAATGAAAATGACTCATAAAGAATTACAAATCCTTTACATATTTTTACATTCTGCAATGTAATATGCAATCCGTCATCATTATAAACCTCCAGATGGATTGTAAGAAGAAATTTATGCCAGGCATGGTGGCGCACACCTGTAATCGCAGCACTTGGGAGGCTGAGGCAGGAGGATTGCTATGAGTTCGCAACCAGCCTGGGCTACACAGTGAGTTCCAGGTAAGTCTCAACTACAGAGTGAGACCCTGTCTCAAAAAAAATAAAAAAGAAAAGAAAAGAAATTTACATTATCTATTACTCATTCAACATAAAGGACAACCAGAATAGAATTAATTACCTCACAAATAGATGTTTTACAGCCAGTCTAAGATTGTACATGCAGTATTTCAGACTGAGTCAAAACACAAAATGGTCAGTTGGCGTGAGCCAAACATGAAAGATGCATAAGGAAAAAAGTTAGAGACCTATAGGAAAATGCTTAAGAAAGTAGAAGAATGGTAAGTAACAAAGAAGAAAAGTTTTGTTTGTTTTTTCACATTTAACAAAAAGAACGCTGATGTGTTATGACTTAACCTAGACATCCCTAAAGCCTCATGCACTCATTGGTAGGGCTTTTGGGGAGGTGACTGGATCATGGATGTGTGATTATTAATTAGTCCATTGACTGATTTAGCACAGTACTGGGTGTGGATGAAGTTCTTACTAAAGCAGGAAGGCAAACCCTGTGGGTAGCACCAACCAATAGGCTTGTAGCCTGGATAGAACAATAATGCAAATAAGAAGGAAATCTCACTGCTTCCTGCCTGCCATGCTGCCCTGCCCTAGAGTCAGCCAACTATACACTGAACTCTCTACAAACTATGAGGTAAAATAACCTTTCTTTCTTTAACTTGCGTGTGTTTGGTATTTTGTCCCAGTGATGAGAAAGTAACTGAGATATGATGGCTCTGATTATCTGAAATATTACTATAATCTTGCAGTATTACCAAAATAAGATTATAAAACAGATCCAACCTAAGAAAAGAGTTATGCCTTTTGTATTCTGGTTTACATTCTGATTTTTTTAAAAGGTGAAAACCTGCTCATATCAGAATGTTTCCTAAGATAAATGTTTTAAAGAAATTAAATTGTTTTTGGAGGTTTACTATCTTCAAAGTATATATTTGCATTCTCTCTGTTTGTGTTCCCAACAAGCCAAATGAAGGAGGTAATTTTTTTAAAAATCTAAAAGAGGAAGAGGTAATTTAGGATAAATCTAAGTATAATTAATGTGTAGGATTCGATACTGGACTACATGAACACACAGGAAGGGAGGGAGGGAGAGAGGGAAAGACAGAAAGGTGGAGGGAGGGAATAGGAAAGGAAAGGAAAGGAGAGAAAAGGAGAAGGGAGGGGAGGGCAGGACAGGGAAAATGAGAAAGGAGAAAGGCGGAAGATGGAAAGGGAAGGAGAAAGGGGGAAGAAAGACAAAGAGGGGCAGGCACACAGAGAGACAGAGGAGGAGAGAAGGCAGGAGAAAAGAGAGACTGCAAAGTAAGAGTGAACACATCTTTTGTTTCATCTGTCCAGCATCATAATATGCTTGACAGAATATAAAATGAAATTTCATAGAATTCATCATAATATATTCAACCACAATATATAATGGACTCAGAGCTGGAGATCGTGGTGCAGGAGAAATACCCACTACAGAAATTTCAAACTGAAGACTCAATGTGGAAAAAATCCTGATTAAAAAAATCATGCAGGAACTGGAAAACCAAACCTAAGGCAGAACAGTGAAAGGTGGAATCAGTAGCTTTCAGTTTACTCTTCCATATCTGGGGTTTATTTAGTAGAATATGATTTAGTCTTTACCTTCTTTAAGTAATAGATTCCTCTGAGAGGAATTTATTCATAAAAGGAGTTATGAATGCATCAACTTCACTGGATTAGGACTCTGGAAGACTAGGATCATAAAAGAGCTGCAGTGATCGGTGGATTACCCACTGACATTCACAGATGAATATGCTATTGGGAGGGACCATATAAATATATCTGTATACTATAAATTATACTATATGCATATATGTTTATGAGTATGCTCATTGGATTTGCAGAATGCCTTTTCTAAGTAGATATTATGACCATTCTATGGGTAAGAAACCAGACATTTAAAAGCCAAATTAACTTGACTAAAACTGAGGAGTTATTAATGATAACGCTGGGATTCATACACAGGCAAAAGGAATACTATGTAAAAAGCTACAGTCACAAAACCACAGGATGTGTCTAAAGGAATGGTAAGTTCCCTATTAAAGTACAACTGAAAAGTAAAGAACTCAAAATGAGTATGATGATTACAGAGGACAGGATTACCTAGCTATAGCAGCAAAAAAAAAAAAAAATTGACTGTCTTTTTTTAACTGACTTGTGTTCTTGGGTCAATAGTAACTTTATTAATTGAGAAAAAAATAGAAGAGTGCAAGTTTCATGCAAAAAAAAGGGGGGAAAGGTGTTATCTTTTAGACATATTCATTTTAATAGATACATGGAACATGCTAGGAAGAAAGAACAAAAGGGCAATCAAAAATATAACTCTTGAAGCTCAAAAAAAAAACAATAAAAGAGACTTCTAGGAAGATGGCAGAGTGGTAAACAGCAGGGAAATAACCTGTTCAAGATTTGGTATTTATACAATGGAATACTGGGAGGAAGTTAACAAGGAGGAAAGGAAGGTTCCTGGGACCCAACAAGGATCTGAAGCAAGAACTGAAGCCCCTGGGGAAAGCGAACTGAAGACACTTCAATGCAGAAGGAGGAAGAGAAAAGTAGGGCTTGCTCCCTGAGTCCTGACTCACTGTGTGGGAGGGGAAAATCTAACATGCAGATGGACCATGAATACTGGCAACCCCAAAGGCCTCCACAGAGAAATGTACCAGTGTTAACAGAGTGGTGGACACAGCAGACTGTGGTGGCTTGATTCCCAGGAGAGGGCAATTGGCCAATCGCCATCTCAGAGAAAGGCCAACTGAATTGGGGACTCAGAATAGCTGAGGGCTGGCTCCATCTGGTGGCTCCCAGCATCAGAGTGCAGCAAAACCCAGTTCAAGTCCACTGGAACCCAAGTTCCAGTCAACAGTAGGCACATGCAGACTGAACAAGTCAAATTCCAGACTCACAGGCAGAAACCAACCTGAATTTTGGTGGAACTAAAAGTGCAGACTTTCTGGAATTATCCACTATCCTGCTGTAAATCTATAGTTGGCATCTTGGGATGGATCAACATATTTTAGTATATGTGCTGCTAAAACGAGAACGGGATTGATCAACATAGATCTGGGCTCTGTCTGTCCATTCTGTCCACCACTGACAGCAGAGAGACAAATAGAAATAGACATTTTAATTGTTTGTTTTGTTTACTTTATTGTTGTTTTTATGAGATTGAATAATGTTGCCAATTTTTTGTCTTGTTGATCTGTTTTGTTCTTTTTATTTCTCCCTTCTCTCTTTCCCTATTTTTTTCTTCACAAGTTTCTCAAAGTCCAAATAATCTTCCTTTTACCGGGGATTTAGCTCAGCAGTTCAATGGCCTGCTTTGCAAGCACAAGGACCCGAGTTCAATCCCCGGTACCAAAAAAAAAAAAAAAAACACAACAACAAATAATCTTCCTTTTACCGGGGATTTAGCTCAGCAGTTCAATGGCCTGCTTTGCAAGCACAAGGACCCGAGTTCAATCCCCGGTACCAAAAAAAAAAAAAAAAAACACAACAACAAATAATCTTCCTTTGTCCACTCGCCTTGCTTCTAGTAACCTCCTCTTTTATTTCTCTACTTTTTTCCCTAACCCTTTCAAATATTCTCTCTTAAGAGTAAAATCATCATACTAATGGTGTATTTACTGTATATAATTGTCTGGTTTGTTTCAGACTTCATTATATAGCCACAAATATAGTTTATATGGGTAAAGGTGGCAAATTAAGTTACCAAGATCTGTAATTTTCTAGGATGTGTTTCTTGCTATTCTTATTGCTGACTGTACTACTTTAGCAAAGGAAACATAATTGTTCTAATCAGTTATTCTTCCTGGTGTGTCAAGACTGAGACGGCTTCAGGGTCCAAAACATACTATAAGCCAGCACCAAAAGACAAGGGGTTATGTCAAATAGGAAGGAACTTATCGTTCCTAAATAAATTGAAGATCTTGGACAGACTCAAAATCCAAAAGCCAACTACACCTGGAAGACACCTCCTAGAAGTAGTCATTACTTAAGGGTTCTAAATATTAGCAGTAAAGCTACCTGCCATAAACAATTAATAAGCATCAACCTAAGGATTAAATTTTTTAAAAATTGAAAATAACAAGACACTTAAGATACAACCCCAAACTTCCAACTCACCAAAGGCAAACCCAGAGAGTAATGAGGGGGAACAATTCAAAACCCACCCATCTGGACTCTCTTAAGTGGTTACAGTAGAAAAACAAAGCAGATAAATGAAGTGATACAAAAAAAATTAACTCCAAAATAATTTATCAGATAACTACAGAGATGGTGACCATAATGAAAGCCATGGTTAGCTATTCTAGAGCAGATACCGGTAAAACAAACAAACAAACAAACAAACAAAAAAACATCAGCTTAGGAAAATGATGGAAGCCATAAATACCCAGCCTAGGAAAAAAGTGGAGTCCATGAAACAGATTCAAATAGGTATCCAGAAGATTAAAAATTCCATTAAAAGTATATGCAGCAGAACGAGCCAATGTAAAAACAGAATATAAAATATAGTAGACAGGACTGCAATTAGCAATCATGAAAAGAAAGATTTCTTCAAAATAACAAGGGACCCCAAAGAATCAATCCAATAGCTGCCAAGTGATACAAAGAATAACAATGTAAGATTAACTTAAGTAAATGAAAAAGTGGGGATGGCACAAACAATACAAAAAAGTGTTCACACAAGTAATGGCAGAAAACTTCCCAAGCATGAAAAAAAAAATTTGACATACAAATAAGTGAGTCATATACAACTTCAATTAGCCATGATAAAAAAAATCTATACCAAGGCATTTTACAGTCAAAATTCCAGAAATTCAACACAACAACAGTATGGCTGTCAAAGAAAACAAATCACGTATAAAGGAAAGCCATAAGAATAGCAGACTTCTCATACAATGCTGAAGTCCAGGAGAGCTTGAAGTGAAGTATTTTAAGCCCTAAAAGAACACAACCTCCATCCCAGAATGATATACTCTGCAAAACTATCTTTCAAAATGTATGAAGAAATAAGATAATTCCATGACAAAGAAAACCTGAAGAAATTCATGAACACCAAGCCAGCACTTCAAAATGTTCTAAAGGATATTCTAGAAAGAGATAATGAGGACTACAATTCCATGAACCCAAATAAAATGAATCCACCAGGCAAGGCAAGGAATTAAACAGAGAGGAAATAAGGGAACCAACAACAAAAACAGAACACAAGGATAACTCAATACATATGAGTTATACATATCAATGTTAATGGTCTCAATTCATCAATCAGAAGAAATAGACTGGCAGAATGGATCCAGAAGCAAGATTCAACAACATATTGCATACAAGAAGCACTTTTAACTCAAAATGAAATTCACAGACTAAAAGTCAAAGGATGGAAAACAATACTTCACGTGAGAGGAACCCAGAAAAAGCAGGGGTAGCTATTCTATTTATAGATACAGTAGACTTCAACCCAAGACTGACTAAAAGAGACAAAAAGGTCACTACATCCTTGTAAAGGGATCAATCTGAGAGAAAGAGGTAACAATCATAAATATATATGCATGAAATATTAGCATACCCAACTATATAAAACAAATATTAACAAACATGAAAAATCAAATAAGTACGTAAACAACTGTAATGGTGGAGCTCAATACCCCACTGTCACAAAGACATAGATCCACTAGACAAAAAAACAACAGAGATATATCAACACTGCACCAAATTTTGGAACAAATGGACTTAGTAGATGTCTACAGATACATTCACTGCTGAATTCTACAAGACATTTAGAGAAGACCTAATGCTACTATTTCTCAAACTCTGAATGAAACTGAAAGGAAAGCGATACTCCCAAACACATTCCTGGAAGTAAGTATTTCCCAGATAGCAAAACCAGAAAAGGTACAAACCAACCTAGAGAACTACTGACCTAATCTCCCTAATGAACACAGATGCAAAAGTCCTAAATAAGATAACGGCAAACAGAATGCAGGAGAAACACAGATTCAGTGATCAGTGGAACTGATTAGAAGATGCAGAAACAACTCTGGACACACTCAGCCATTTTATCTTTGACAACAGAGCCCAACACCTTCACTGGAAGAAAAATAGCCTTTAATAAATGGTGCTTGAATAACTCGGTTGCTGCATGCTAGAGATTAAAATTAGACTAATATCTTTCACCAGGCACTAAACTAAAATTGAAATAGATCAAAAATCTAAGTATTAAAATAAAATACCAAATCTGCTCAATACAGAATAAATAGAACTCTTAAAGATAATGGTATAGGCAAAGACTTTATGAACAAAAACCCTGATTGCACAGCAACTATCACAAAGAATCAACAACTGTTCTTTTATGAAATTAAAAAGCTTTTGCAGAGCAAAAGAAAACACTAACAGAGTGAAGAGGCAAACCACCAAGTGGGAAAAAATTTTTGCCAGCTATTCCTCAGACTAAAGACTAATATTTAGAATATATAAATACCTCAAAACAATCAGATCCCCCATATTTAAAGACTCAATCCAAAAATAGGCAACTGAAATGAACAGATGCTTCTTAAATGAAGAAGTAGAAATGGCAAATAAATACATGAAAGAATGTTCAGCATTCGAGACATGCAAATTAAAACAACACTGAGATTCCATCTCACTCCAGAAAGAATTCTATTATCAAGAAATCATCCAATGCTGGTGGGGCTCTGGAGAAAAAGGAACCCTGCTCCATTGTTTGTGGGAGTGTAGACTGGTGCAACCACTTGGGAATCAGTGTGGAGATGACTCAAAAAATTAAAAGTAGGGCCAGGGATTTAGCTCAGTGACACCATGCATGCTTCACAAGCGCAAGGACCTGAGTTCAACTCCCAGAACCAAAAACAAAAGCAAACTAAAAGTAGAGGTTCTGTTCAACCCAAGTATTTTCCTTCTTGGCTTCTTCCTGAAACAAAAGCCTCATACCACAGGGATATATGCACATGCCTGTTTAGAGCACCACAGTTTGTAATAGGTAAGTCTTAGAAGCAGCCCAAATGCCCATCAGCCAATGAATGGGCACAGAAGATTTTTTTATACAATGGAGTGTTACTCTGCCATAAAGAATGATAAGTTTGAGACATTTCTAGCTAAATGGATACACCTTGAGACATGCCAATAGTGTAAATAACCATACCAAATAACCATACCAAAAGTGTAAAAAGTGCAAATAATATATAATAAATTTTGAGAAATGGGAAGAAAATATTCAACTGTGAAGGCAAACAAGGGAGGGGGGAAGAAAATAAATGACAAGAAAAAAAACAATAGAATATTGTAGAATATGGAAACAAGGCTTTTGTAAATAAGGAGGGAAAAGGGATGGAAGGGGAGCAGGGGAATGGGAAAAAAAGAGAAACCAAGATATGCATGCACAGGTACGAATTCCATATGCTATCATTATGTATATCTAAAATATACCAATAAAAAAACACATGCACAAAACAACAGTAATAAGGCAGAAATCCTGGTATCTTTAATTAGAAGATAATATCAGAGTGAAAGAATAAAATGGCAAGGACAGAACTCTAGAAAACAAATTTTAAGAAGAAGGGAAAAAGACAATCAAGTAAAGAAACCCAAGGGAAGATCAGGGAAGTATCAAAGAGCCAAGGCTATGTAGGGCACCACTGACAACCTAAAAGAGAAGAACACCATGAAATGTTACAGATAACAGTGCAATTTGGAGGTAAGAAATGTCACTTCCAGATTTTTCTTGGAATGGGGCAGTTGGAGGATTGGCTGAAAAAAGCTCCTGGTGAAAAACACTTAAGCTAAGCCTTAATAGAAGGGGTGTGTGGCCTCTGTGTGCAGGGGAGGGGAAGAACACTCTGACTGGAGGGCAGAGATGGAAATCATGAGGCATAAAAGTATTGGGAGAAAGTGCTGGGAAGAACATAGGGCTGCGGTTTTATGCAGCATCCATGCGTCAGAGCTGAGAGGCAGAGACAAGTCTACAAAGCTGGGCTGTTACCAGGCTGCAGGAGCTCTTCAGAGTCTCTCGAAAGAATCCAAGGTTGCAAAAATCTTTATACAAAGAACTAATGCATAGACTGTATCAGAAGACAGGCCAGTGGCACTAGTCTTATACTATCCCAGATGAGATATTATATAATAAATAAGAACCTGTCTGATAGAAGTGAAAACAAGAAGGGAGCCGATGCAAGACACAGAAAAATCTAGCTGTACCCAATGCAGCTATATTAGCTTTTGCTAAAGTTTAAAAAAAAATGAATTAATCAAAGCTAAAATAAATAGAATCTGATACCCAAAAAACTGATCACTGTCCTGTAAGACTGAAAGTAAAAGCTGAGGTAGGATCCAAAGAATCTACGATGAGTATTAGAAATCCCCTTTATGACAATATGACAATGTCATTTATAAACTTCTCTAATGTTCAATTCCTATAAAAAAAAAAAGAGGAGTTTGTAGCTTAGGAAATATGACAATCATTTATAAACTTCTCTAATGTTCAATTCCTATAAAAAAAAAAAAGAGGAGTTTGTAGCTTAGGCTTTGCAAAATACATTTGGACATAAGACCTTTTGAGTTTCAAAACATTTATTAATTTTAATGTCCACTTTACACAATCTTTCAAAGAAATGTTAATATTACTTAACAAATCTGTAAATATACTATTGTAAGTTATGCACTTCTGAAATATGACTTCAATTAACCCTTAGGAAAACAGCATATATTTGAAATTTAATTTCTCATAAATCTCAGCAGGTAAGTAAAACATAATTATAAAATTAAAATTCTAAAACAGAAAGCTGAAATTTCTCTAAAGTATACACCAAGGAACTGTATATGAGCCTTTAAAAATATACATATTATTTTCAACATTGAAACACAGAAAGTTGATAGGGTGAATTCTGTTACATCCGATTATTTGCTATCCCAACGTTTTGTAAAATAGATATGACCAGGTACAACACTTTCAAACTTACAAAAATATTGTCCTCTCATGAAACCTAAAATTCATTTGCCCCAAGAATTTGAAAGACTGTTTCAACCTCAAGAAACAAACAGCACTCAACAATCTGAAAAAAGGCAAAAATTATTAACTACCCCTGAGCCAAGCATTTAACAATTTCCTGACCTAGATGGGGAACTATTATCATGCACACATGATAATAGCATGAAAATATGACTAATGTTTTAAAAGTAAAAATTCATACACTTCATAGCCTTGCAGTAATAAAAAGAAAATAATTATTTTACCATGCACTTGTAAAGGAAGACTGATTATTCATTTCACTTTATAATAGCTATTTTAGAAAACAAATACATCTAAAATGACATCATGTTTAAACTTTACATAGGATTATCATGACTGATAACAAAAGATGCTTCTTCTAAAAATCATAGAATACAAGGGGCCCGGGATTTAGTTCAGTGGCTCCACCACCTGCCTCGCAAGCACAAGGACCAGAGTTCAATCCCCAGTACCACGGAAAAAAAAGAAAAAAAAAAAAACATAATACAAAACCTGTAAGAATCACATATTGAATTATATATGAAGGTATGAAATGTTCTTAAAATATCCAAGAAATGCTGTAAACTTACCACTGACACAGTTGAAGGATCTAAGTGAAAAGCACTGTAACACTCGCCCATGCGGCACCCTGACCTTGAATTAGGCCACAGCAGCCCACAGTGATGGTACAGCACTCTTGAGCGCATGAGCACACAGGCACAGATGACTCAGCAGGAGAGATGCATTAACTGCCAAAATCTAGAAAGCAAGAGTCCCATATGCTTCAATCCTCATAGCAGTATTTTTTCACTTCCAACAAACTAGAACCAGGTATCAACCAGCAGACTTCTTGGATCAAGAAATTTCTTTGTAAATCCTAGAACTTCCATTTCTACCAATATAAAGGAATAATTTATCTCGCTAAACCACCCACCAAACACAATTAAAAGTATAGAGCAATACAAAAATTCACTGGTCAAAATAACAATAAATATTCAAGCAAGAACTACTTAAAGGAATTAACAAAGAGAGATAAACAAATTTTTGCCCTCCAGATTTCTGCCAAAGTTTCTATACCTCAGGTTAATTTTGGGGACCTCAAGGCAACAAAAGAAAAATTTTAACCTTATTCAAGAACCTTACTTCATAAATGTGGGACCCCTAAATAATTCTAATTTTAAGATCGAAGTGAATTAAAAGTAATGTACTCTTCTTTGAAAAAAATGTCCTACATCTATCCAGTACAGTGGGTCTGGAAAGGTAAAATGAAAGGAAGAAAGGGGGAAGAAAGAATAAAAGAGAAGGGAATAGACACTCTCAAATGTGAATGTGTCCAGTAATATAATCTTAAAATAGATAATGTCAGAAGAAAAGAAAAGGAAGGGAAAGGGAGGTGATGAGAGAAGAGAGGAGGAAGCAGAAGGCAGACAGAAGACCACAAAAATAAAGAAAACTCAAACTATAAACTCAATGGACAAATTTTATACCAGCTTACAAGGGATGCACAATTTGTGAAAAGTATATCTGAGATTACTTAGACTACATTATAGGCAGAGTATAAATCAAAAAGAGGTTACTAGAAATAGTAGAATTTTTTACTTATTTTTTTAGAGTTCCAGAAGGAAAGAAAAAATGAAGTAAAATTAATACTGGTGGAGACAACGGCTAAGAATTTTCAGAAGCAGAACCTTTTGTAATTGATTTAATAAACTTCTTGAATCCATAGGTTCAACTCATATATTCAAGCATTCAAGAAGCCCAACAAATTCTAATCAAGGTAAATGAAAAGATACCCATACCCAGCACATCACAGTCCAACTACTCAATACCAAACACAGAGCAAATCATAATCGCAACCAGAAAGAAAAAAACCAACTGCCTTCAAAGGAGCAACAATTAATGGAAACAAATTACTTCTCACAATAATTATAGAAATCGGAATCCAATGGAGTAAAATGAGCATTATGGAAGGAAAAAGAAATGATTGTCAATATAGATACCACTTAGGTGAATTTATCCAACAAAACCAAGGACACACATCTCAAAATGAGCATAATAATGCTAAGTAACAGCAATATCTGGTAGAGTTAAGTATATGTTTATATACATGCAGAGACAGACCATAAAAAATGGATATATAATATATATAAGTCCATATATTATAAGCATATATTTTATATAAAAATAATTTTAGACAAAGCATAATAACAAGAAAAGAAAATTCAGATATTCTATAGCCTTGTCATATTCAACAGGAGGGCAAGGGTAATCATTTCCTTTAAGTTATTAAGTTAGGAATGCTAGGTGAACTAAATAAGACACACAAGCTTAAGTATCATATGGTTTCCCTACTGCGAGAAATCCAAAATTTAAAGAAAGAGCTAAATAAAGAGAGAGGAAGTAGGGAGATGGATCTTTCTCAAATGGAAAAGGATCAAGAGATGGAGGGAGAGAAAGGGGATGAGAAAGGAATGTGTTATGTCCCTGTAACAACTCCCCAAAAGGAATGTAAGCATCAGATACTGGGAACAGGTACTATTAAAAAAAAAAAAGAATATCTGTTATGCTGGGTGTGGTGGCACATGCCTGTAATCCCAGCACTCTGGAGAGCTAAGGCAGGAGGACTGCAAATTTGAGCCCAGTCTGAACTACAGAGGGAGTCTCAGGTCAACCATGGGACCCAGCAAGATTCTGTCTCAAACACACAAGTAATAAACAAACAAAGGAATAAATAAATAAATATATAAATGTATGTTAAAATTCTAAGAAGACAATACGATTTAGTAAACAGCAGAGACAAAAGGAAAAGAGGAAATCAATTCAAAAAATGTAAATGAGAAAAAGAAACAAAACAATACAAATATAAAATCAAAATTATAATTAATAAAGTGAAATAGGAAAAGATCTAAAGGAATAGGGGAAGTGGGAGGGGTAGGAAAAGGAAAGAAGGGAAAGGAAAAAATGTGAGAAAAAGAAAAAATGGAAACAAAGTATCTGTAAATAGGGAGAGATGGAGGAGTTGAAGAGAGGGCAGGGGAATGGGGAAAAAATAAGAACCAAGATCTGTCTTGTAAAGGTACAAGACCCCAGTGATGAATATAACTGTATTATATACCTAAAATGTTCCAATAAACTTAATGAAAAAACTAAGAAAAATAATCAAATCTATAATAAAAATCCTATATATGTCATGTATGTCCAAATGTTATATAAGTAAATATATACAATAGGAATAAAATATAAATATACTAAATATTTAAATTCAAAAACATTACCAGACTAGATAAACAAAGTCTAGTTCTGTGTTATTTATGATTTATATATGTAAAGAAATTTGAGGTTGAAAAACATAAGGATGGAAAAAGAAATACTAAATTCTAAATTCTAACCAAAATAGATCTGCTATATTTATTATCAGACAATATCAGTTTTGAGGACCAAAACAGTCTGCAGGTAACATAAAAAGATCACATAAAAAATCTAGAAGCATAATGATAAGTTCCATGCACCAGGTATTCCAAATAGACAGTAAAGTTATAGAAATCCAACAAGTTTATAAATCTTTTGCACGTACAAAAGCTCGTGATATTTGTATAATTTAATATTTATATAAAATACAGGCAAACCGTACAATTGTAGAGGGTGGTACTTATAAGCACAGATCTGGCCTGGAGTCTAAAATCAACATAGCTGACAGATTCCCAGGACCCATCTGTGCTGCTCACCCACCAAAAGTTCTCAGACACAGAGCAGGCATCACAGTTACCAGGAACTTGTGTTCAACTAGTTCCTCTGGTCAGAAAGCAATCAAGTTAGGAAAGCATAATAATAACCAGAATGCCCCACGCTAGAAAATTAAATACTTCTAAAATAACTCAAGGATTAGTTCATCTGAAAATTAGAAATCAATTATAACTGAAAACTATAACTTTCTTTTTCTAATTGTCAGTATGTAAATTAGTAATCAGAGGGAAACCTATAGCCTTGAATGCTTATCTATGAAAAGAAATTAAATTAGTGGCACAAGCATAACATTTTTTTAAATAAGGAAAAATAGGAGAATAAACTCAGCAAAGTGGAGCCAAGGTGGGGGGAATCATAAAAAGATTAATAAATCAGAAAATAAACATAAATTTGAAAGACTAACAACGTCAAAAGTTAACCCTTAGAAAGGTAAGACGTCTGCCTCCCTTTGGCTTTGCTGAAAATCTGTAGGCAAAGCCTGTGTTCCCTAAACCAGCAGCACACCCCTGCTCCGTCCAGCCCCATGTGGACTCCATGCCCAGCATTCTCCCTGATTACACTACAGAGCCACCTCGCTTTCTGTCCCTCTATTACAGGCTGTCTAGCACCCTGAACATACCCTTACAGGTATATCTTAGTGGTAACTCACTAACAATCTTCATGTTCTGGGTATGAACTCCAGGAGGGAGATCCCATGTTCGTCTTATTTGTTCCCCAAGTATGGCTCCCGAGCTTGGTAGAAAACAAACATACATTGGATGGGGGTGGGGGGCATGTCAGCCAAGACTTGACAGAAGGTAAACAGGCTCACCCTCAAGTTCAAACAGAATCATCACCAATGAAAATCAAGTCTCTCTCTAAAAAGATCAGGAAAAATAAAATCCACAAATTCCTTCAAATACACTGCATCAAAGTGAAAGATTTGTGTTTAGATCAAGGGCTTAAAATACCTACAGACTGTTCCTTTAGGAATCTAAAGGCCTGATAAAGTTCAATTAATGTTCATTCATTAGATGAAAAATTCCACTAGAAAACATTTCCTTAAGATAAAAAAAAATAACATTGTGCTCATAGAAGTTTTCTTGTTGAAGAAAAAACACAACAGTTAATTTAGTTTCCACAAAAATAACCAAACAGTATGTAATGCTTGAGTACATACAGTATCTTGACAATACTATATTATCAAACTAAAATAAAATTTCCTCCAAATCAGCTGACTCACCTTTTACCCATTTCCCTATGACCTCAGACTTGACAGACACAAAATGATTGGAAATTATGTCTTTGATTTCCCATTCAGTTTATTGGTATATTTAGGACATACAATACAGTTACATTTATCATTGGGATATTGTACCTTTACATGATATGTCTTGGTTCTTATTTCTTCCCCATTCCCCTGCCCTCCCTTCACCCCCTTCACCCTTCCCTATTTACAAAGACTTTCTTTCCATTTTCTCCTTTTTTCATAATTTTCCTTTTCCCTTATTTCCTTTCCCTTACCCTTCCCACTTCCCCTTCTCCTTTAGCCCTTTTCTTCCTGTTTCCCATTATGAATAATTATACCATTTGAACCTTATTTACACTTTTAGTTTTTCACACCAGAGAAACTATTCAGTATTTACTCAAGTGTGTCCTATTTATTTCACTTAAGAGTATCACCTCAATGTGCATTCACTTAGCTATGATCCAGTTTCTTATTCTTTATGGGAAAATTACATGTCTGAAAAGAAAAAATTTCTGTAGGACTAAGTTAGGTAAAACTTTCACTATTTCATTTGTAACATATACCCCTAAATGTCCTTCTGTTCTAATTCTGAATACTTGGGGAAATCTCTGTGTTATTTACTCTAAATTTACTTGGCAAAGTCCATTAATCAGAACAGTCTATATAACAAGATCCACAATACAATTAGACTATTACATTTACTTTAGGGGAAAAAAAATCTTCAAAATATTTTAATTTTAATTTCCACAATGAAATTATTAAAAATGATTATATCTTCACCTCAGTAATGCTTTAGTAGGAAAAACTTAAAAATTATTAACTTCATGCACACCAAGAGAATCATATAAATTAATACAAAAATTAGAAGTAGGATTTAAAAAGACTCCAATTAGGCATAACAGCAATATTCAAATAAAACAGGATTTTATAACTATAATTAGTTTATATGATTTATTGAGAATATCCTAATAATAAGTACTTTAGTACTTAACCTTTAGTACTCAATGCAGAGTTTATTAAAAGTCACATTACAATCTCCAAACATATTTAAATAATATGTTTTATACTTTGATATTCTGGAATCACACAAAAGTGAAAAAAAATCCGAATACTTCTAAACCTTAAAATAAAATCACACAGACAGATCACATTTACAGATCACCATTTACCAGCCCAATAAGTACCATCAAAAGAAACAGAAGAGTCAGAGTGGATGCAGGGAAAATGCTGCTGATGCTATCTGGAAAAGAAAGGCAAAATGGCAGCTGGGGCTGGTAGTGATCACAGAGAGGGGGAGGGAAAGAAGCCCCATGTTTGACTGAACTTAGGACCTACAGAAATTACAGACAGATAGCACATGGAAGAGATAACTTAAGGAGGGATAAGAGGATTCCAGAACTTCAGAAAATCTTAGTGCCCTCCAAAGGGAAGCACCCGGAAGGGCAGAAACGCTTGAGATGCTATTTCAGATCAAATATCAACTCTACCTATGTGAGCACAAACTGTGAGATGATCTAAAAATCCACATTAGCAGCAGTGATATTTCTTGGGCACTGCAATCTAGAGATGTGGAGCCAAGAGTGAGCTGGGCACAACAGTCAGGGGCTCCGGTTATGGTAGCTCTATTGTTCTATCACACTTATGCTCCAGGAAGACCATCAACCCTCCATCTCAGAGAAATTTAGTGCCTGACCTCCATTCAAGAGACTTCAGGACAGATGCGAAAACTGTCCCTTAGTACTCTAAAACCGAATCTCTCCTCCCTATGCCACCTTGACTGAATATAACAATGATCTCTTCCCTTTGGAAGATCCAGACATAGCCCTTCATCCAAACAAATCCTGGGTCTGATTCTCCAGCCAAAATAATGAAGCTCTCATCATAGCAAAGAATTCCAGAACCACAAAGAGAGGTGAACACTTAAGACTTTGCAAATGCTAGTAGCAAGATCTGACATTGTGGAAGAGTCTATCATCAAGGACCTCTCAGAAATCTCTTATATTATAAGATAATATAAGGTTGGGCTGGGGATTTAGCTCAGTGGTTCAGTGGACTGCCTTGCAAGCGCAAGGACCCCAGTTCAATCCCCGGTACCAAAAAAAAAAGATAATATAAGGTCATCACATATGTCCACAAGACTCCCACTTTGTTATGAGTAGCTGTAAGTAGTTGATTATTGAGGTATACAGCATTCTAGTATAACCCACAATATTAAACTTGCTACTTTTGTTGGACATATGGATTGTGGGGCTATTACAAACAGTATTATAATGAACATTATCTTATATACAACACATGCACGCATACACAAAACTTCTTAATTATAGATCCTTTCAAGTTACTATGCTACTGATACTTTACCCATGATCAGGTGAAGACTTTAGTTTCAATATACTGTACTAACACATTCAGCATGATATATAGCCTTAAATATGAAATGTGACATTATTAAAAGTTAGAAAACACATTTTGTTCTATGCTCATACATTTGTCAATTCTAAGTAACCTTCCTATTAAGCCACAGAAACAACTATACATTATCACTCTACTTAAAACAGCTATGCTGAACATACAGACAACAATATGCACTACAGGGCTATGTATAACAGCAAGAAATTGGGGAGAAAATATTTGCTGACATAATTAGCAATATATCCACAAAAAATGACTATGATGCAAACACTAGAATGAAGTGGAAAGATCTAGAAGTAATTCTGTAGAAAACTATTAATATTATTTTGGGGGTAAATTGAAGGATATTAGCATCGACACATAGTACATCGTCACCTGTGAACATACAAGAGGATGCCATACATTCTTAAATGCCTGGAGGATTTCTGAATGATTACAAAAGAAACTGTTAAATGAGTTATATCAAGAAAATGTGATGAACTAGATTAAAAGGTAATTTTTATTGTATGAGTTGTATTATTTTTCCTACATGCCCTTGTATTATATGTATGAATGTATGTCTGCCTGCTAAAAAGAAAGAAAAGCAAAGAAAGCTAATGCAGAAGACAACTAATAGAAATGTCTCTGTTGGCATGAGAATGTGAGCTGGACGTCGTAGTGCTCCTGTAATTCCAGCACTCAGGAGGCTAAGGCAGGAGGATTTCAAGTTTGAGGTCACCCTCCCCTATGTAGCAAGTTCAAGGCCAGCCTTCACCACATGAAAAGACACTGTTTCATGAAAGAAAGAGAGAGAGAGAGAGAGAGAGAGAGAGAGAGAGGAAGAAAGAGACAGACAAAGACTGATTCTATGCAATGATTCCTATTGCTTCTGAGTCAAATCTAGCCTAAAGTTTTTGTTGCTGTGGTTGTTACTTTACTAATTTGGAATTTGATGAACATTTAGAGTACTATCTTCATGTTTTTAAAAAATCACTTCCAAAATTTCATTTTTAGTAATAGGAATATCTCTACAACACCATTTTCAAACTGTTTTGTCTAAAATATATCTAAAATGTTCTTTAAAAGCAAAGCACAGACACATGTGAGGCCCAGGGTTCAATACCCAGCAGTGTATAAAAAAGAGTGGAAGAAAGAAAAAGCAAAAAATAGTAAAGGCAGTAACCAATTATAACAATATTATCTCATAGTACCAAGTTTCTCCTAAGTATTACACTTCTTCACATTATTATTTCTGTTCTTTGTACAAGTAGATAGCTACATTTTTTAATGCACTGTAATTTATTATATTAGTGCTGTGTCAGTTTGACATGCAGTTAAAATCAGGCACTATGATTCACCTAGTGGAAGTACTCATATTACAGACACTGACCAGGAAAAATAAAATAAACTCAACTGAAAATCTGGAAAAATACTTAGTTATCATCTAGTCTGAATTTACACATTAGTTAACTGAATTTCAGAAAAGTTACACAGCTGAAGGCCAAGACAGAACATCTCTCTCCATAGTCTGGGGTAATTCACTTTAAACCACACTATAAATCCAGCTTCCAAAGTCACAACAAATATTGCTTATATATTCGCTATTATCTACATTAATGAAGACATGAACTCCATAAATTACTGATAACCCACATAAAAACTAATATTGACATGTATAGTAATAATTTGCAGCTTTTTAGAAGATACTATCTTAGGTATCCCTTAAAGAAACTAGCTTCTGAATAAAAGAAGATTAATAACCAAGGAGGAAAGAAGAAAATACAGGAAGAAGCAAAAGGAAGCTAGATGGTGGTTGTCCATTAAAATAATTTGTGTAATGAAAATATGAAAGATTATACTATAATGGAGATGCAGTTTATATTCTGATAAAATGTCTAATATGGATATAACGTGGAAGGGCTGGAAAGTTTTTAAACATCATCCTTAGTGCCCATTAAATACAGGTACATGATTATAACAAGAGTTATTTTCAAATAATATAGGTCAGACCAATGGATTTGGATAAGTTTTATTATTATCATGTGCAAACTACGGATTAATCTGAATAAACATATCTGTAGACTCAGGTTTTAGGCTCTCATAGATATGTGACACAGGTTCTACTGGAAAAACAGGGCTAGCAAGGAGAGTAATGGAATATTAATAAAATGACCAATTTGTTGTCCTAGGTTTTCCTAGCCAGGAGAATGAAGAATGGAAAAACTGAACCATGAAATCAAAAAGGCATCTGTCTTCCAGGATTCTCCCTGCCAATGTCTTAAGAAAAATGTTTGAACTTTCCTGTTGGCTTTGTATGCAAATAGCTCAAAATGCAAAGTGAACCACATCTAAGTTATTTGGTACAACATCTGCTGGTTCGATTCCCATTATTTCTTCTAAAGGCTCTGCTTGTGACAGAAAATTTAGTTTGCCCTCTTTCTAAGCTGTTTTGAAGGAGCTAATTTGGATTAAAGCATCTATCTGAACCACTTGTTTTTCCCTTTGATGGTCAATGCATTCTAATGTGGTCTGTGCAGTTCTTCAAGGAACTTAAAAACATTATTGGGAAGGACAATATTCAAGGTTTTGCCACCCACCATGTCTTCTAGACAATTTATATTTATGTAGTTAAAAGGAAAATGTGAACACTCACTGACTCTGAAATAGCACCACCCACACTGTACACAATGACAACATAACAACACTCACCTCGTATTTCGTATACAACTTCTATCAAAGATTAGAAAGTTATTGATGAAAGTGGTTTCCAGGATTAATAATACATTTCATGAAATATCTTGTCCTTTAAAATGATAGTTTTCATATATCACTAAAAAGGAATAAAGTCCACAGCACAAGGCTGTGTTATCTTGTCAGATACACAGTACACTTGTAAATATATGCTAAGTGAATAAGTAGATGATGAATGAACAAATAAACTAAATCCAAAAACTTAACTTTTAGAAAACAACACTAAGATTCCACCTCACCCCACAAAGAATGGCTGCTATCAAGAAATCACACAATAACAAATGTTGGCGGGGTTGTGGGGAGAAAGGAACCCTCCTCCATTGTTGGTGGGAGTGCAGACTAGTGCAACCACTATGGAAATCAATATGGAGATACCTCAAAGAGCTTGGACTGGAGGTTCCATTTGACCCAGCCATCCCTCTGTTGGGTATCTTTCCAAGAGAACTGAAAGAATCATATCACAGAGAAGTATGTGCACCCATGTTTATAGCGGCACAGTTTGTAATAGCTAAATCTTGGAAACAACCTATTTGCCCATCCGTTGGAAACTGGATAAAGAAGTTGTGGTTTTTCTATAAAATGGAATATTACTCAGCCATAAAGAGCGAGAGAATAGATTCATTCATAGGAAAATGGATACATATTGAAGATATACTCCTAAGTGAAATAAATAAGTCCCACATGTGTAAATACCGAATAGTTTCCCTGGTGTGAATATTCTGCAACAATGCATAAGATTCTAATAAGATTACTGACATTTAGAAATGGGAGGAAAGGAGCTAAAGATGTAGGGAAGGTGTGATACGTAGGGGAAGAACAAAAAGGGAAAAGAAAAAAATGTGAGAGAATGAAAAGATGAAAATAAAGTGTTTGTAGATGGGGAGGGGAGGAGGGGGTGAAGGGAGGGCAGAGGTAAGGGGAAAAAAATGAGAATCAAGACTTGCCATGTAAAGGTACATGATCCCAACAATGAATGTAACTGTACTGTATCCCTAAATGTACCAATAAACTCAATAAAAAAAAAAAAAAAAAAAGTACACGAATTTTTAAACTTTGGGTATGTTACAATTAGAAAACACAATTATAAACACATGCCAAAATAAGACTAACATTTATTAAATTTTTATTTATTAAAATTTGTAAGATCAGGTGAATATAGATCTTCCAAAAGAATGGAGTAGAGAATCTGTACTGGGAGGTAAAAAGTGGCAATGGCAAGATATTAGAATACTTTATAGGTAAATTCTGTATTCCAACATCTATCTGTCTATCTATCTACATATACACACTTACTCATCAGCATATATAGAGATAGATAGATAATGGAAAACAGCCACTAGTTTTGAAAAGCCTCCATTTTGAAAAGCTTCCTGAAGAGTAGCACCTTATTAATTTTACAAACATTTATGAAGGATAATTGTTTGAGAACAGTTTCAAAATGCAAGATATTTCTTAGTCAAAACCTGAAAATTATTTTCTAACTATTGCAGTAGTATGAGTAATCAACTCAAAATTGTTCTTATAATATGCCACACAAAATCTTAAATGATTTCCCTTTAGAAAAGTAAATAATAATGGAGGTAAGAGAACTAGACAGTGCTATAATTGCTACTACACCTGTAATATAGTACACTATTATATTAATCACCAAAAAAACAGTTACTGATCATCGATTATTAACAGGGCAAAGTGTAACAAACATTAGGCACTTAGGATTCAAAATGTTCAAAAGTCAGTTTTTACCTTCCAAAGCTCAGGCTAATTCAGACACTTTATAAAGGTAAGTACATAAGTCATGCTGATAAAATGATGTTAAAAATACCAAATAAACACCTGTGTTCATAGAAAAATTATTTAAAATAGCCAAAGATGGAACCAGTCCAAATGTCCAGGTTGAGATGGAT
Source organism: Fukomys damarensis (assembly GCF_012274545.1). Lineage (NCBI taxonomy): Eukaryota > Metazoa > Chordata > Mammalia > Rodentia > Bathyergidae > Fukomys > Fukomys damarensis. Next base: position 1,048,739 of record NW_022900927.1, on the reverse strand, counting down.
AGACAAAAAGAGGTCTATTCATACAATGGAATGTTACTTCAATTTTTCTAAAAAAAGAAAATTCTGACATGTCACAGAAGGAATGAACCTGGAATATAGTATTACATGAAACAAGCAAACGGCAGAAAAACAAATACAGCATGATTCTTTTTAAAGGAAGTACCTATAATCAAAAGTAGAATGACAGTTGCCAGGAACTGGAGTAAGAAGAAATGGGAAGTGTGTGTGTGTGTGTGTGTGTGTGTGTGTGTGTGTGCTTGCGCGCGCGCCTGCAGTTTGTCTTGTTTTGTTTTTGCAGTACTGGAGATTTAACCCAAGGAATTCAGATTGAACCATATCCTCTACCCTGTGTTATTAGTTTACTCTGAAATAATGTCACTTTATTTAGCTATGTTACTTTTCTGGGCTGAAACTTGTAGTCTTCCTGCTTCAGCCTCAGAGTGCTGGCATCACAGGTGTCTGCCAGGGCCACCACACGAGCTGCAAAATGAGTATAGAGCAGTGATGGTGAAGATTTTGGTGCTTTCGAAGAGCTGGCTGTGGCACACATGTCATAGGTTCGCCACCACCAGTAATTTTGGTTTTACAAGGAGCAATATTGACTATATCCTTAAAAATTGTTAGGATGCTAAATTTTGTTACATGTGTCTTACCACAATTTTTAAAGTGTAAATTAGGAAAGATAAGCACCAAGTCAGTGGTGCATAAATAAAATAATAACACCACCTCAGAGGAAGCAGCTGATCATACAGAAGTAATTCAGAAACTTCTACTTCTCTTCTTGAAAGAAAAATGACTGATAAGCAGATGGGAGGGGAAAAAGGTATTACAAGTAGAAATAATGACATGTATGCAGAAACAGACATTGTCAGGGAACACTGTGGATCACAGTTTAGCTCATGGGTTCCCAACACAAAGGCCATCTGGAGAATAAGGCTACAAAACAGGGAGGAAATGCTAGAATGAGGGCAATTCTCCCTAGGTAGATTTCATTCAAATAAAGTCATAATCTCTAAATATTTATAGAGAGTAAAGGTAACAGAAAGAGACTGCTGCATTTATATTCTTTCATCTCTTGCATTCTGTAATACCTACGATAATCAAAGTATAACGACAATTACCAGGGGTAGACATCATTAAACCTACAAACAACAGTGTGTATCAAGACCGCCAAGTACAGTTCGCTTACTCAGACTTCACCTCACAAATCTCACCATCCGTGAGGCACACAAGCTAGCACTTCTGTAGAAGTCACCTTGCATAAATGAGGCTTACACACAGTCAGATGCACATCTTTTTTTTTTTTTTTTCTTTTTGGTTTTTTGAGACAGGGTCTCACTATGTAGTTTAGACTGACCTGGAATTCACTACTTAGCCCAGGCTGGTCTTGAACTCACAGCAATCCTCCTGCCTCAGCCTCCGAGTGCTGGGATTACAGGAGTGCACCACCACACCCAGCCTTGACCCACTAACAAAACTGCAGGCTACAGACAGAGCTTTGAAGAGAGACCGATTAGCCTCATTGCAATTTATGACCCTTTAAGCACACTATAGTTTACTCAAAAATGTTTTTATCAAAATTGTGGCTATTCAGGGTGCTATGTGCTTCATTTATCTGTATGTTAAGTTATGTGTCCACGTCTACAAAGTTCTCCACTATTCCTTGGGTAAACAGTTTTTATGCCCTCTGCCCCATTCCGATTTTTCACTCATTCCAATTACTCTTATATCCATCCTCTTGGAGTCATCTAGAAGCTGCTAGATCCGTTTTTTGCATTCCCTTATTATTTCTAAAGTAGCTCTCATTACTTCATCAACCTACACCCTGGGCCGTAAAGTCTGACACTCTTACTGATCTGTTACTAATTCATTCATTGGGTGTTTTCCCTTAATTATTCATTCTACAAATTTTTATTGAGGGCCAACTATTAGCTAGACATTCTGCTTGGCATTTAAGACATACAAAGAATAGAAAGAGACATAAGAATGCCTGACCCCACAAAAACTTACAAGTTAAACATAAAAATCATGTAACAGGTACACATATATAGACATGATGGGGGAGGGCAAGTGTTTCTGGGAAGAACTCCCAGAAAAAGAAATACTAAAGCAAGAAATAATACATTAATAAAAGAGAAGTTAGTTTGGCAAGAGAATGGGAGAGAGTGGCACTGAGAGGAAGAAAGGATATATACTCTTTCAGGCTATGCTCCCCAGTGACCCATCTTTCCCCATCAGGTTTCACCTTCCAACATCACACTCAACTATGGCCAACACACACCCATGATCCAGTGTAAGAAGCCCCACCTATGAGTCACAGGGCTTTGGGAAAAGTCTAGATAAAAACCATTATGGCATTGCAAATTTGCCTGTGCTTGGTTCTGCCCTTACAGTCAGGATTAGACTATGTTAGGCATATCTCTGTCTCCATAGTGCCTAAGCAACTGATAAGTATTTGTATGACAAATAACTCTAACAATCTAGGCCTAAGCACTACTGAAGAAAGATATTTTTGTCTTCTACTCTTGACTTTACAAACATTTCACAGAAGACTCACTTCACAGTCTAGAAAATTCAAATTATTCTTTAGACACAAATGATATTACTATTGAACATTAAGCCTTCTAAGAACTATCTCTCAGGGTGGAAGTTTGTTTTGTACTCAGTTTCTTTAATGATGCTATTTGTGTGTGCCTTGTGCATGCTAAGCACAAATTCTACCACTAAGCTATACTCTCAGCTCCTAATGACATTAATTTTCAGTACTTTGGGATGATTTTACTATTTAAAATATTCTCAATTTAAATACTAATAGGTGATAAATTATTTTTAGAATGTAAAAAGCTCTTTAATTAATGAACAGGACAACCTAAAAAAGTTATACAGTACCTCCTCATCTTTCTAAAACTAATATAAATTAGAAAATATATGCTGTAATTTAATTTCATATAATGCTCCTACAATTGTTTTTAGATTCAGGCCTCAACCTGCCATCACAGAATTTAATGTATAATTTGTAACTAAAATATAGATTTAAGAGTCAATCCAGATTATTCATTTTACAGATCAGAGAAGATGAAATGAAAAAGTGAAAAGAGAGTTTTGAAACAGGGAAAAATGGTATATGGTAAAAAGAGGGAAAAAATGTTAGTTATCATATACTAGTACCTGTAGGAAAGGCAGCCCAAGGAATAGCAGGGGATGTCGTTTGGGTCTCACCATTTCCACCATCAAAAGTCTCTGCAGCCTAGAAACAAAAGCAAGATTATTTTAAAAGATCTAAAAAGTAAAAATTCTACTTAAATGACCAAGCATCCCAGCTGTATATGTGTATCTTTTGCAATATACCACATAGTGTCAGAATCTCTCTAAAAGCCCAACTGCTTCCCAGTTTTTAAAGCTATTACCGACACCCCACCTCTCGTCACCACCCACAGTACCCTTTCCCTGTGATCTTCAGGTAAGAAGTTTCCTTCTTTATTCAAATAATCTTGTCAAAGAAATTATTTCATATGTCCTTACTCATTTTCTTACTTGTGAACTTTATATCTAATTATTGTAATTTAACTCACCACCACACTTAATTTTTTTAATAAAATACAGACTAAATCTGTTAAGTTAGCATAACACTTAGAGACTGATCTGTGAAATAGGATTCATCTATATTCTTAGATAATATACTATCTGAATTTATTAGTATTAAATACTTAAGAGAATTCCTAAAACTGAGCAAGTTTTCCTGTTTTGGGACTATTACTTGACAGTTGAGTTTGTGGGAAACAGTGTAGAGATTTCTCTTAGGTGATCAGGTCACAGAAAAATTATTACTGAAAATTAGAGCTATAATGCCAGTTTCAGTTCTATATTGATTTTTCAGCCAAGGAAAAGTCAAATGTGGCAATCATCCACAGGAGCTAAGTAACATAGTCTCTACTGCCTACAATCTATGCAAAATGAGCTTATTTTATATAGCTAAATATAGAGACCTTCTATAATTCCAAGGAAGGATATGAACAGGAAAAACAACAATTAAACTGTAATGGCACTCAACACTGCACATACATGACACTGGAAGTAGTAGAAGCACTGAACATATTAAAGTGCACTTGTCACTCTAAGGAATGCCACTCACGCTGTTTTTCTTACAGATACATAATACATCAAATGTAGTTTAAATAAAGATTATTCTAGATTGTAACCTTCAAATAAATAACAGCTTCAAACAATAAACTGAGATGATAATCTGAAACATATTTTCAAAATGGAAAGAATTTTAACATTTTAAATGACAAATTCAATTCAGCTGCCGAATAAACCCAAAAATATGAAATAAAATGAAAAAAATTCAAATATACTAAAGAAAAAAGTTTTAGATGAAACTCAAAAAACAGGTACGTCTATATTCTAAAGACTCCCATATTTATCAGATATAAAAGAAAAAACAGAAAATGAGTCTAGCCTTTAAAAATCTAACGCCATTCATTCACGAAATTCAGAACACAGAATATAACATATAATAACATCACATTTCTTCTATAAATGTCATAATTATATTTGGTGATTTTTATAATTACAATAAAAAGTAGGTGAAAGTCTTAGTTAAAGATGAAAAAGATATTGCATAGTTCACTTGACTGCCATCCTAGGACTCAAGGGCAGGCATCCTGACTCTTAACTCAGAGATTTTCTTGCAAGGCCACACTGGTTCCATAAAAATAATTGGGTTACAAAATATTCCAGTAAAATGAACACATACTGCAAAGGATTAAAGGAAAGACACTGCTTCTTCAGTTACCAATTTCCACTTACAAACATCCAACTGAAACCTGAGAGAATAATCAATCTCACAACACGAAACTACACAGTGTTATGAATCAGTAAAGATTCCTACACTAAATCAACTTCACTGCAGGTGTAAACACGCACACATGTGGGAGGGTCTTTAACATTCCCCCCGCATCTCACAAGCATTTCCTAACAGACATTTCACAGCAAAATAATGATCTGCTGACAATTTTTAAAACCTCTTCAATGGTAACATTTAATTACCTCAATTTAAACCATTCCTATGGGCAAGACTTCTTCAATAATGAATCAGTTTTCACTGAGAAAGGATTATTTTTAATTTTAATTTTCCATGATTTTGTTTTTTATTCCAGTGTTTTGTTTTTTATTCAAAGCGATTAAGATCTTGAGTGTCAGTGAAAAATAATATATTTTTAAAACAGCTGAGTCCATTATAATTCCACAAAGTAAATTAATGTAAATAATGCATACCTCAAAACCACCAAAATCATCATCATCCATTCTTCAAGTGGCACCTGAAAAACATCAAAAGACACTGAAACAAGCCCACACACAGTCGCGCATGTCAAAATATTTCTCCAACTTAGATGTATGTACATTTTGATTTGTAAACTAAATCTATTTCATTTGGACTCAAAAACTTGATCTATGCATTTTTAACACAAGAAAGTCATAACAGACTTTTACTTTTTGGCAAAATTAATGATTTCTGTAACTTTTTCAGCACATGTATTTTACCATTTTATAAAGACACCAGGAGTGGAAAAATATTCTTTTACATTTTAATTTGCTTTTCCCAAATTGGCACTAGGGCTCAATTCAATAATGCTTCCTGCTTTTTGCATCTACTCCTCAGTTGTCTGGCAACATCAGCACAAACCCCAGCTAAGAACAGGGCTGTGGTGAGTTTTTGGAAATCTGTCTCCCACCACAAAGGTTCTTCCTTCAGTTTCATGGCCGGGGCTGATTTAGATTTTCAAAATTGATCAGCATTTTTGAGTTGTGGCCACAACTTTTGGAGCATTTTGATATGTGTATTTTTAGCTGAAACTGTTTTGCACTTTTGGAAAAATGTGGAGCAAGTTACTAGGCTGATCAAGATAAATCAAGTCATGTATTCATGGGAGACTAGGGATGAGAAAAACACAAGCTAATATCCACAATTCCTCACTCCTTTTCCCAAAGTGTGCAAGAGAAAGAAGCAGTAAACAACATGCTTTATTTGGCCCTAAATGTATGTCACAGAAATGAAAAGATAAAACCATTGGTATCTGGGCTCCAGAAATAAAGCACCAGTTTCATCTAATCACAAAAGAACTAAAATATCTAAAATGGTAAAATATATAATAGGGGTATACATTAAAATGAAAAATAAATTCCTATATAATTTCTCAATCTATGATTTAGAACCTGTAATTGTGAATCAGTAGCTGCAAGTGATAGTCTATTCTGGTCAAAAGTAACTGGTTTCCTTTTCTATCTTTAAAAGTGAACATATCCAAAAAAATTATAGTTTCTTTCACTCAGTAATAAAAGATGAACTTGGTCATAGAAAAACAATGCTGTCCCAATTCTGAAAAGAAAAAAAAAAAAGCTTCAGAAATTAAGCCATATGTCAAGCAATGACCTAAACGCATTTTCCAAGATCATTTGTTTTAAATCATCATCTATATCTACATTTGCCTTCTCCTTGAAAATAATGCTACACCTCTAAAAGGAACACAAGAAAAACAAAAGTCAAAAAGTTAGCAGTAAAAAGCACTACTTTCAACGATTCTTTTTAACAGGTCAAGCAAATTTATTTTCATAGTAACTCAGGAGATAATGATACTAAAGGAAATATATGAAGGCAGATAGGTTATTTAAAAGGACAATGAATTAACCAGAATAAGATAACAGTATGGTCTCCATTGCCAACTTTAACAATTCAAAGAAAAAAATTAAAACATTTCTTGAAACAAATTAAAGCTAAACAAATCATCCAGATACATACAGTACTTACAAAATATAAACCAGACTTTCAGAAACTTTTAATGTTGGCTGATTTGAAATGGAATTTACAATGATTTTGTGTTTCAAGAGAACAGAATCTGTGTGTGACTACAATTTTCATGAAGGAATTATGAAAGAAGAATGACAGCGACACTGAAAATTAACCAAGTCAGACTATAAACACCAAGTTGGTCTTTTCCCCATGTATCCCCAAAATCTAAAGAGACAATTTAAAAATATTTTTAGCATCTATAAATGCCATAGTCAAATAATATGGTTTCAAAAGAACTGAATTTTAAGGATAATGCTCCTATGTGTTTTCACAAGTTACATACCAATAAGTTAGCTGAAAGGCACCAGAAATTTCGAAGAAAAAAAAAAATACCCATGCTTAGCAATCACTTCAGACTGTCTGCCTGTGGTAACAAATCAGTATTACTAGTTTCCTAAGCACTGGCTGAGCTCTGTGAAAGAAAGTATTAGTGGCCACTGATGTTTCCTATGTCCCAGAAACTTCTACATACTAAAATACAAATGGTAGATTTATTCTCCTCTATTTTCAAAGAAATATTAATATACCTCATTAGAAAACAAATGTGTCCTGAGTTTCAGTATAGTATTACAGAAATAAATATTATTTTAGAGCAATAATCTTTCTCCAATTTTAAATCCTGCAACTGATTGTTTTAACATTTTAAAAAGTAAAAGGAAAGAAAATTAACAGCACTGCTTTGTAAAATCCATTTTTCAAGATACAAAAAGTAACAATAGTTTATAAAAGGAGATATTACAAGTATGGACTTCTTTATGAACTTAGCTACTAAAATAAGTATTAAATCTTATCTACAGTACATGACTTTAAAACTTTTTTCCATATTTCTGAAACTTAACATTATAGCTAATTAAACTACAAACACCAAAATAATGGACCAAAATCAAATGTCCCTGTGCCAGAACCATAAGCTTGGCTATACAATGGACAAATCATGTAATGCATCTTAACAAATTCTGTATACATTTCTCATGTCTGGTAGAAGAGATGCATACTCTGTTACAATTAGGGAATTACACTGAAAGTTTTCATAATATCTAGATTTTAAAATTCTCAATTTAATTTAATCTATTGCCTTATTAATTCCCTACTTTGCTATTTTCAGTATTTAATGTATTTCTGATATTCTAAAAGTATTTTACAAGGAAAACATTCTAGAAAGCAAAACACAAACAAGAATGATCAAACTTTTATTGAGCAACTCTATAAATTAAATATCATTCAAGGTTCTCAAGACATTAAGAATTTGGTGTGAAGGATAAGGAAACCATGTAAATTCAAATAATATGAAATATAGAAAGGCTTACTAGATTTTTTAAAATGTCAAAATGAAAGAAGATTGCCATCAGGTGACAAATCCAGCAGAAGCTTTATGAAATGCTGCACGTAAGAGACGTCTGAGATAACATAGAAATAGGCCTGACAGAAAACTTCAAGTGAATTAAGAAAGTGCATTTTATTCCAGTCTTCACCAAGAAGTCTTTCTCTAAGACAACTTGTGTGCTTCTGCACAAAAACAGGTTAAAGAGCATATGAAATAAGAAAACTATAAGAAATGTGAAAGCAAGTAAAAGAAGACGAACCACCAGTGGAAAATAGGTTCAATTACTTTATAACACAGAATACAAAAAGGCTCAACAGCGGGCAGCCCTGAAGTGGGAAGGATGAGTGAGGCTCAAAATAGGAGTCACAGGTCTATCCCCCGGACTCCTTAGCAGTCTATACAACTGGGCAACTGGCAGTTTATCACTCAGCACAACAAGCAGATGCACTAAGACAAGGTTCTTTGAAATGGTGACACCTGTAATCCCAAATCCTCTCAGCACTCCACAACCAATATGCCAGCAGCCAGGTTTAAGTCTCTGATCAGAAAGGCAGCTGACACTGTATTTCTCAGATAAATCCATTTAATTAATGAAGCAGGCCCTCAGCAGAGGTTAAGCAATGCACCCAGGAACACTGCTCTGACAAACTCCACCAAAATGCATCAATTTATTCTTAGCACCCAACTTCAATAAGGGGCAAAATAAATTCTAACAGAATGGACTATGGGGTCACATTGCCTGAATTCAATTCCAGATCTAACTCATTGTTTTATACTGGACACTCCAAACATTTTATAGCTCAATTTCCTCATCTGTCAAACAGGGGTAACAAAAATTTTCTCCTGAAGTCATTACGAAGAGTAAACAAGGTAAAATAGAGAAATACTTAAAGCAGTATCTGATGACTTAGTGTTCTATAAATGTTTGCTACTTTTATTATTAATGCCAAACTCTTAACATAATAGGCTACCAAGGACAACCAAAGATACAAAGAAAGATTTGAAAACAAAGACTAAACAAAGCAAAACAAGACATGTAAGAAATAGAAACAAATAAAGAGTGAAAATTCACCAAAAAAAAAAAAAAAAAATGAATCTCTTCGACCAGTTAAAAGAAGGCAGTGCATCAAGGAAGTAAGAACAAAACGTTTGAACTTTTAAGAGAGGATATGGGTAAAGATGGTAAGGAAAACAAATTAAAGTCTTGGAAATAAAAATAATGACAGCAAAAAAAATGAAAAAATGCAGAATGGAAAATAAAGTTAATGAAAAATCCCTTAAGAAGAAACATTTAAAAGAAAAAATTGAAAATCAGAGTAAAATATTTAAAAATTTTAAGATTTGGTCCAGGATATGCAATATCTAATGATTAGGAGTTCTGAAAAACAGAACACAGAAAACCAACGTAAAAAATTCATTAATGAAATAACTCAACAAAATCGTCTAAAAGTATTATATATTGTGTCGCGAGCCCGCGACGCAGAGCACTGTCCAGCAGTGTCTCAAACCTGAAAGAGCAGCGGGGTGGAGATGGGGCAGAGAGAAAGGAAGGACGCCAAGACAAGAGTCTGATGAAGGCGACGTTTATTGCCCGCAAGCATCGGCCTTTTAAAGGAAAAAAAAAAAAAACCCACAAACTATTATGGGCTAGGATTACCATAGTAACCTCAATACCTGCTCCTATAGATAACATCAGATCTTTAACATAACAAAATGGAGTTACTAAAGTTAACAACACTTGCAACTAATAAGCATGATTCCCACAATAGGTGGAGGAACTTAACAAAATGGAGTTACTAAAGTTAACAACACTTGTAACCAATAATCATGTTTCCCACAATATTGAGATTTAATAAATCCTTCAAGTAAAAAAAAAAATCCACACCAAAATACAATCAAGACAAAGCCCACAAGCTTCCTGACAGATACATCAGGTTTCATACAAAGGAATAAGAATATAACTGCATCAGAATTCACAAAAGTATCCCTGGTATGTGACAAACAACGCAGGGAAACCTGTAAAATTCAGAGAAAAAAAATAACTTAAAGCAAAGAATCCATAATCAATCAAACCAACAAATAAGCTGAGGGAAGAAAAATGTCATATCTACACTTGAAAAGTCCAGAAATTTTATTTTATTTCAAAAACACACTTTCTTAAAAAGTGGTAGTATAAACCAATGGATTTAAAAAAGAAAGACAAAAAGGGATTAGTAATAAGAGATCCAACTAAAGTGAACATGAATTTTTCCCAGATGAGGGTAAACTGAACTCTCATGGTATCTGCCTGGCAGAAACAGAACAACCACTCTCAACAGGGGCAAATCAGAAAGTTCCTGGGAGACAGATTCAGGCAAATGAAATTAGTAGATTATTTCACGTTTATCACCATGAGGATAACTTTAAACAACGGAAAGTGAGAAGTTTAGAACTATAAATGTTTGCTACTTTTATTATTAGTGCCAAACTCTTAACAGGCTACCAAGGACAACCAAAATACAAAGAAAGATTTGAAAACAAAGCAAAACAAAAGATGCAAGAAATAGAAATGAACAAAGAATGAAAATTCACCACAAAAAAAAAAGAGATTAGAGAAGTAATCACATAAAACTTACTGGACATGAAAAGTAAATGCACACATTTCTCAACTGTTAATGTTATTTCTATAGTCACAATAATGTAAACAAGGAGTAACTAACTGCAACAAAATTATATTATCACCATAATGAGAATGTGAGAGAAAGATGAGGGATGAGTATGGGATAGAGTGATAAAGACATCTTAAAAGCCCCACCTTTCCTATTAGAAGCTGATGAGTTTGAAACTGGAAAACCAGAAAATACCAATAAAAAGTATATTACTTAGAAGGGTCAGGGATTTAGATCAGTGGTTCTGCCACCTGCCTTGCAAACACAAGGACTGAGTTTGATCCCTGGTACCAAAAAAAAAAAAAAAAAGTACATTACTTAGAAATACACTGGTAAATGCAAAAAGCATGAGCTACACTTGTTAAGCATCTAGCCTAGAAAGAAATAGGAGGTGAAAAGAACGGAGGGCATAGGAGACACTATATTTCCTAGAAATCCTTATACAACTTTACAATACAGACATAGAAAACAAAAATGGTAGAGCCAACCCATCCATTATCTCCAACAAAATACTCTTGAAAACAATCAAGAAAAAGTTTTCTTTATGAAACTATAAATGTTTAAATGATATTTAACCAATTAGTACATCAGAATTTAAATAAAGCTACTCTCCCATTATTTTCCCATAAAGCAAGTATTTTTTAAAAATATAAAACTGAAAAAAAATATATATATATAAAAAACTGTTATCTTTTGACACCAAACCTGCTCAAAAGCAAACCAAACAAAAAATAAAAACTCAAACAGAAAAATAATCCTTAGGTAACTTAAAAAAAAAATCAAGAAGTCATCTAGGACTGACATCACTACAATATGCCCTACTAGTTAACAACACTGTCACACAGTTTTTAACTTAATCCTTATCCCATCTGGAAAACTACTTGCTAACCAACATCCTCATAATTACAGCAAAACTTTTCCATCTGATCCTTTTCAATGACATATTTCCTAGAAGTTTTTTGATGTTTTCTGACTCTCCATGGCAAATGTAAATTAGAAAGAGGATACAGAATGATGAAAACACACACGTATTGAAGATAAATAAAAGACCAATAAGACTGAGATATTTAGAAGAATCTAATCATGTAAGATCAAAATGTTAGATGTATCCATTCAAGGAAATTGCCCAGGTTTCACAAGAAATTTTGAGGTAGTGTAGGAATCATTTTTTAAATGTTGCTTACTTCCTAGCACCTTGAACTGAGTAACTTCTAGAACATAGTAAGGGCTCAAAGAGTATTTTGGAATAAAAGACTTAATGGAAGCAAATGAATTGATCATAGTTCCCTTATTTGCCCAATAAAAACACACTGGAGATGGGGCAGGAGAAGATCAAGTTGTAATCACTAGAAGAATTATATTCACATTAGGGCAGGAGACTGAGGACTCTCTCTTAAAAAGAAATTGCACTGCTATATTCTACTCCCTTCAAGTATCCAATCATAACTGGGACAAATGATTAATTTTGAAAACTTTCTATGCAACTGAATTAAACAGCAAAATATTATCACAAGTCAAAAAAATGACAGGTTTAAAATCATTACTTGAAAAACAGTCTATCCATAAATAATTAGATATGAAAACACTCCCATCAATAATAATTCTAATAAGTAAAATTTTTCCTTCAAAGAATTTTCTTTACTAATCTTTCAATCTTTAAATGTCCCAAGAAATAAAACAAAAAAGACAAAGCATTTAACCTCCAAACCCTCATCTACCGTGGTAAATTAACTAACACGGAATTTGGAATGCCCAGCTGAATTAAATCAGTAAGGTTCTGGGACTGGAAAACCCACCTGAGAATTGTTGACAATGGCATAAAAGGAGAATTGGAGGGGAAATTTGTATGCTGTTGATTGTCCTGGAGAAGCTTGCCACAGCTGATGCTAACTTGGTTGTTCTCATTCTCAGAGAAGCTCAGATCTTTGAATCACCAGGGATGGCCACTGTTCTCAGGAGAACTCTGGTCTTCGCTTGAATGTCATTTCCTGGCTCCAGTGCAGATCCCTCAGCCTGGTAGCACAGATCCTTCACCCCACCAGTGCAGACTTTCTAGCTTCCACCACTAGCCTTTGGGCCTTCCCAATGCAGATCTTTGATATGGACTTGCATGAGACATTGCCGTGGGCTTTAGGCCACTGTCTGAACTTGTGAGAACACTGCCTTGGGCTCTAGGCTTTAGCTATGTTTGTGCAAGACATTGTCATTGCTTAAGACAGCTTTTGATGAAAAAATTTAATCTATTGTTAATAATAATTTGCCAGTGTTTTAGTCTTTTTTGTCTAATTTTTAAAACCTCCTACCACTGAGTTTAAAATATATACAGCTGTAATATCAGCACTTAGGAGGCTGAGGCAGGAGAATCATCTCAAGTTCAAGATCAGCCTGGGCTACATACAGAGTTCAAGGACCCCCTGAACTACAAAGTTAAAATTTTATTTTAGATATTTAAATATTTATACTATCTACAGCTTAAGGTTTACATAGGGTGGAAGTAGAAATTTTGTAATTCTTTTATGATATGGATCATTTCCAGATTTTCTTGGTTGTAAAGCAACTTCTTTCCTCACTAACCTTAGGATCACCTTGAACATGTAACCAAAGTTAATTTGATATAATATACATAAGATATAGAATTATTTCAATGAAAATGATAGCTATAGGGCCAGGGATTTAGCTCAGTGATTCCATGCCTGCCTCTCAAGTGCAAGGTCTGGAGTTTGATCCCCAGTACTAAGAAAAAAAAATGATATCCATAATATTAAGTAATCTTGTCCATAGATATCACTAATACATATAATAATTAAGTTTATTTTTGAAGCTGAATATTTATTGCTACATTTTAGATAGACATAATCATTTATCATAGGATAACATTATAATAGGAAATTTGTACCTGTACATGATACTTTTTTTTGGTACTGGGGATCAAATTCGGCACTTTGCACTTGTGAGGCAGGCATCAGAAGCACTGAGCTAAATCCCCGGCCCTTCTCCCTTCTTTAAATCCCTCCACCCCTCCCTTGTTCCTCTTCCCATTTGATTATTTTCTTCCCATTTCTCAATATCTATTATATATTTTGGTCCTTATTTCCATTTTTAGTTCATTACATCATAGAATCAATGCAGTATTTACAAGTGTGTTCAATTTATTTCACTTGAGAGTATGGTCACAAAATGCATTTAATTAGCTAGAAATGTCTCAAGCTTTATACCAGAGTAGTATTCCATGGCATAAAAAGATTAAATCTTCTATATCCATTTGTCAATTGATAGGAATTTAGGCTGCTTCAATTTAGCTATTGCAAACTGTACCACTATAAACAGTGGTATATGTATATCCCTGTGGTATGGTCCTTTTAATTCTTTCAGGAAGACCAAGAAGAGGAACAGCTCTGTTGAATGAAACCTCTACTTTTAGATTTTTGAGGAATGTCCACACTGATTTCCACAGTGGTGGAGAAAGGTTCCTTCTTCCCCACAGCCCCACCTATATTTTTTATCGATTGATTTCTAAATAATACTCATTCTTTCTGAAGTGAGATGGAGCACTGTTTTGATTTGCATCTCTCAAATGATTGGTGATGTTGAACATTATTCATAAATTTATTTGACATTTCTACTTCTTCATCTGTTCACTTCAAATGACAATTTATGGACTGGGTATTTAAATTTCCAGAATCTGATTTGTTTTACTTCTTTATATATTCTACATATTAGTTCTCTGTCTTGAAGAGGTGGCAAAAAATTTTACCAAACTCCGGGTTGTCTCTTCACTCTGTACACATTTCTCTTGCTGTGCCAAAGCTTTTTAATGAGATGAGATTCAATTATTGATCATTTTGATAGTCACTGTGCAATGAGGGTTTGTACATAGTCTTTGAGAGTTCGACCTAATCTTCCAGCAGATTAAGGTTTCTGTCTTAATATGTAGATCTTTATTCCACTTCAATTTTAGTATAGTACATGATGAGAGATATGGGCCTAGTTCTAATTTTTGGAAGAGGAAACTCAATTTTTCCAGCACTATTTATTAAAGATGCTATCTTTCTTCTAATGAAGCTGTTTGTCTCTTTTGTCAAGGATAAGCTGGCTGAGTAGGTCTAGAGTTGTTTTTGCATCTTCAAATTGGTTCCACTGATCATCAGGTCTGTGTTTTTGCAAATGCTATGCTGTTGTCACAGTAGCTTTGCAGTATAATTTCAAATCAGGGAATGTGATTCCCTCTGCCTTGCCTATGTTGCCTTTGCTATTCTAGGTCTCTACTGGTTCCAAATGAACTTTATGATTCTTTTCTCTAATTCTGTGAGATACACTATTAAAATTTTGATAGCATTAACTCTGTATAACAATTTTGAAGGTATAGCCATTTTCACTATATTGTTTCTTCCTACCCAAGAACAGGGGATATCTTTCCACTTTCTAATATTGTCTTCAATCTCCTTTCTTAGAGCACTGTACTTTTCAATGTAATGGTCTTTTACTTCCTTTTCAATTAGCAATAATCGTGCCTCATTGGCTACGATACTGCCACTGCTCAAAGCTACTTCCTTTGTTAGACTTATTCTTAGGTATTTAATTTTTGGGGATGTTATTGTGAAAGGTATTGCTGATTTCCTAATTCTCTCTCAGTGAGTTTATTATTCATGTGCAGGAAGACTATACTTTTAAGCTCTGCTACTGAAACTGGCTATTAAATCTGCAAGTCTTTTGGTGGAGTCTTTCAGGTATTCAATGTGGATTTTCATATCATCTAGAAAACAATTATTTAATTCTTCCTCTCTTATCCTCTTCATTTTATTTCTTTCATTACTGTTTCTAGAACTATATTAAGAAGAGTGACAGTGGATATCCTTCTCTTATTTCTGATTTTGTAGTGAAAGCTTTCACTTTTTGTCCATTTATTACAAAGTGGGCTGTTGATCTGTCATAGGTGGCTGTTATAAGACTGAGATAAAGTCCATCTATTCCAATTTTCTGTAGTGTTTTTAGCATGAATGGGTTTTGACTTTGTGAAATGCTTCTCTGCATCTATTCAGATGATCACATGGTTTGTCCTTGGCACTGTTAATATGGTGTATTACATTTTGCATATGTTGAACCATTCCTGCCTTCCTGGAATGAACACTGCTTGGCCACAGTGTATGATCTTGCTGATGAAGCGCTGCATTCAGTTCACTATTATCTTATTGAGGATTTTTGGATCTATGTTCATTAGGGAGACTGGCCTGTAGTTCTCTTTTTTAGATCCTTCTCTGGTTTTGGTATCAGGGTTACACTTGATTACAGGAATGAATTTGGTAGTGTTGCTTTCATTTCAGTATCATTCAAAAGCTGGAGATGTAGTGGCATTAGGTATTCTCTAAATTTCTTATAGAATTCAGCAGTGAATGCATCAGGGCCTGGGCTTTTCTTTGTTGGTAGGGTTTTTTTTTTTTTCCTCATTGAGTTTATTGGTACATTTTACGTATACAGTACAGTTACATTCATTATGTTGGTAGGTTTTTAATTACATCTTCAATTTCACTGATACTGAGTTATTTAGAATTGTATCTTCTTTGGCAACCCATATTTATCTAAGAGTCTATCATTTTTTCTGTTTCCATCTTATTAGAATAAAGGTTCTCAAAGTAGGTATTAATGATCTTTAGGATTTCTACATGATCTGTTGTGATCTCACCCTCTTTTGTCTTAGTTGTATAGATTCGAGTCTTTTCCTACTTTCATTAAAGTTGAATAAGGGTTTGTCAATTTTACTTAATTATACAAAGAAATAACTTCAATTCATTGACTCTTTGTATTGTTTTCTTAAGTCTCCACTGCATTAATTTCTGCTGTGTACTTTATGATTTCCTCCCTCATCCAAGCTTTGGGCTTAGCTTGCTCTTCTAGAAATGTGAGATTCAACATTAGGTTGTTTGTTTTCACTTGCTCCACTTTTCTGATATGCGAATTCACCACTATAGATTTCTTTCAGAGGATTGCTTTCATCGCATCCTGTAAGTTTCAGTATGCTGTATTTGTATTATGGTTTACTTGTAGAAACTAATCTCTTCTTTAATCTCATCTGCAATTCATTAGATGTTAAAGAGGACATCACTTAATTTCCATGTCTTTATGAAGTTATAATAGTTTGTTTTGCCACTGCTTTCCCATTTCACTTCACTATGGTCTGATAATACTGATGGGATGATATTAATTCCTTTGCATTTACATAAGCATGTTCTATGAGCTAGTATGTGATCTATTTTGTTCCATGTGGAGCTGAGAAGAATGTGCCTTCTGAAGTTGTGGAGTGGATCACTCTGTAGACATCTACTATGTTCATTTGTTCATAAGTTTGGATCAGTTTGAATATTTCATTTTTGTTTTTTTGTTCAGTTGATCTATTTGTGACAATGGGGCACTGCGGTTGCCCATTACAATTGTATTAGTGCATATTTGATTTTTCATGTCCATTAATATGTGTTTTATATTGTTGGGTGTGCTGTTACTTGGTGCATATATAGTAGTGATTGTTATCTCTCCCTCTCAGTTTGCTTCCTTTATAAGGGTGCAGTGACTTTGTCTTAATCTAGATTGAAGTCTACTTTATCTGCAAATAGAATAGATACGCCTACATTTTTCAGGAATCCTCTCACATGGAGTATTATATTCTAACCTTTGATTTTTCAGTCTATGAATTTCTTTTTTAATTAAATGTGTTTCATGTATACAGCATTATTTCTGGATCTTGCTTCCTGACCCATTCTGCCAGTTTATTTCTTTTGATTAATGAATTGAGATGTTTAACAGTAATGGTTACAACTTCTTTGTAGTGATTTATCCTTGTCATATTATTTTCCTGTTTTTGGCTCCTTTTTTGTTTTGTTTTTTTTTTAATCTTCTGTCCAATTTCTTGCCTTGCCTCATAGATTCATTCTGTTGGAGTTCATGTAGTTATAATCCTTGTTATCTGCTTATAGACTATCCTTCACAACATTTTGAAGTATTGGTTTAGTATTCATGAAGTTCTTCAAGTGTTCTCTGTCCTGGAAATATCTTATTTTTCTATCTATTTTGAAAGATAGTTTTTCAGGATACATCAATCTGTGCTGGAGGTTGTTTTATTTTTGGGCTTGAAATACTTCACTCCAAGCTTTTCTTAACTTCAGTGTTTGTATTAAGAAGCCTGCTGTGATTCTGACAGGCTTTCCTATATAGGTGATTTGTTTCTTTTCTCTAATAGCTTTACTTTTTTGTGGGGAGGTGCCTGGGATTGAACTCAGGACTTTGCACTTGTGAGGCAGGTGTAGGGCCACTGAACTAAATCCCCAGCCCTTTCTTTTCTCTAATAGTTTTAACATTCTGTTCCTGTGTTGGATTCTGGAATCTTGACTATTTATGCCTCAGTGTAGATTTTTTTTTTTTTTTTTGATCATGGCTAATTGGATTTCTATATGCCTCACTTATCTATATGCCAAATTGCTTTTCCCTGTTTGTCAAGTTTCCTGTCATTACTTCAGTGAAGATATTTTTTTAATGTCATTTGCACTACCCTCCTGCTTTTTCATCGACTCTAATCAATCTTATGTTATTCTTCTTTGCATCAGCTAGCTGCTGCTGAATTTTCTCATGATCCCTTGCTATTTTTTAAAAATCTTTCTTTTCAGCATCACTAACCACAATCCTGACTTCTATATTTAATATTCTGTCCTCACATTGGCTCATTCTGCTGCATACACTTTTGGTGGAATTTTTAATCTCTGGCATATCTGTTTAAATCTGTTTCATGGATACCATTTCTTTCCCAGGTTGGGCATTGATCATTTCCATCAGTTTCCTAAGCTCTTCTCTTACTTTTATCTATATCTTCTCTAGAGTCACTAACCACATTTTTCATTATGATCACCATCTCTGTCATTATCTGAGAAATTATTTCTGAGTTGACTTTTTCTAGAGCTTTGTTCATATGCTTTATCACTTACATTGTTATCACTTCAGAGAATCCAGGTGGGTGGCTTTTCAAATGTTCCACCTTATTACCCACAGGGTTTGACTTTGGTGGTTGCATCTTGCTTAAGTTTCTTCTCCTTTTCTATTTTTTTCTAGAGTGATGCCTGTATATTGCTCATGATAAGTAGCTTTACTGCTAATATTTAGAATTGTTAAGAAATGACTATTTCTAGCAGGTGTCTTCCAGATGTAGCTGGCTTTTGGCTTTTGAGTCTGTTGCAAGATCCTACCTCTTCAATTTACTGGGATGAGAAGTGTTTCCCCTGGTTCTTTGGTACTAGCCTATAGTATTTTTTAAGACTCTAAGGAAATTTCAGTCTTGACATGCCAGGAAAAACTGATTAGCATAATATGTCACCTTGCCTATAGTAGTACAATCACAAATAACAATAGCATGAAACACAGTCTGGAAAATGACAGATTGTGGTAACTATTAATTTGACACCTTTAGCCATATGAACTAAATTGGTGGTGATATATCAAAATCTAAAATGAACCAGAAAATTGTACACAGTAAATGAGCCCTCACTATGGCTCATTCAGGAGAGAAAATTCAATAAGGGTTGGGGTGGAAAAATAAAGAAATGGAAGAAGAGGAAAAGATTAGAAGCAAGGATGGAGGACAAAGGAAGATCATTTGATCTTCTGCAAACTGAAAAACTCATGAAGCAGATAAGAAGAAATGAGAGAACTAAAAACAACAAAACAGAACAAAAAAATTAGAAACCAGGCTGACATTATATAAAAATAAAAATAAAAACAAAAAGCAGAAAAGAGAGGGGAATAAAAGTAGAAGAAAATAAGAAAATCAAAATATCCATTTCATGGCATGTCTCTGCTATCAGTGGTAGGCAACATGGGCAGACAGAGTCCAGATCCAAGGTGATTAATCTCAGTAAGCCAGCTATAGCTTTTCAGCAGGGTAGTGAATAATACCAACAAGTCTACACCTTTAGTTCCACTGAAGATCAGGCTGTTTTCTGGCTGTGAGTATGGCACCAGACTGCTGGGCCTCCAACAGGCCATGTGCCTCCTGCCAACTTGAACCTAGATCCCTGACCTACTGTAGCCTAGAACTCAGCAACCTCACCATGACACTGGGAACCACTACATGGAGCCAGCCCAAAGCTGTTCAGAGTTCTGAGCTCAGTTAGCCCCTCTCCATGATGACTACCAGCTAATCACCCTGTGCTGGGGAGAATCTGAACCCAAATAACTTCATCAAGCATTGCAGCCCCCTGCATCTACTGCTGCATTGCACTTGTGCATTTCTCCAAGGAAGCCTCTGGTGTCACCAGTAGTCACTGTGGATCTAAAGGTTCCAGCAACCTTTCCCATGCAGTGAGTCCCAGCTCGGGGAGAAAGCACCACCTGCCACCTCCTTCTTCTGTGTTGAGATCTCTCTCTCTATTCTCCCCATGGGCTTCAATTCTTGCATCAGAACCCTGCTAGGTACCAAAGACCTTCTTCCCTCCTTTACTTTCTCATGTTGCTATATTTCAGTGTCTGGAGAACTAATCTCAGAGAGGCTCTTTCTCTGCTGTTCCCCACTCTACCATCTTCCTAGAAGTCTATCTTATCCTTATTTTAATTCCAAATAATGAAATTTTATTTTATAGTTTTCCCCAAAGCAGTGTTATATATCTCTTGGGTTTATCCCTAAATTCTGATATTCTATGACACTGTTTTAAAATTATCTGTCAAATTACACTTCCTAATTACCTATTGCATTGTATAACAATCCAATTTACTATATCAATCTAATATGCATTAACCTTTGATAAACTCTTATTTCTAATACTAGTATTTTACTTTTATATGTAAATGACCATTTTGCAGTAACAATAAAACATTCTTTTATTTCTGCCTTTACAATTTTTCCACTTCCAATTCCTTTTCTGAATTATAATACATTAGCTATATCTCCCAATGCAGTGCTAAGTACATGAGGTAATGTGGCAAATTATATATTGCGAAGATCTCAAAAATATCTTCTATCCCATATATTGCTCAAATAATGAAACACTGATATTCTTCCCACTCATTCTGGGTCTCTTCCCCATCCCCAAAATTGGGTGCATTGTTAAGATTTCCATAATCAATACAGCACTTCAGTGGAAGCACTCTTTGACTTCTCCAGCTAGCTTACAAAAATGTAATGAGCTTCTGTCTTCTGCTCTTGTATTGCTTGCTCTTGGAACCTAGATGCCATGAAAGCAGAAAGATGAAACTAGCCCACACAAAAAGACCACATGGAAAAGCCACGTGTTAAGTTTTCCAACTGTCTCTAGTTAAGTTTCCTGCCAAGAGCCAGCATCAAATCACCAGACATGAATGAATGTAACTCTAGATGATTCCAGACTCAAGTCATCAAGTCAGTTCCAATGATCAAATCTCTCTAAATTTAGTCATTAAAAGGGCTCTCTTAAAAAAAATCTTACTCTGAACTAAGTTCCTGAGCCTCAAAATCCATAAACATAATAAAACTTCTCTTATGCCATAAAGTTTGAGATGATTTGTTAGGTAACAGTAATAACCGAAACAGGAATTAACACACATGCTTTTATAGTCCCTGATTTTAAAATGACTCTTAAAAATTGTTCATACAGAAAAACATCTGCTGACAATTGCTGCATAGCTGGTTGTATTTTAAATATTCTTTAATAGGTTGAAAATAATTCTTTATTTTCCTAATTCATGAAGCATTCTTATGAATCTTTACCAAAGGATTTTTTACAGTTTTTGAAATTCTGTTTTTCCATATAATATTTTATTATCATAATTTCAACCTACTCAGCTACAGTAATAGTAAACCATTCTTAGACATGTAGGATAAACCAACTTGGTAATGATTTTTGTTTTCTTTTAAATGTTGGCTTTAATTTATTAATTTCTTGTTTAAGATCTCTAGATCTATATTTGGGAAAGAAACATATCTTTAATTTTTATTTCTTACAATATCTTCACCTCGCTTGGATGTCAGAATTACACTGTTTTTCAGAACCAGCTGAGGAATCATTCCTCTTTTTCTATTAATTAAAATAGATTGCATCATACTGGAATAGTCTATTTCTCAAAATTGGTAGAAACTTGCTGAGCAAATCATCTGGGCTTACTGCTTTCTTTGTGGGAAGATTCGATTTCTCATAATTATAGAATGATTCAGACTTAATTTTTCCCTCAATTCTGGAAGCAAAATTTTTTTTCTAGAAATGATATTTTTAAATAGCTGGCATACATTTTTAATGGTATTCTCATTACCATTCTTAATCTCCACTTTACCCATGGTTATGTCTTTTTCATTCTATGTATTTTGAATGTCACTGTTCATCAACTATATTATTTAAATTTCCTAGATTCTTGCTGATTTTTTATTGATCTATTTGTAACTACATGGAATGAATTGAAATTTCCCAGTACAATAGTAGAGATAATAATTTCTACCTAAAATTCTATCAATTAATTGTAACATTTTTACTGGAAACAAATATACAACTCAGAATGGACTTGAGATAAACTCTGCCATAAATCAGATTTTCTTTAAATGGTTGAATAAAGTCTAAAATGCAAGTAACATAAAAGAAAATTTTTGTGGAATAATACCAGCAATATTAAAAGTATATGAATACCTGAATAATTTACCTGTTTCACAGTAGTGAAGCTTTTACATTCGTATTATTTGTTAACTGTCTAATCTTGCAGTTACAACTCCAACAATGACACACTGAGCATTCCTGAAGAAAACTACTTTAAAAATAGGCAAAAAATAAATGTTCCCCCATTTAAATAAAGTATTCTAGATTTACATGTACAGAAGGGCTGAGATACTACAGAGGTGTCTTGGTTCATAAACTTAATTTGTTGTACAATTTTGAACAAGATGACCATGTTTGTGAGATAGCCAAGGTCATGTTTGTCACCTGATGCAGAGTTTGCAAACAAAAACAAAATTTTGCCAAATGCTTCTGCTTGTGAACCAAACTGTTTGCAAACAAAAGCATTCATGAACTGAGGCACATAGAATATCCAGAGTAAGCCACAGGTGATGTTACTCAATTTTCTAAAATAAGGTGTCAGGACAATAACAGTTAAAGAAAGAAAGCATCAGAAATCCTATTTATATAAGCATTGTTTTTCAATAAAATAAAAAGCAAATAATACTGTTCAAAAATTGAATACATTCTGTATAATGTCCTTACTTTGCTGCCATCATTTGTACAAATTTCTCATCATCTGCTTGACTTTCACCATCAATATCTGCTTCCCTGATCTGATGAGTTAGTGAAGTTAATGAATTTCTCTACATGACAAAGCTTACTGCACTTACATGGACTTTGCAATCCTCACCAACCATAGAGAATGCTTTCTCCTTCACTATCTCTCATTTTACTTGCCATCATTTTCAGAAATTCAGGAAAATCACCTGTGCCCTTACCCTAAGCACCCACTTCATTAATCGTATTCTGTAAAAATTCCACCAATTTTGGAGTTTTGTGGTTTGTGGGTTTTGTTTTGCAACAGGGTCTTGATATGTTGCTCAAACTGGCCTCAAACTCCTAGGTTCAAGTATCCTTCTGCCTCAAATTCCCTAGCAGCTGGGACTATAAGCATCTGTCACCATTCCCAGATTATCAAATATTTCTGGTGCACATTTGATTTTACAGACTCTTGGTGAATGTAGTGAATTCTGATCATTTTACGTTGTTTCAGCATTTGTTTTACATAAGTTGAGTTTTCTCATACCCAAAATAAGGTTGAATCAACCTTGACGCAGTTTCTAGTTGTATGCCACTTTTCAATTCTTTTATACAATCAATCCAGATATCTGCCTTTTATAATTGCCTCCTGATGATATCTTCTTATGGGTCAGCTAAAACCCACTTAACTAATCCTGCTGATCCCCACAACCCACACAAACTCTTCAGTAGGGGACCTGCGCAGCAGCAGGGACAGTCTCTCAATAGTATAACTCCAAGGACCTCATATCTATTTGCTATAAACCACTAATTAGAGCACTCCGCAGAAAACTTGCTAGGTAACATCCTAGACCCCAAAAAACAGTTTTAGCCACTAGTTCCTCAACCTTTTTTTCTCTTGCTCTCTGCACAAAGGTTGAGCACACCTATCCCAGATAACCCTTCACTTCCCAAGGCCACATGCTGCCTGTGGTCATTTTATGTGCTTATTTTGTCCTGCCTCCTCTGTCCCAGATGATCAGGACTCTCTCCCAGCCAGGACCTCCTAGACCAGTAGTGGCAAACCTATGGCACAAGTGCCACAACCAGCTGTCTGATATCACTGAAAGCTCTAAAAGGTTCACCATCACTGTCCTAGACAGTAGCTCTTTTGATAAGAAAAAACTGGACACAGGACAGAGAAGAAAGGTGGCCTATATAGAAAAGTTTCCTGTATGAGAGACATATATCAGAGAAAATCACTATAAAAACTATATTTCCTATCTTCATCTGGATTCAAATTCATGCCCACTATGTCTCCAGTTAATGCTATTTTTCTCATTCTCCAGAGAAACTTTTTCTAACTCCCCTCATACTCCCAACCTTTTGATTCCTTTCAGAAATCAAAGGAATTGGTCAAGCCTCCTATAACATATAGAAAAAAGAAGGCATTTTGAGAATGTATACTGCTTGCAAACAAAATTAAAGTAACATCTGTATTCAGCTATATCACTTTACTGGATTCAAAAAAAAGGAATCTCTTTACCTACTCAGGGTTAACAGTCCTTTCAGAAACCAGGCTCTCACTTGTTCCCTCTGAACATTCAACTTCCTGTTCTAATTTGGCTCTTTCCCATTGTCTTAGTTGCTTTTCTCATTGCTGAGACAAAATATCCAACACCCAAAGTTAAAGGAGTTAAATGTTTATTTAGCTCAGTTTTTGTGTCAGTCCATAATCCGCTGTTTCCAAAGCAGGGGAGAATGACAGACAGACATCACAGAGAGAAACAGTTCATGGTGGGCAGAAGATAGCAAAACAAGCAAGGAAGGGATGGCCACAGCTCTTTCTATCCTTTATATCCTATCCAGGCTACTTAGGATGAAGCATTCACATTCTTAATTCTAATGCCCTTGATTCAGCATTGCACCATGAATGAATTCCAGAGTAACACTCTCCAGACACTGCTATTTCTGATAAAGCCCCACCTATGACCTCATGAGGCTTTGAGGGGACATCTAAACACAAGCCATAACACTTTGCCCCTGGTCCCCCAAAGACTCATGGATATCCCTTTACACAAAAAAGCACAGTCCATCTCCAAGAGTTGCCAAAGTCCTAACACTTTCAGCATTGCTGAAAAGTCCAAATCCAAAGTCTTCTCTGAGATTTAAAACAAACTCTTAGAAAAGAGTTAAACACTTACAACATTCAATGGAACAAGATAGAAATTTCCATTCCCAAAGTTACAAATAGGACTAGCAAAAACTGGGAACAAAGCAAGACCAAAATAAAGCAGGGCAAACATTAAATTCCACAGTCTCACTTCCAGCATCCCCAGTAATCTGTGGCAACTTGTGAACTCCAATGGGCCTGGGTAGCTCCACCCCTACAGCACTGAACGGTAGTAGCTCCCATGGCTCTTTGCTTGGCTGGCTCTGCTCCTTTCTTGCAGCTTTCCTTGGATGATCCACACTCCTGGCTTCTCCAAACTTCTGGGGTCTCCAGTGCACCCTCAGCTTCACACTCACTGCTTCACACACTGCCCTCTCGGGGGCGCCCTGCCTGATCTTCCAGGCTTTCTTTGGAAATCTGGGTGGAAGCCTTCCCGACCCACAACTCTTACATTCTGCGTGCATCTAAAGCCAGCACCATGTGGATTATCCCAAGGTCTGCTGTCAGGCGGAGCAGCAGCTAGGCTTATCTGTCTCTTGGCTTTGGGGGTCCATGCCCATGAACCAAATCTCCAGGCGCCACTTCCCTAAGCTGCCACAACTCTGGAACATGATGCTCTGGGGCTCTATTCTCAAAGCAAAGTCTTTCACTTTTGCAATTTTGAGCCTGCAAAGGATGGCATTCTGTTGCTTTTTGTGATGTCCTCAGGCCATCTTTTCTGTTCTGTTCATTTTCAGCAATCAAGATCCCCTCTGCTCTTTGCAGCCTTTCTGGTCAAACTCAAAACATTTTAAATCATTCTGCTGGGCTCTCTAATCATGATTCTCCACATAAATCTGGCCAAAAGCTGCCAAAACTAGCCATGCCACCACTTCAACAATTTCTTCTGTAAGATTAATTAGTCTGCTGCCCTTAATAGTCTCAGGCAGTCTCTGGACATGAACAAAATGCAGACCAACTTTTAGCCAAGCCATAATACATGTCATCTGGAGTCCAATAACCAATGCAGTCCATTTGCCCAGCAGAAACTTCCTGAGCCCAATCTTTACTGGCAGGATTTCTATCAGCCTTTTTGGTCTCTTAAACTCTGACCAAAATCTCCTATCAAATATAGCCTAAGGCGGTCCAGCTTGACTTTTTCAGCTGGCATCTCTGAACCTTTCCATGCTCTTCCCACAAGCCATTTCCAAAGGCTCCTGAACCACATGGTCAGGTATAGTCACAGCAGTGACCTCACTCTCGGTACCACAATCTATCTTAGTTACTTCTCTCATTGCTGAGATAAAAAACCCAAAAGCCAAAGTAAAAGGAAGAAAAGTTTATTTACTTCATAGTATGTAGAGACCTGATAGCTCCAAGGTAGGGTGGCGTAGCAGACAGGCATCCCAAAGGAGAAATACTTCATTTCAGGCAGAAGGTGGCAAAACAAGCAAGAAAAGGATGACCACAGCTCTTTCTATGCCTTATATAATATCCAGGCTGCTTAGGATGGGTAGCACTGACACCCTTAATTCTAGCGCCCTTTATCCTAGCATCACACCATAAATTAATTCCAGCATCATAAACTGTAAACCCAGCCACCACTGAAAAAGCCCCACCTATGACTACATAAGGCTTTGGGGAGACATCTAAACACAAGCAAAATCACTCATCAAGACTGAAATATGTTCATTTCAGATGCCCATTTTTGAATCGGGTCTTTATATTTGGGGGCCTGATTTTTTTTTAGTTCTTTATATATTCTAGATAGTAGTCCTTTGTCTGAGGAGCAGCCGGTAAAAATTTTTCCCCACTTTGTAGGTTGTCTCTTAGCTCTGTTGGTGGTTTCTTTTGCAGTGCAGAAGCTTTTTAATAAGATGAGATACCAGTTGCTGAACAGATATTTCTCAGACAAAGAAGTAAAAGCATCAAATAAATACATGAAAAAATGTTCCATATCACTGGTCATTCAAGAGATGCAGGTGAAAACAACACCGAGATTCCACCTTATCCCACAAAGAATGGCTGCTATCAAGAAATCACACAATAACAAATGTTGGCAGGGTTGTGGGGAGAAAGGAACCCTTCTCCATTGCTGGTGGGAATGCAGACTGGTGCAACCACTATGGAAATCAATATGGAGATACCTCAGAGAACTAGGATTAGAGGTTCCATTTGACCCAGCCATCCCTCTGCTGGGTATCTTTCCAAAAGAATTAAAAGAATCATACCACAGTGATATATGCTCACTCGTGTTTATAGTGGCACAATTTATAATAGCTAAAATTTGGAAACAGCCCCTTTGCCCATCAGTTGAAGACTGGATAAAGAAGATGTGGTTTTTCTATGAAATGGAGTACTACTCAGCCATAAAGAATGAGAAACTAGAGTCATTCATAGGAAAATGGATGCATATTGAGGTCATACTCAAGTGAAATAAATAAGTCACACATGTGTAGATACCGAATAGTTTCTCTGGTGTGGAAAAATCTAAAAGTATAAATAAGATCCAAATGGGATAATTGACAATGTGAAATAGGAATAAAAGGGCTAAAGGTGTAAGGGAAATGGGAAGGGTAGGAGAAATGTTATAAGGGAAAAGAAAAAAAAAGAGAAAATGAAAAAATGGAAATAAAGTATTCATAAATAGGGAAGGGAAGAGGGGTGAAGGGAGGGCAGGGACAAGGGCAAAAAATGAAAACCAAGATCTATCATGTAAAGGTACAAGATCCCAATGATAAATGCAACTGTACTGAATATCCAAAAAGTACCAATAAACTCAAGGAGAAAGAGAGAGAGAGAGAAATAAAAGACTGAAATATGTTCTAGGTCCTCCATTTTAAAATGAAACAAAGCAAACACACAAAAGCAAAATCTTCCTCAAGTACACATTATTCTCCTCCCATGGTTTATTCCTCCTCACAGCCTGAATTCCTGGATGTCAAAGACCAAATGCCTGGAGCCTCATCAGGACAGGACTACAGTTTATAGCCATGCCCAGACAGACCAAACCAGGAAAAAACTACAACAGTACATTTAACCTTTTATCATAATAAGATGACTAAGTCCTAATATGATTTTTATCTTAAATTGAATATGGATGTTAATATAGCTAAGTACGGTGACTTTTTTAACACTTTAAGACTACATGGTCTCTTTTCTCAGAATGTAATACTCCTCCCTCAGCTTCCTAAATTTCTCATTTCTAACAAGTCTTGGCTCAAATGCCACTTTTACTGTAACTATCCAATTTTAACAAATCCCTCCCTTTAGAATTCCCAATCACTGTGCCCCTGCTCTCTTTATCACAGCACTCAACATTTTTAACCATACTATATTTTTCTACTGCTTATATTTAATTATAATGTTTACTGTCTGTCTTCCTACTACTAAAAACAAATCTCCAAAAGGACAAGTACTTTTATCAGATTGGACACTAACCTATTTCCAGCATCTACAAAGACCTGGCATACCAGTGATATATAATGTATTATTCTTGATTGGATGAATGACAGATTTTCAACCTGAAAGATTACTAGAAGAACACAATCTTACACTCACCAAACCTGAAAATTTTTTAATGTCAATAATAATCATGGTAAAGTAACAGCTATTTTAAACAAGTGGTATAATTACTTTGAAATGTAACTGGGTACTGTCCTGTGAAGTTGAACATGTGCACCTTAACAAGAATTCCCACTTTAGATACATGCCCTAGAGAAACTCTCCGATGTTTACCAGGAGTCTCACATAAGAAAACTCATGACTGTAGTAAGCCACAGAAACAACTCAAATGCCCATTATGAAGCAGTCTTCACTAGTTATTCAAAAGAAAGACTAGAGTAGAGTAGATCACCTGTGAGAACCTTTATCATGGAAAGGAGTGAAAGGAAAAGATTAAATCCACAGTCTAACACTATTGCTCCTAGGAGCAAGGTTCCATCTAGAGAAAAAGCAGAAAAACCTCACACCTCTGAACCCAGGCAAACATCAGGAGCCGATAGACAAAACACTGATTCTGTGAAAACTATTTCAAAAATAAAGAGCAGCAAACATTTCTCAGTTTACTACAATTTGTTTTATGACCAAAGGTAGGGTTCATCCTGGTTAAAGGTCCACGTCCATACGAAAAGAATATAGATTTTGAGACTTGGTGGGGGGTATTCCCACAAATGCCATCTGAGTCAAGATGGCTAAAAGTGTTGCTTGAGTCTTTCATCCCTGTTATATTTTGTCTCCTTCTCACAAACATTGAGAAGAGTTACTGTCTTCAATCTACCATTCTAAATTTGTCTTTTTATCTCCATGTGTACTGTCACTCTTTCCATGATGCATCCTGAAGCTCTGTTACTGGGCATATTCCAGCATTATGAAATGTTCTTTTTTAATATCTGGTACAACTATTTTTCATTAAGCTTAAATTGTCTGATACTAATAAAAATACTTCAGCCTTTCTTATGACTGACATTTGTAGAAGAAACTTTTCTTATCCTTTTATCTTTTATCTATAAGTACATTTCTATTATAGCACTGGAACTTGCTTTTCAAAAATCCTTTCTGATATAATTTTTGGAGGGGATGTTTTCCAGAAAACCATCTTGCTGTTTGTTTTACTGTCTTTCATCTTCTTTGTTTTTCCTTCTCTCCTGTCTTCTTTAGCATCAACATTATTTTCAGGGTGCATCTTACA
This sequence comes from Fukomys damarensis, assembly GCF_012274545.1. NCBI lineage: Eukaryota > Metazoa > Chordata > Mammalia > Rodentia > Bathyergidae > Fukomys > Fukomys damarensis. The sequence goes on along the minus strand of NW_022900927.1, from coordinate 1,018,905 downwards.
TCCTCTCTGGATATTTTAACTATTCCTCTTTTCAACATTAAGTAGTCACTAACTAGGTATCCTTATTTATCAGAGTCTGTATATTACATTACTTTGTATAAAAAACAAAAAACACAGAATACTGTTTCTATTTAATTCCTATCTTTTTTACCTTAAAACTTGTAATCCTACATATATAAAAAAAACTATTTTTACTTTGAAAGTCCATCTTTTTTTTTTTTGTATCAGGGATTGAACTCAGGTCCTTGCGCTTGCAAGGCAGGCCACCGAACCGCTGAGCTAAATGCCCGGCTCAAAAGTCAATCTTTTTTAAAAAGCAATTTAAGAAACAAAGGAAAAAGCCTAGTTAGAATGTGCCCATTAATTTACTCACACACTTCATTCCTCCTCAGAGTGTAAGGCTAAAGATTTCAGGTAAACCTGATGCAGATTTCTGAATCTACTTATCTACAACTTTGTATTAGGTATCCTCCCTGCCAACTCCACCTGCCTCAGGAGCTACAAACACCCACCTGTGTCCTCTACTCACCAGAATCCCTGCTCCCTAGTTGGTCTCCATGCCCTTGTATTCTTAGGAAGAAAACTCAGGAGATGAGTTTTAATCTCAAGTATCTTCTGTCTTTGAAGGATCATCACAGCTCTTCCCTGTCTGTTGTGTACTGCTTGAAAACAGCTGCTTCTTATATTTTGTCCAATGTTATAGTTGTTTATAATGAGAAGGCAAATCCAAAATGTGTTGCCTATTGATAGCCGAATCTAGTGGGTTCTTTGACTTACTTGTTCATTTCTATTATTCAGTGTTAATTTATAAAAATTAAATTATGATAACATGCGTTTGTATATATACATACACATGAGTATGCACATTTGTATATATACACAGAGATACAGAGAAAGAGGGAAAGGAACAAAAGAAGAAAGGAGAGATAGATAATGACTTTTTAAAGGGTAATAAAATGTTAACAATAAGGAAATCTGGGTGAAAAGTACACAGGAATAATTTGGACTATTTTTATAACTTTTATGATAGAAATAATTTCAGAAAATAAAATTACATATAATTTCATACAAAAAGGCAAAATACAGATTAGGAGAAGATATATACAAACTACATATTACAAATAAGTCAGATTCCATATAAAGAACTCTGAAAACTCAAGTGGGGAAAAAAATGAGAAAATATACTAAAGATAGGAGACATTTTACCCCAAACAATATATACAAAGAAGCAAATAAAATGTTTAACAGCAATGTATTTAGAGAAATGCAAAGACCACAATGATATATCTCCACATACCTGTTAAAACAGTTAAAACAAAAAGTAGTGAAGTGACAATACCAAATGCTAGCAAGGATGTAGAGAAAGGAGATCTTTCCGACATTGCTGACAGGAAGGTGAAATGATATAGCCACTCCGGAAAATAGTTTTTCAGCTTTCAGAATTAAAGATGTGCTTACCATAAGACTAAGCAGTTGCACTCCTTAGCACTTAGCCCAGAGAAATGAAAACCTATGTGACGCAAAAATCTGTACATGACTGCTTGTGGCTTTGTTTAAAACAGACAAAAACCGAAAACAACCAAAATGTTCAAACTAAGGGAATGTATAAACAGTATCACATCCATACTTGTATAGTACTCATCAACAATAAGAAAGACAAAACTACTGACGCATGCAAAGCATGGGTGGCTCTCAAGTGTGTAGGCTGAATTGGTAAAAGAGTTTTTTTAAAAAACAGCCTCAAAAAGTCTCATAATGCATTACACCACTCCCATAACATTCACAAAATGATGAAGTTACAGAGAATAACTCAGTGTGTGCTGGGGGTTGGGTGATGGGGAAAGAAAAGGGAAGACCACTTGTAAAGGGGTAGCCCAAGGAGGATCTTTGTGGTGACAGAATAATTATGCATCTCAGGTGAAGTGCTTGTCAAGCAAATTTACAAAGGATAAAATGATATAAACAATACATAAACACTATATCAAAGTCAATTTTCTGGTTCTAATACTGTACCTGGTATCTTACTATATATGATTATTTGATAACTGGTTTGAAGATGTAGCCACTTGGGAAATGGTGAAAAATTACCAAGGCCTTTTTATACCATCTTATAAATTTGTGAATCTATAATTATCTCAAAGTGAAACTTTAATTCTATCTACATTCAAAAGCTTGAAGTATTTTATTAAATTTAAATGGTCTCTTTTAAAATGTTTTGATTTAATTTATACTGCATTTTTCTTTCAACTATTTATCAATTTATCACCAATCTGCCTTCGTTTCATAATATCTTTATTTAGCATAACTTAGAAACACCAACACCAATTGCCTGACAGGAAAAGTAGTATGCCTATTTCAGGAAATAAATATAATTTAGCTCAGGTTTTTGCACACAGTGACAGACCTATGAGAACAACAACAAAGTTGTCAGGAGTCAAGGAATCAAGAATACCAAATCAAGAAATGACCCAGTTGCAATAAAAAGGCAAAAACATTTATTAAATGTGATTAATTTGAGACTATAATGGAAAATAGAAAAGATGCATGAGAAGATATCAAAAGAATGCTATTAGAAAATGAAAATGATGGTAGTGAAAACACTGCAATCTAACAATGCCTTTTATAGTCCTATCAGCAAATATTATAGAACAAAAGGAAAAAAACCACTAAATCTGCAAACAGGTCAAAATAAATTATCCAAATTGAAATATGCACAAACACATATGTAATGATGTAAAAGGGTGGGAAAACTATTCATCTACGATCTGTAGGACAGTACCAGAGTGTCTAGTCTATCATGAGGGTAATCAAAATTTAAAAAGCGAAGACAAGTGGAGAAATAGGTGAAGATATGTCTGCAAATTTTTCAAAATCACTTAAAGAAAATAAACCACAAATTAAAGAAAGTCAGAGAACACAGCAACGTGACTATTCATGTTGCCATAAAACCTAATGTGAGATAAAATACAAACACCAAAAACATCAAAGTGAATGAGATTTTCAATGATCTCCTCAACAAAAAAAGATTAGGAGCAATTTCTCTCTCTTTTCTAATATGCAATAAACATCCATCTTTATTTCTTACATTCTTGCAGATCCAAGGAGAGTATAAAGATTTTAATTAATACATAACTGAATAAAGTACAATAGCTAAGCTGTTACTGAGTTGACTAAATTTGTATCAATACTGTTACTCAAACAGTGTATTTTGCTAATCACTCCAGAGGCTTACTCCAGCTTTTTCTATTTGGAAATATGGCACAGGACAGGGATTCAGCTCAGTGGTTCCACTACCTGCTTCGCAAGCTCAAGGACCCAAGTTCAATCCCTCGTACCAAAAACAAAAAGAAGAAATGTGGCACATGAGGGCCAGGGATCTAGCTCAGTGGTGCTGCCCCCTGCACAAGGTCTCAATGCAATCCCCTGGTTCAAAAAAAAAGAGAGAGAGAGAGAGAGAGAGAGAGAGAGAGAGAGGGAGGGAGGGGAGCATGTGCAAGCGTAAGCAAGCAAGCAAGCACATGAAACCGAAGAGTCCTCAGTAATAAAGCACGAAGAAATTATAACTTTCAGAATGAGATATTCATAAAAATAACTAACTCCAAATATATGATAGCTCCAGTCACTAAGCATTCAGTTTCCAGGGCAGCAATCTAATCTGAATCTAGCCTAAACTCTAATCTCATGCAATCATACACATGTGTACATTCCTACATATGTAGTGATACTGAAGCTGTGTGTGGTTGTTTAATGTCTTACGTGTTTTTAATTTTTCCTCCTGTAATACTGCCACAGAAATCCCTAATACTCTATGGTGTACAACTAATTCTTTGGTTATAATGGCTACTACAACTGCACCTGTGGATACGTACATAATAAACACATCTTTATCAATCATTCCTCTATTGACAGACAGACATGGGGTTTCTAGTACTTTTACCACTGCAAACAAATGCTTCTACAATGATCTCTACCTGTGAAGCAGGTCTCTGTGGGTTGTATTTCAAAGAAAGGCATGGCTAGGTCAATTCATGTATATATATTTTTAATTTTAATGGATGTTGTCAGGTCATTTTCTAAAAAGGCTCTCCTAGTTCCTATTTCTATGAGCAAAGCACATTTGGGTTCCTGCTAGTGAAATGTTACTGTTGATCTCTCTTTGTTCTCTCTTCTTCTCTTCCTTCTCCTTCCTCTTCTTTTTCTTCCTCTCCCTCCCTCCCTCCTTTTCTCTTTGTTTCTCCCCTTGCACCCTCCCTCTCTCTCTTTCATTTTACTATGTTCTCCTCGACCAGTGAATATGTTTCCATATGTTATTGGACATTTGGATTTATTTCTTCTGCTAATTTTCCTACATTGTTCTTTGCTTCATCAATAGCTAGGCAGTTATAACTACAATGGATGTAATTCTATCCTTTCTCTGCTTTGAAAATATTTTTAACCAAACCTATTATTTGTATTGTATATTTTTATTCAAAAATTAAGTTTCACACAAATATATGTATTTTTTAAAGTTTACAGACTTACAATGGTGATTCTGAGGGCCTCTTTTACCCCAGAAATGTACATATAATCTCCTATATTTGCAATACAATTTTTAAATTTCTCCATGTGAAATTTATTTTTGTGTATTGTATAAGTAGTACAGCTTGATTTCCCCCAAAATGAATAGCCAAATGCCTCAATATGTTTATTTTAAATATATCCTACTCCAAGCCTCTTAAACTGAATAATCATATATTCTTGTATATAGGGATCTATTTCAAAATTCTCTACTTTGTCTCCCTGCTTTGTTTTATTTCAAATCTTTCTCACTGTGTTATTCAGCTTTTCATTACTATAACAAAATACCGTAGAAAATCAACTTAAAGGAGGGAAGGTTTATTTTGGCTCACAGTTTTGGAGATTTCAATCTATGATTATTTAGCTCCATTGTTTCTAAACTATGGTAAGGCAAAGCATCATAGTGGAAAGGGCATCGCGGAAGACAGTTGCTCACCCAGCAGCAGCCAGAAAGCAGAGAAAGGGAGGAAAAGAACCAGAGTGTAACGGGCCAGGACGCAATACAGTTCTAACGGTCATACCCCTAGGACCCACCCTCTTCAACTAGGCTCCGCTTCCTGAGTTTCCAGTACTTCCTGTAAAGTCATCAAATGATAGATCCATCAATGCAAACATCCACTGATAAAATCAGAAATCTCTCTAATGAGCCAACCACCTTCCAAAAGCCCCACTTATAAGAATGCATGAGGGCCAGGGATTTAGCTCAGGAGTGCCACCGCCTGCCTCACAAGCACAAGATCCCAAATTCAATACCTGGTACACACACAAAAAAAAGAATGCATGAAATTACACCAAGGACATTTTAAGTCCAAACCAAAGCAACCTCTATTCATCAAATACTATGTTCTGGGCATCACCACATCCTTACCATCTAGCCAACATATTCTAACTACTCAATCATTGTTTCCTGAATGAATCTTAGCAAACAACTGAAGGTTTCTGTTGTTGTTTGTAGACAACTGATGGCAATGCCTATTTTCTGGCCATGTTTTGTTCTCACTTCTATTCTGCACATACAGTGCAAGCATTTTATATATTTATATTATTTATAAATAATAACAAAGTCAGATTCTGGCAGAACCCTAGTAAGAAACTGCTTTGTATCTTAAATCACTTAAATACACTGCTTTGTAGCTTGAATCACTGAAGCTCAACTGGGCACAGATATTCCTCCTATTCCTCCTTTGCTATTAACTGAGTTGGTTGCTAAATGAGGAAATATAGATAGCACGTACATTACAATATTCAGAACAAAGAAATGGTCAAAATAAACTCTAACAATGATTTTGCTTTTCTTTGCATAACTCTTAAAGACACCGCTGTGATGTATAACATTATAAAACTAGAGTCCTATAAAGTACAATCAGCGAAACTTACAGTATTATATTCTCTTTAACATTAATGAATCTAATTATCAATCTGTCTCTATATTATGATTCCCCACAAGTTTTTGTAACGGCAAGGTTATTTATTCATTAACATTTAAAGAAAATGACCAAATATCACAATCAAATCTAAGGTATGTGACTACAATTCTAAACTACTTGAACTAAAGCCAATATACATATATATTCTGTTGTTGTTGTTGTTGTTGTTTGGTACTGGCAATTGAACTCGGGTACTTGCGCTTCCAAGGCAGGCCACCGAACTGCTGAGCTAAACCCCTGGCCCATATATATTTTTTTTTTAAAAATCATAGCTCAATATAAGACCAGTCTTAAAGTATAAATTTTTGAAGTATAAATTTTAAAACTTACTATAAATAGAAGAATAAATACAGTCTATAAGAACTTAACAATTAAGATATCCACACAAAAACTTGCAGGAGAATAACTACAACATCATTAGATTCCTAATAACTAAAACTTGGTAAAAGAAGCTTGCAATGTAAAAGAATAAACAAACTGTGGTACATCCAAAGCCAAATACTTTAAGTGATAATTATTAGCAATCAAGATACCACAATAAAATTAATCTTATATGCACAGGGCTAAGTGAAAGTCGCCAAACCTGAAAAGGGTTATAATTACAATTATGTATATGACATCCTGAAAAGGACAAAAACATAGACAGGATAAGCATTATCAGTGACTTCCAGGGATTAAAGGTGAGAGGATTGAATAGGTGAGATGTAGGAAATATTTTAAGGAGATGAAACTGTTCTGTATTATATGGTATATGAGGTACAGCACAGACTGAACCATAATGTATGACATTTGGGGAGAGGTGAACCAAGACAGAATGTGGAATATGGCAAAAGAACCAATTGTATTACAAATGCATGAAACTGAAACACTCTCACTGAAAGAGCTGCCAGAGAGAGGAGGGACAAAGTAACTTTGAAAATGGACACAGGGTAATACTAAGAGCAAAAGAAACTGTATAGAAGCATTATACTCACATATAATTTCTGAAATAACTACACATATATACTGAAAATGAACAATTAAATAAATGAAATGATGATGATGGGAGCCAGATTTCTTACTCGTTGGAAGGCAGGTTTCAGATTAAGGGAAGGCTGCTAGAATTACTCAGTCCATAACAGATTATAGTTGGAGGCAATAACATAAAGTCATGTTTAGATTTATGTAAATATAGATGATTGCATAGAAAAAGATTTACAAAATGTGTGGATAGACATAGGTACATTTCATTCCTCTGTGAGCTGAAAATCTGAAAGCAAAGGTAGTCACATTTTAGTTTCTAATTCCATTCTCCAATAAACAGAACCACAACTTCTTGGAAAACTGGGATTTAGGTGCAAAATATACAAGAAGAGCATCTTGTGGTTCCAGAAAGGATGTAGCACTCATACACGTATATGCACACATGCACTCACACACACCCACAACAGGATGGAAGCATATCAGTGACAGTAATCTGGAAAAGATCACGTCAAATCAATCTGACCAGTAAAGTAACAATGGATTATAATCTGAAGTGTAAATATCCATACCTCCATAAGAATAGAAATAAATGTGGAATATGTATTTTGGGGAGATTTAGATAAATCTCTCATGCAGAAAAAAGAGATAGAATATATTTCTCCAGCATTTATTTAGTTAGCTTTTGTTTTTTGAGACAGAGTCCCACTGTGTACTTCAGGCTGGCCTTAATCTCATGGCAATCCTCCTCCCTCAGCTTTTCAAGTACTAAGATTACAGGTGGCACCACCACACTCAGCTCCATTATTTAGAGAATAAAAAAGAAGGAAAGAATAGTATTTTCATAGTAGATAAACCTAACAAATACTAACTTAACCAGATAATCATGTTCCATATCAATTCAATGTGATAAAAGTAGAACTACATAATTTTCCTCCCCAAAACCCAGAAATAAAAAAGACAAATCTCAATTAAGGGAAAAATCTACAAATTATCTAACAAATACTCAAAACTATTGAAGTCATTAAAAAATAAAAAGTAAAGTTTAAGAAACTGTCTCAGCCAAGTAAAGCATAAGGAGATACACACTACATATAATATGGTATCTGGGATATTATTCTGGAACAGAAAAAGGACAATAGGTGAAAACTACAAAAAAGAAACAATAAATATGGACTTTAATAATTATATGTGAATACTGTCTCACAAATTATGACAAATGAATTATATTCATGTAAGATGTTAATAAAGGTAATATATAAGAACTCTTCTATATTAAAATTTTTATGTGAATATAGTTCTGAAACAAAAGTTTAAGAACCAATTCGCATTTCATAACTACTTAGCATGTGTCATTTCTCTACATGCAAGTCTCATTTCTGCAGAACCACCTGATAAGCTCAAGCTCATTATTCAAGGCCAAACCTAAGAGCGGATAACTGCAGGCAAACTCAAAATATGGGCTTTTAGAAATTTTTGAAACATTCATCCTTACACATCTGTCTGTCTTATGCCACACATTCTGTGTGTGATTGTTCCAGGAAGGTGAAAACTATCTGCAGACTAAAATCCTCCTCATTATGTAATTTTAATAAGCAAGATGGTCATATGTGACAATTTTTTTAAAACCCACATTTTAACTTATCTGAAAGAAGTATGACCAAATACAATCTAGTAGCCAAGCCTTATACTTTAACCAGTTACATGAATTTTATAGCCTTTATTTTCCTTTCTCATCCTCTAGCCAAAAGCAGTTAACAGCTAACTAGCTTGACTTCCCTGAACTACTGCATTTTTTCCTCAACTACACAATACTACTCCCTTTAATGTATTATAGTTGACTGATTTTCTCTAATGAACTATACACACCCATGAGCTTGAAGTCCATCTCTGAAGCCTGTCATTATATGCACCATAGAAGCCAACATGGTGCTTCTCGAGAAGTATCCAAGAACTGAAAGGAAGAAGAGACTTTTCCTTCATACTCTGTCGTGAAAGTACTTAAAATGGCCTAAATATATTAAGGGCTCACATGAATTCATAAACCTTGAGCTATCCTATTCCAAACATTTCCCATACTTTTCCTTTTCTTCAAAGACTATATATGTGAATCAGAGAAATAAAAAAAAAATCTAGTCAGCAAACTAAGCTAGCATGGAACAATAAAAACTGATCAAGGCAAAAACTCTTATTATCAAAAGAAAAAGTATATGTGAATTAATCAGGGGTAGAATTAAATATACATCAGCAGTAGCAACTCAAACTAGTCACCTGAATGAGACACCCAACATTGGAAGTGAAAAGCAAGATCAGAATGTCATCACATTTAAACTATATGTACAGTCAGTGAGACCATCAGATACTGAAATAATTTTTAAAAACTAGTAAATTTATCCCAAGGGAAGTGAAAAATACCAAGAATTTTTTTTTTTTTTTTTTGTACCAGGGATCAAACTTGGGACCTTGCACTTTTGAGGCAGGCAGCAGCACCACTGAGCCAAATCCCCAGCCCCCAAGAATTTTTACTTATTGAGAACCTTAATATATACCAAGTACTTAAATTCTTAGTATAGAATATAAGAGGTGTTTTAGTTATTTTCTCATTGCTGAGAGAAAGTACCCAACACCCAAAATTAAAGAAGGAAACATTTATGTAGCTCACAATTTGTAGAGGTTTCAGTCTATAATCGGCTGGCTCCAAGGTAGGGTGGTGTGGCAGACAGACACACAAAGGAGAAACAGTTCATGGTGGGCAGAAGGTAGCAAAGCAAGCAAAAGAGAAGAGGAGCCTCTTTCTGTTCCTTATACTGTATCTAGACAACCAGGATTAGGGTGGTGCCAAACAAATCAGTGGACGGATCTAGTATTCACCCACCCTTAATCTTAGCATTGCACCCCAATCAATCACACACTCTATCATCTCGAAAAATCCCCACCTAAGGCTGCATAAGGCTTTTTGTTTAGGCGGGGTGGCGGGGAGGTATCTAGACAAACCATTATAAGAAGCATTGTTTCTGCATTCTAGAAGTCTGCTTCCTATATATCTAATAAGGAACAAGTAAACCATCATTAATTTTGATGAATGATACAAAATACCAAAAAGAGATGGGAGGAGGACGGAGGAGGGACAGAGAGGGAGTGAGATTGGCAAAACAATCTCTCGTCTGAGGGGCTGATATTTAAGCTGTTGACTACAAGGATAAAGTGATGTTAATAGTTAAAAAGAAAAAAAAAAGTAAATCCACCTGTGAATATGTTCAGCACATGGGAAATGAGGAGTAGAAAGTTTATATGTAGGATCCTTTCCTAATCTATGATTTATTCTTTTAGTGATGATAGAAACACATAAATTCCCTGTGTGTTCCCTAACAGATAATCAAAAGCTTGCTGTTGAACACAAGAGAAATTTCTCTCTTATAAACTGAGAGGCCAGAAGTCCACAGTGGGCTTGAAATCAAAGAGCTGGCAAAGCTGCCTCCCATCAGAAGCTCTAAAGGACAGTCAATCCCTAAACTCTTTCAGCATCTAGTGGCTTGCTCTATGTGATGTGCGACCATATCATTCCTAGACAATCTAATCATCACATGTCCTTCCACTGTCTCCTATTGTGACGATACTTGTGATGATACTCAGAACCCATCTAATCTAGGTCTCTAGGACAATCTCTCCATATCAAGACCCTTAACTCACTCATATATTAGAAAACTATTTTCCAAATAAGGTAACACATATATCCAGGATTAAGACCTGAAAGCTTTGAAAGACATTATTTTACCTATCTCATTTAGTTATGTATCTATATCTATATTTATTCATAATATATGTAATCCATATCCATAATGTTAGTGAGATATATGTGGAATTACATACAAATTTTTTTTAAATAATCTAGTCACTTACACTATGAGATATTGTCTTGGTTACATTTTTCTCATTTCTCAGACAAGATTTCTGACACTCAAAGTTAGAGGGGAAAGGGATTATTTGGTTTACAATTCATAGAAGTTTCATTCCATAATCAGTTGGCTCCAAGGCAGGGTGGCAGAGGGGCAACAATTCATGGCAGCAGAAGACAGCAAAGGCAACAAGAGGCCTTTACAGTGTCTTTCTGCCCCTTTTATCTTATTCAGGCTACTTAGGGTGGGTAGAACTCATGCCCTTAATCCTAGTTCCCTCAAGCCTAGCCCCACCATGAATCAATCATACACTCTAGATTCAGTCACCTCTGAAAAAGCAGGAGGCTTTGGGAGGACATCTAAACACAAGCCATAATAGATATACAAACAAATTCCACTGACAAATTTTCAATTTCCATTTATGTATAATATTGTAGTTACATACCTCTACCTAATGCTTCCTTATGAAAGAAGTCTCAGGGCAACCCACTTTCTGGTCCCCTTCCTTCTCTATTAGACAGAAGCTTTCTTTTCCTCAATAAATTTTTCCTACTCTTATAAAAAAAGGAAAGATGTCTCTAATCACATATCCATTATATTCAAATGAGAATTACCAAAAGGAAACATAGAAAAAGAATAAGCTTTGTAAGGAAGATAGAGCTGTGAACAAACTATTTATTTAAAATTTACTTAGGCCAGGGATTTACCTCAGTGGTTCCCCTGCCTGCCTCACAAGTGCAAGGACCATAATTTGATCCCTGGCACCTAAATAAATAAATAAATAAATAAATAAATAAATAAATAAAATTTACTATTATTGTAGTATGATATAGCAAAGCAAAAAGTATTAAGTATTTCTCAATACCTAATACCAAAATGTTATATATGGAGTTTTTTTTTCAAGAAATTTTGGATCAAATTTAAAACAAAAATAAGTTTTAATCTATTTCCACAAATCAAATTTTCATGGTTAATGGGATCAGAAAATTAGGACTCATTTGTATTTTATAGATTGTACATATATAATCATGACTACAAAAAGCTCTTACATTTCACCAAATGGCTAATTTGAAGGGAGCAATGACTATGTATTATTTTGTGTACTCTGAGCCATATTTTAATTTGTAAACTATCATATTTAGTGCTCTGGATGTAGAGGTCTCAAAAACTTTTATTTTTTAGGAAAAAACGATACTTCATAAAAATAACATTAAAAAATTATTGGAACAAAATAACCTAAGAAAAATTTAATGAAAGAGAGAACTACATATAACACCAATGGCATTAAGCTTATAAATTTAATTTTATGGTCGGGCATGGTGGCGCACGCCTGTAATCCCAGCACTCAGGAGGCTGAGGCAGGAGGATCACTGTGAATTTGAGACCAGCCGGGGCTACAAAGTGAGTTCCAGGTCAGTTTCAACTACATAATGAGACCCTGTCTCAAAAAACAAAA